>NC_136760.1:3888314-4488314 GCF_936440315.1 Barbus barbus
ATTGAAGAACAGGCCACATCCCAAACTTCTCACTTTCACTGTTACTTTTGACAAGCTTGGTGGGCTTTAGAAAGCACGTTGTCACCACCGCTTCAATTACTGCGTGCTAAAACTTTCTCTAAACCATCTTTTTCACTGACATTTTCTTTAAGCATTTATCTCTTAATTATATATGAAACGCCTCAAATTATAGAAGACATCACTGTAATTCACAGGAATGAAAGGAACATTTGAAGCAAACTTTTATCCCTTCACTAATACATATCGTAGAGCTTGATTTTTCGGATTCTATTCCTTTAAACTTGGAAAATGTGGCTCTTCAAAGACCTGTCAAAGGGTTGAGTCTGTCATTGACTTTGGCGTTTCAGCTTTGCTGGTAGTGAATGAGTTTAGTCCCGACCCTTTGGCGAAGGACAGTGTTTGCTCTATCTACATCTGTACAATTTATAGCAGCCAGTCTTGGAATGCTTTGTTTCAGGGCTTATCAGAAACAAAAGCACTTTGCCTGAGTGTCAATGAGGTGCTTTCATGCACAAGTGCTGAACGGATAAGTGGATAACACAGTTGGGAGTTTGCTTGATGCTATTAAATCTGATATTTAAGGCCTGTCTAAATGGAGAGACTTGAGAGGCCTCAGAGGGGAAGAGATGCTTTATTGATAGCCCATTTGTCATTCCCAGGTCATTCTGTGAGAATGGAAAAGAAGAGACTTTGAGGAAAATCCTAGCTGCTGTTTTCTATACAATGAAAGTGAATGACAACTAACAAAAATAACATCCACACTGTCGAAAATAACAAAAAGGAGTCACATGGACTAATTTTATAGTGCCTTTGCATCCTTTTTGAAGCCTAAAAGCTTGTCATATGGGTTTGGAATGACATGAGGGTTAATACCCAATGGCAATTTTCAATAATGGGTAAACTATTCCTGTACCGTTATGAACTTTTTGTTAGTGTCTGTGAGCTATAATTGCCATGAGAATGTCAAAGAACAACACCGTGCACCTGTCTGCACCACTGCAGGGAGTCACAAATCTTGCTGGTGTTTTTGTTGATTGTCTCATCACCCTGCTGATGAAGCAGGTGTCTCTAGGGGTGTGTGTGGTTCGGTGACTCCGTGCGGTGACGTGTTGAAATTATAAAGTAAGGTTATGTTTTCACAGCCATATGGGCAGGTTATTTCTCTCTGTGTGGGGAGGCAGGGATCCCACAATCACGGAAGACCTGAAAATATGAGGGAATTTAAAAATTGTAATGGAATCCCATGGGGATTTTAATGGAAAAAAGTTTACATTAGTTTTTGAAGGTATCATGTACTAACAATGAACCTTTTTTCAGCTTTTATTAGTATAATACCTTTATTCTCCCCTTCAGAAAATTCTGTTTCAGTGGGTTTCAACATGCATTTCACATTCAACAACACAACAATACTACATAGCAACTATTAATCTGTCAATCTGTTATTAAGCTTTGATTGTGCATTTTTTAAACTAATGCAACAATCATTCAAATAATATCTGTTCATAATATTGATTAATTATATTTTATCTAACATTAATAATATGTTAAAATTAACATATTGACTTAATAATTAATTAATTAAAGCTGTAAAAGCATTGTTCATTGGTAGTTCATGATATAAAGCTATTTTATCAAACAGAACCTGAAGTGTCTTTTTAATGTCCATATAATAAAATTAAACTGTAATAATATTTCAGAATATTACTGTTTCACTGTTTTTTTTTTTTTTTTATCATATAAATGCAACCTTGGTGAACATTAGAGACTTCTTTCAACACTTATTAACCCTTAAATTTGTCCATAAGGGTCTTATTGAAGACATTAAGTTATAAAGAAGTATATATGTTTCAAATATAATGCAAATGGCATGACTTGCAAATGAAATCCACCCGACAATCTCTTTATAATTTTTGCTAAAAGTAACAACTGGGAACATTTTGGAAAATTCAAGTCAGGATTAAAATGTCCAGGAAGCACATATGAGTGTAACTGTCAAGTATCCATATTCTTTTGTCTATGTAATGTATGTCTTTTTTTAGATATCTATGTAAATGTATGTATGTGTTCTCATCCAGGCCACCGATCCGGACCTGGGTGTTAATGGGCAAGTCCGTTACCAAATGGTCAGTCACAGAGATCTCTTCAGGATCAGCACTAATGGCAGCATCTTCACAGCTGTGCCTCTGGACCGTGAGGAAAGGGCTCAGTATGATTTGGTCGTGCAGGCTTCGGATGGGGCCAAGGACCCTCGCCGGACCACCGTCACACTCTCCATCAAAGTTCTGGACATGGATGACAACAGTCCAGCCTTCTCCCAGCCTGCATATCACGTCACACTGGCAGAAAACAGCCCAGTGGGAATGATCATCCTCAATATCAGTGTAAGTTACACACATGCGCACACATACCACATACATATTCAACACATCAAACACAGCCAGATCAAAAACATGACTCTATGAAACTGGCCTCTGGAAAAAATAGATATTTGCTAATGTTATGTCTCAACTTGACAATCAGACATGTTTTACATTTGTAAATGGGTTCATGGCTGGTTAATTTATTTGGAATGTGTAGCTTGTTATCCTGACTTACTGAGAGACCCTTAGGGAAAATCCATAACATTTTTATAGCCTGCTTAGAAGACGCATTTTTTTTTATTTTGTTTTTTACAATACTAATAATTGTTAAATTAATTTACATTGGTTATTGCCTTATCATGAACTGAGAATGAACAATACTTGTACTGATTGTCTTGCTTCTATGGAAAACAGCAGAAGGAATTTTGGAGAAAATACATGCAAAGAAATAAAAATATATTAATTTTATATTTCAAGTCATTGAAATTTACTCACCTTCAGGCCATCCAAGATGTAAATGAGTTTGTTTCTTCATCAGAACAGATTTGGAGAAATGTAGTATTACATCACTTGCTCACCAATGGATCCTCTGCAGTGAATGGGTGCCATCAGAATGAGTCCAAACAGCTGATAAAAACATAATCCATAAGTAATCCACACAAATCCAGTCCATCAATTAACATCTGAAGAAGCGAGAAAAAATGTGTTTGTAAGAAACAAATCCATCATTAAGACATTTTAACTTCAAACTGTTGATTCCAGCTAAAATCCATAATATTGCTTTCGCCAGTGAAAAAGTTAAGGTTAACTTAAAAATCTCATTCAGACGAATGATCGACATTCTGTCAAGTAATGCAGTTATAGGTTTAACATTATTGACTTCATTTCTTGATGTAACATGTTTTAATGTATGACTAGCATATGCACAAGTGAGTTTTGAGAGCTGTGGCATTCTTCAATATGTTTCCTTGTGTTCTCCATGGAAGAAAGACATAAGGATGAGAAAATGATGACAGAGTCTTCTTCTTATCAATATAGACTCAGTCATTACATATATATATATATATATATATATATATATAGTGAAATCAGTCCTGGACTGTGAGTAATCACGATTAATCACAAATTACTAGGATTTACCTGTAAATGTGTTGAAAAAGAATGCATGACAAACTAGTTTAAGGAAACATAACCTTTCACATCTCCGCCAGGCAGTGGCGGTACTAGGGCAGGGCTTGACGGTGCTATAGCCCTATCAGAAACTTGGTTAGCCCCGGCACAGCCCCCCCAAGGATTTCCAAATGATTTTCCTGTTTTTTACCTCTCGGTGTCACTCTCATTAACATTGAAAAATAAACATTAAAAATCAAAAAAAAAATTACGTCAATCAGTTCACTATAGAGAAAGTGAAAGTAAAAAAAAATGAAGGCTAACGCTATATTAACAGCGCATATTCTCTCTGAGACAACGAGAGACGAATCTACTCTAGCATATGCTGATAACGGTATATAACTGTCTTAAATTATTCCTCTAATATTTCTCTATTGGCTCGTATAGTGAAAAACATGAGAAGAAACGTAGTTCGTGTTAAATAGGTTGTTTTTGAAAATCAGTGCCTGAAATAAAGCTGCTTTGAAATTTCATTGATGACTGCAGTGTTAATAATAATAATTATAGGCCTATAATTCATTGTATAAATGAATAGACCTGTTTTTTTTTTTTTTAAAAAAACCTTTTTAAAAACATTTTCAATGAGGAGTAAGCTAGCATATTTTATTATCCTCACAGCGCATCATGCGGTGATGAGCTATGAAATTATTGCTGGGTAATAATAAAGGAATCTAATAATAATAATAATAATAGGCCTAATAATAAGAAGAATGTAACAGGCCTATGTTAATTGGAAATGCTAAATCCTCCTAATATTGCCAATTTTTATGCTTTTGACAATATCTCTGGCTATCATCTACACATGATAACCAGAGATACTACACAAATCATCACGAGGAGGTTATCATCCGCAAGTTGTGGAAATAGTTGTATGAACTGTCGGCACTATCTATTGTAAATAGTTAGAATTTACCATGTTTTCCTAACAGTTGGCATTGAGTGACTGACACTTGATGGTTAAGAAAAAAATGACTAGATATGTGTAAAAAAAAATAAAAATAAATAAAGATAACTTAAATAAATAAATAAAATAAACCAACTATATTCAATCATAAATTATATTACTTTGTAAGTGTCATATTTGGCAGATGGGATTAGTAGTTATATTACTAATAACAATGGCATAGGAGAAGTTTAATAACACAGGGAAAAAATTGTATATGCCTTTTTTTTAAAAACTGATAGCTGAAGTTAGGCGTTCATTACTTTATCTCAATTTAATTAGTTTTTTAGCACCCCTCTCTGAACTGTTAAGCCCCCAACAAAAAATCCTGGAGACACCACTGCCGCCAGGTATGAGACATAATCCTTATTATTCTTTTGTTTTAATTCAGCCATTATCAGCATTTATACTGACAATAAAACGTTTACCAAGCCACATCGCTTCAATCCCAGTATACATTTATCCAACTATTATCAAAAGTATTTGTAAATAAATACAACAAAACATTTTATTGCGACCTTACATGAAGTATTATGATAAAATGCATTATGAAGAAGAATTGGACCTGTTCTGCAGGTGCATTAGAGCTAATATTAGCATCATGCTACATAAGACAATTTATGAGATTAATAGTACAGTTTTATTCAGAACTCACTTTAAACCACCATCGAGTGTTTGTAATAACTTCCTTTTGCGATCACATGTGTACACACATACACTTTGGGCGGCTGCGGTACATTATAAAAGTAGCCCAAAAAACCGCAACCCGTGGCTCTGTAATTTTTCTCACAACTGTATTTTCAAAATAGCCCAATTGTGCGGTAAAACCGCGACCCTGGCAACACTGGTTCGCTGTACCCTTATCACATATGTATACATATCTCTCGCACACTGTCTCTCTCTCTTTCGAACACACTCACTCTGTCTCGCCGCGTTCGCTTCACTTTTGTCGAGCCCGTCGCCACATAATCACACAATCCCTGCGTCCCAATGTGCATACTATACACCCTATCTGCCCTAAATAGGACTGAAAATGACTAATATCTCATAGAATTTAGGATGGATATATGCACATTGGGACGAAGGCAATGATTACCTTCCGCGCTGCGATGACGGCAAGAAGTTGGGGTCAAACCTTATCAAATGATTAATTTGCGTAAAAAAAATATTAACGCGTTAAAATTTTTAGCATGTTGACCGCCCTAATATATATATATATATATATATATATATATATATATATATATATATATATATATATATATATATATATACATACACACACACACACACACACACACACACACACACACACACACACAGTTTCCAGCTTTCTAACTTTTTTAGATTTGTAATCTAATACATTTTGATATTTGCATCTCATAATCTCTATATGTATGGCTTTTCTAATGCAAACTTGTTCGGTAGCTCACCTGGTACCCCATTACACTTCCAATGAGGAGCACATACTGTACATACAAGTCCAATTGAACACGAAAGAGATAAACGACTTGTAGAAACAAGCTAAAATACAATGATTGCTTCAGCCAATGCATTTTTATCTCCACATTTGCTTTTATTGACACTTAATCACCTTAATCCGATTTTAAACTGAATGCATTTTAGGGCTATGCACAACTCATTTGAATTTCAAAATGTCATGAAACATGCATGACGCAATGTAATGATCACCAGAAATGTTGCCCCAGGCATGATTTTCCAATGAGCCTTGGTTGGATGATATGACTAATTGCATGTTGTCATTTGCATTTAAAAATGTTTTTTGCTGCTGGTCATAACTTAATCAGAAAGGGCCTTCAACCCAGTTTTTGGGATCATGACCCACCAGTTGAGAACCACTGTATTACAAGACCACACAATTTTATCCTCAGGAGCCACACAATGCCTTAAAGAACCTTCCAAAGGCCTGTGTCCTCTCGGGATGTTGTTCAGTTTGCCGTAATGGTTAATTTGTGAGTTCCCACAGCTCAGTGCCTGGCTGCTGGTGAAGCATCTTTCCAATTTACTCATCTCTTCAGGGTCACTACAGGATTTGTTTCAATTATTAATGTAACCCGGTCATTTGATTTATTCAGAAAAAAGTTTAATTAATGCCAAGATTAGAATTACTCATCCGAAGTGTTTTGGTCGCTATGGTTGTCTCACACAGGCACTGGACCCTGATCTGGATGCGAACGTCACGTACCGTATCAGGACCGAGGAGGCCAGAGAGCTGTTTGCAGTGAATCCTCTCACCGGAGAGCTGAGGGTACTTCACTCACTTGATTTCGAGAAACTCTTACCAAATGGGACGACATGGAACTTCGTGGTAGAGGCTGTGGATGGAGGAAGTGGCAAAATGCCACCGGGGTTGGCCTCTGTTACCATTACTGTGTTGGTAAGAAAGTCTCAATTATGTTCCTCAATTCCTTGACTAAACTATCTGTACCCAACCAGCCCCCTTAAAATCAAGTCTTTTCAGTCGACTCCCTTCTTGGTAACACCCCCGGGCAGCTATTATGTACTAACTCAGCCAGCATGGAGATTCCTACTGGTCTAAGCTGGACTTTTCAGCAGGGGATATCCCAAAACTGTTGGCATCCTGTGATTTCTCGATAGCTGCTCTTAAGCCCTGAGGACACTGACAGCTAGAGACTGTATTATGTCTGAAATGGTCATTAGGTCCACAAGACCTCAGTTGTGTAACCAGCTGATTTGTAAGGTCTCAGAAGATTAAGTTCCAGTCAATTAGCTCCTGCTGGAAATGCTGCTGTTGGTTAAGCGGGTAAAATAAATCGTTGCGGAGGTACAGTATTTCAGTGGTGTTTACAGGTCACTTTGACCATTTTCCAATGAAACACTACCGTTGTTTGTTTGGGCGACCTGAGAACCAAGGCATAACTGAATTCATACATGACCTGCCCACAAACAAATATGGGTGATTATTTTTGTCTTATGTAGTTTTGAGAACACATTTCAACATTCAAAGTAATTTAATGTCTTTACGCTATCATAAATGGGGCATCACATTTACCATTTTTCAACAAATTTTCACAGGTGGAATCCATGAGATTGGGAATTTCATGCAAGGTTTGAAGGTTTTTGGTTTCAGACTTGGTTAAATGAAAAAAATAATAGATTTAATAAATACAATAGATTTCTGTGCGTGACTAAATGTATAATAATATTCAATTCAGTTGCTTTTATTGTAATTGTATCGGTTCAAACACTGTCGCGCGATTTGAGACCCTTTATGTACCAGATAAATTCAGCTCTGATTGCTAAATTAATGTTGTTTAGTTTTGCACTTAATAAGATATTGCTTCACTGTAGTTAGCCACTTATTGTCGAAAAACTCTTATTATAGGTAACTACTTGTTTAAAAGGGTAAATTAACTACATTATGAGAAGCTTATAGCTTGTAAACCCACAATTTCAAAGTAAATTCCCTTGTTCTTCTGAATGTTATATTCTTCTCTGGGAAAGTATTGACAAGAGAGCCAGGGCACTGTTAGACATTTAACCAGTTCTTTAGGAATACATTTATTTTTATGTTTATTTCATTTACCAAACTGCCTACAGTTTGATAAATTTCAGATTAAACAAAAGAGTTTAAGCAAAAGCATTTTCATGCAAGGAAACACACAGCTTATTACATCCTCTACAGTCTCCCAAGAAGCCCTAATTGTTTCTGTGTTGGGATTATTTATTAATTTTTCTTCTGTGCACGGTGTGGCTAATTGATAATTAGTTGCTGTGGAGAATGAAAAAAGTGAACGATGGAAATGAATGTGCTACCTGATGCATGGAGACTCGGGATATCAGAGTGATTATGAGGGGATAGAAGCCCCAAGGCACCGTCCTGATGGAGAAAATGGTCCCAGTGCAGCTAAGAGCACCATCATGAACTCACTACACTTTGCAGATTTACTTTAAGGCTTGACAGATTTTATTTTTCATCTGGGGAGGAAGAAGACACACAGAGCAGGGACACCGGCAAGGGATAGAAGTATCGCTTTTTATTGTAGTTTTTGTCATTTATATGTTTATTATTGAAATTGAAATTATAAGTTGTTATATGCATGTCAATTTTATTTCATTTCTTTATTTTCTTAAATATGTGGGTATATAGTATTTATAGAGTTGTAACTTTTAGTTTTAGTTACTTTTTCTTATTTGTAAGTCGCTTTGGACAAAAGCGTCTGCTAAATGACAAAAGTAAAGTAAAGTAAGAGATGTGTGGGATTGGAAAAGAAGAAAAAAAAATACCAATTTCACTCCAAAGTACTTTCCTTGGGACCTTTTATTTTGGAGATGTGCGCAATAGCAAAGTTTTATTAGTCGGTACTCAGGACTCAAGGACAACCTTGAATAAGCGCATTCTCACAGGAAGGACGAAGGGTGGGGGATTGCCAGGGGAGGGAGGTGTAATTTGGATACCTGAACCCACCTGGCCTCTCTTTGGACTCGGCGCGGACTGCTCTATTGAGTGTATTAGGTCGCATTGCGTCTTTTGTATCTCCCAGAATCACTTGTATCATCAGCATTCATGAGAGCCTACCGCACTTTTCCACTTTGCTGTATCTTTCACATATATAACTTTGTGGGAAAATATTTACGGTCCTACACAAAATGAGCACTCACTTTCAGCAACCTTGCATCCGGAATTATCTCTACAGAGGTTTCAAAAATGATTGTATAAAAACATATAAACCATGAACCAAACAGTTCTACAATATTACAAACTATTATTATTATTATTATTATTATTATAATAACCATGCAATTTTAGTACATTAAACCATGCAATATTGAATCCATTGTATGAAAATGATGGTACAATTTAAAACTTTTCACTTAAGTTCATTGCTTACCGAGTCCGAAAATCCAGTCCGGAATTTTTGCACGTTAAAATAAAAATACGACCACACGTTATGTCAATCACGTTTACACACTGCCTCTGAAATTTCCGTCTGTCATAAAAAATTGCGGATCGGGTTCGTTTTGTTTTGCATTTTTCTCGTCCGTAGCAAGCATTTTGAGAGGTGTTTTGACAGTTCAGAGCCACCATATAAGCGAACGCCAAAATCCAAAATGGCGATTGTCAAGTTTGTCCACTTCGTCTCGCAGCACAGAGTACCGTAAAGATCCTTGCACGCTGAGTTCACAGAATTTGGTGGTCTTCTTTTTAATATGTGGCTCTAGTATCGCTAGCAAAGCATCAAACTGAGCCACTGACATCCTGAAGTAAACTTTTATAATCCCGCTGCTCCTTAATAAGGAGGGAGAACGTCTCGGTTACGTACGTAATCCTCGTTCCCTGATGGAGGGAACGGAGACGTTATGTCGTGACGACATAGGGGGATTTACTTGGAAGCCCCAAACATCTCTGACTTAAGAGAAAACGCCAATGAAAATTGGCTAGTGGATTTTGCATACCTGAGCCACTCCCCGTGCATACGGGCATAAAAGGGCGACAGGTGCATCCATTCACCCCATCACGATCTTGTGCATGCAGATGTTGACAAGCTGGTGCGTGACAGACAAATGCCATGCAAAGGTCGCAACCTTCCCATCACCCCAGCGCAAATTCGCTAACCTTGGTGCCCGCAGGGACCACTGAGTACATTGCTGCTGGAGATAGCCAAGCCGCTGTTCCTTTCCCCAAGAAATCAGAAGGGATTTCGACCTTCTATGAAAGACCGCTTCAAGTCTTTCCTATTTGTTGTTACAGCTTGGCAGGAGAAGGGCGCTACAGAGGCCACATCCTGCCCGAAGGGAGGTAACATGTGGAGACACTGATATGGACTGGCCCAGGCCTGGGGCAGTACTACATACGACTGGACCCTGGGGCAGATCCTGCCTAGGAGTAGGGAGGAGGGCTACCAGCAGGGCCTGACAGAGCTCTGTCAAATGGAAGACACAGGTTTACCGTGAGGGAAACCGAACCGTGGACGAATACACGTGTGGGATTACCCGAAGGTAATCAGGCCATACGGACACTTAGCCGAGTACAGGGGCTGACCGGAGACCCAGGCGAGCTAGCACCAATACTGGGACTGGCGTCAGACTGCTCCGCCCAGTCTGACTGCCAGGGGTGCTGGAGGACTCACCAGGGTTTGCCATCTGGGGAACTGAACTGGAGGAGGAAAAAAGGCACTCGTATCGGAAAAAGGCAGGAATGGCGTAGCAAGCGTGACACCGGCCAACTCTTCCCGCAACTTACCTGTTACCCAACACACGGGAAGAAACTCGCTCAACGCGGAGACTGTAAAATCTCGCAAAGGTGTTCGGTGTTGCCCAGCCCGCAGCTCTACAGATGTCTGCCAAAGAGGCGCCAATGCGCCAACGCATAGGGGGAGGCAACACTCCATGGAGTGAGCCCTCACCCCAAGGGGGCACGGCTCGCCTTGGGATTGGTACACCAAGGCGACGGCATCCACTATCCAGTGGGCCAACCTCTGCTTGGAGACAGCCTTCCCTTCTGCTGACCCCTATGGCAGACAAAGAGCTGCTCAGAGCTTCCGAAGCTCCGGGTGCGGTCCCCGTATCTGCGCAGCGCTCTTACGGGACCCAGCAACACCAAGGCTGGATGAGCCTCCTCCGAAGGCAATGCTTGCAGGTTCACAAGTGGCTGCGTTTCGCAGGCACAAGTACACCGCGACCGCTCTCTCCACCTGGGAAATGTCAGCGTCACCCTTAGCCTCCCCGCCATCGAGGGTAGCGAGGATGGAGGAGGCAGACGCGCCACTTCTGGCCGTAAAAAGGGGCCGTCCACAACTTCATCAGCTCCTCGTGCACTTCCAGGAAGAAAGGAACCAGGGCAGGGCGTGGTCGTGAGCCACAGCCCATGCCGATGAGCCAATCATCTCACCGCGAGGGCTCGAGATTGGGAGGTGTGCACGCCTCCAGCCCAATCTTGCGGCGGCCCGGGAAAGCACGACCATCAACTCTGGGTCCGATTCGGCGGCGGCCGCGAATCCCGCAGCTTCGCCGAACCTTCATCCTCAGAGGACGATTGCCCATCCCCCGATGCCGTGATCGACATCTAATCCTCTATCGGCACGCCGAATGAAACATCTGGGCACGCCGTAAGACGGCACAGCAGAATCACTGGGGAGCCGCACAGAACAGCTACTGCAGGAGGAGTGAAAGGTCTGTGGGGACTGGCCCGGCGGAAAGGCTCTCACTGTAACCCTCAGATCGCCCAGAGCACTAGCTCGTGGCAGAGAAGCCAGCACGGGTAGTGACAGAGGGAGCCCCTCCCATCCCCGTGAGGCGAGAGAGGCGCGATCGCAGCGCTGCCAAGGTTGCACGCTCAATGAACGCATAAACCATCCACGAACGCAGCTTCAGCTTGCTGGAAGCCCAGACACTGAAGACAATGATCGTGGCTGTTGACGGAGGACAGGAAACGACCGCAACCAAGAGGACACAGCCGGAACAGCATCTTTAAAAAGACGTGAACCGACCATGATTTGCTCTTTTAGGAAATCTGCTCTTTCAGTTGAAGTGCACAGGGGAATCGCTGCAGACAGGACACCACTGTTCGCACCGTGACGCCAACCAGAACAGCTTCCAGACAGATGATGAATGGCTTTGTGGAGATCAACACGTTCATTCACTCGGCTCCAAAGCAAAAATCGGATGAGTGGATGCACCTGTCGCCCTTTTATACCGTATGCACGGGGAGTGGAGTATGCAAAATCCACTATCCAATTTTCATTGGCGTTTTCTCTTAAGTCAGAGATGGTTGGGGCTTACAAGTAAATCCCCCTATGTCGTCACGACATAACTCGTAGTGACCGACAGATAGGGAACTCTCTTTATCTCAGGATTGGATGGGCCAATATTTCTTTTCGAAGCGAGAGGACAACAAAATCATCCTCACTACTTGAATATTCCATTTTAGTAGTTTTACTTTTTTTTTTTTTCGCGACGGATTAATTAATACGTATCGGACACATCAGTGTGCAAGGTTTCTGTGGGTGACAATTTTTTAGGAAGATCGAATATGAAAAGACGTATACGAAAATTTCGTACTCGGTGTGCAATGACCTTTAAAGTCAAGAAAATGCAATAAAAAAAATAAATATTTTACACCAACATATTGAAGTATTTACAAATATATTAGTTATTTTAAAGTGTTTTAAAACTTGATTACATAATTTGCAACATTTTATAGTAGTGGAGCGTTTTTGCATTGATTCATTTCTAGAACAGTGACTTCTCTCATTGGTGGCTATCTGTTTAGAATGATGAGAAAAGTAGTTCTTCATTGAAATTTTGTCATTAAACAAGTTAAAATCACATTAAAAATCATATATCACGTGACTGAAATATTGACAAATTTCATTAATTTGACTGCAGCATTGTGGTAAAATATGGTCAATATGTTTTTGTTTGTTTGTTTTTTATTTAATAAAATTAATTTTGCACTTTTTATAAATGCACAGAATCTTCTGCAACCAAAAATATTTAGCCAAAATAGCCACAAAAAAAGAGAGTAATTGTTGATCAAATTGTTTTGGAGGACTGAAATCATTAACAGAAACATTATCCGATATTCTTCCATATACCGCTTTATTTGAACTTCTGAGGGGATGGTTATCTATTTTGAAATGTTTATATGTCATTGATAAAAGCGAATTTTCATATGGAGTAAATCAATCAAATTTGTTAGCTCCAGAAGCACTATTGCATTATATTAGCACCCCATTTTTATCTTTGCCTCTCTACTCTCTCTAGGAACCTTTTCATCTCCCTTTTAGCACTCTCTGTGGCTATAATTATGTCTCATCCAACTTTTTCCTAAAAAAGTCCCCGGGCACCTAGCACTGTGACACATCCTTAATGCACTGCATGATCTACTATTGAATAAATGCCATTTTTGCTTAGTGTTTTAGTGTTGGAGGCTAGCTAATGGGGCCTGAGCTAGCGCACAGTCTGACAGTTGCAGGCAGGCAAAGAGAGCAGGAGTCGAGGCACTAATCGGAGTTTGATGTTCTGTGTTTGGGCAGGACATGAATGACTTCCCACCAGTGTTCAGTCAAATGCTGTACCGGGGAATGGTGGCGCCCAATGCAATCAAGGGGACCATAGTGACCATCGTACATGCTGAGGACCTGGACCCACCGGTGAGTTGGCTTGCAAGAAACATCCATCATGAAGGCATTTTAACTTTAAGTTATCGCTTCTGTCCATAATCCATAATAACACTTTGTCTAGTGAAATAGTCCATCCACGGTTGTCCTCTCACATCAAAATCCACCAACATATATTTAGTTTTGGACTGTTTTTGCTTGTAAATAGTGGTTGATTGTTCACATTTCTCTCCTGATTTCGAGGCAAGTAAGCAATATTATGTACAACTCATAATTTAGCCAAAAGCAACAGTTTGAAGTTTTAATGATGGATTTGTTTCTTACCAACATCCAGTTTTTCACTTCAAAAGATGTTAATTGATATACTGGAGTGGTGTGGATTACTGTGATGTTTTTATGAGCTGTTTTGACACTCATTCTGACGGCACCCATTCACTGCAGAGGATACACAGGTAATAATAATTTTCCATTGCAATGACAAAAAAGAAGCTCATTTACATCTTTGTTGCTAGGAATAGTTAGTTGCAAAAATAAGTACTCACTATCAGGCCATCAAACTATTTCCTTTTAAGGAATAAAAATTTGAAAAATCAAAGTTCTTTGCTTATACACACATCATACACAGATGCTTAATAACAATAAGAACACATGAGATTTTACGCCGAAAATCAAACAACATTCTGCACAAGAAAAAAAGTCGCCTTGATTTTTTTTTTCTACAAAATGTCACTGAAGATATATTGAGTGTAGCATTAAGTCTCTAATGATTAAACTTGAGTGTCATTGACAGTCTCTATTGGTCGTGCCTGATGTGACTGTGAATAGGTCTGACTGCGTTGTGCAACAAGCGAATGTGTACTATGTGGCATGACTTCAAAGGGCTAAGCACAATAAAACAAAGATAAGAGGAGAAAAAACAGCAGCAAAAGACTCAAAGCTGTGTGTGTGTTTAACTGAAGAGGCAGCTACACCAACCCAACCAGTGTGTAACAATCTGGCACGTCTCCAGCATAAAGCCCCAGAGCTCTACCTACCCTCCACAGGCACAATCGCACACAAAGACAACCAGCTTCACAAAACGGCATGTATTTTACACAACCATGATCCTGGGCTTTTTTAATACTGCAATTGATGACATGCTGATTTCCAGGATCAGCTGGTCTGCTTCCTCTCCTGCAGCTTTACTTTCCCTCAAAAATGACATACATGTACATGTGAATAAATTGGGCAGTACACACGCATAATAATGGGAGATAAATTAAATGATTATTTATTATATATTGTTTTGATTTTAGTTAGCAAAAATATATTACATGCTGCTTGTTTTCATTAAAGAAAATAACCTTTACCACAGATCTCATGTAGCAACCAGACAACAACCTTTCTTCTTATTATTGTCAATTTGGCTTTACTCTTTCCCTCTCTCCTGCTCTTTCATGCTATTCTTTTTTCTTTCTCATTCAATCCAAATGCATATTTTCGTGGAGGTATACAGATGCAATGCTTCTCTATGCCCTCCCTTTCTCAGTAACCTCAACCTCAAAAAAGATCAATTGTGCTTCTCGATTCAGCCCATAACTCAGCACACATGCCAAGACTGGTCAGGGACAAAGCAGGCTAGCAGCCCCAGCTGCGACTGGAAATTGAATTTAGCCTGACAGCCATGCTAGCACGTCATCAGTTGCAGTATAAAACACTGCTCGAGGTTTCTAGTTCACCACATCCATATGAGAATAAGTAGTTGTCACTTTGTACATTGCTATTATGCAGTAGGTTAATGTAAAGATTTCTGTTTTCATCAGTGAACTGTAAACTGGTGAATAACATCAAAGTGGAACACAGACATCCCAAAAAAAGAAAAAAAGAACAGCTGACCACACTTAAATTATACTAAATAATGATAAACAGCCTGAGTGAATCTTTTTTTGTTTTATTTTATTTTATTCTATTCTATCTCAAAAATACTTGAGAACAGCTGCTTTGCTCTTATATGTGAAATGTGGCTCTAAATTGATGCCGTATAACATGATATTCTGTCACCTTGAACTGCTGTCACACTACTGAAAAATGAAGTTAGGTTAGTAGCATTGCTGCTTGTGGTTAGTTACTTAACACTCGGACTACATGAGTGATTTGAACAAATAATTATTTGAGCATGCATCTGTTGTGACGCTAAACCTAAATTGAATTTCTGACTCCGACGTCAAGTTGAGCGATACATGAGGTCTTTATTAGTGAGCACTCTGATAAAATGGCACAGTGGCGAAATGTCAGCTCATTGCATTCACACGAGCAAGGTAAATTTGAGCAAGTGACACTGTCTATTTGTCTTTGAAACTGAGGGATACTTATCCTCTTCACTGTATCAGATCATGCAGAAAGCTGTTATAATTTATAGGAGCTGGAGCATTTTGTTGCAGATGGTTGTTGTTGAATGCCAGTTATTTTTTTAGCATGAGTCAGAGTCTAGATGCTACACAACCTCTCAGTTCCTGCCATAAATTACATTTCAATGGGCCAGTTTTGGCAGGAAAGCACTACTAAAGAATACAGGGCGCGATTTTGAATCACTTTGCACTTGTAATGCATTTTATACATATTTAGAATATTCTTTGCTACTTGAAAGCAGTCATTTGAACTGTAACTTCTGTTATCTTAACATTTCTGTGTTTTTGATTATAACACAGATTTAATGCAACATATCAGCTTTTCAGTCTGAAACATCATGACACAATCCACAGTTTAATTTGACGATGTGCATTTACTGTCATCCTTTCTCTCACATATATGCAATCACATGTGTCGAATTGTGATTTTGAGTTGCTTTTTGCCAGGTTTCAGTTGTCCTGGAAACTCAGGAACTACCAGGGAGTTTCATAAATTACATTTCCATGGAAATTAGTAAAATCTGTAAAAATAAAGGAAAAGTCATGGGAATGTGTAGTCAACATCACTGTTACCTGTAATGTTCAGTATTTCTTGGCCTAAAAATTACAGTTTTAAGTGATTGTTATAAAATTCTGATCGCAAAATAATGGAAAAAAATAATAATTAAAAAGTCATAATTGGTCAGAAATTGAGGGAAGCTGAAGTTGGATCAGATTGGAGCAGCAAAATGAAAACCCGATCAAAAAGTTACTAAGACTTTGTATCAGGAAGGGTCCTTTTCCCTTTTTAAATTCTTTATTTTTTCTTTTTTTTTGGTAAATCAAGGCTTATGCTGCTTGTGATTACTTGTTACGCATTCAGAAATCTTGGTATCATTAGAAAATCGTATTTCTTAAGGAGGGCAGGGTAATCACAGTCTACTGGGCTTTCAGTATCAAGAGTTCAATTAATATTCTAATTTACCATCTTGCCTAATAATGTTTTCGATGTGATGCGCAATTAACTCAATCCTATAAACAGCTTGTGCCGTAATCATTCACTGAATTGGTATGAAACTATGCATCCCAGACTGAAAGACATTTCCCCATTAAAATGATTGATTTGCTCTACAGATATTCATGTGTTGTTGTGGACAGTCTTAATTTCAATCTCCTTCATAAGCCTCGGTGGATTCCTCAGTGGATTCCTCAGTGGATTGTGTCTTCTTATAGGATGATGGTAGTGTGAGCCTGGATTTGTGCCTGTGTTCGCGATCATTGCTGAGATTGCAGGCCAGCTTGAAATAGCACTCTCATCTCCAAGTGATGGGCATTTGTCAGGGCTGGATCATGGTCCCAAAGGGCCCCTGGGCATAGGACAGTTTCCACCATAACCCCCTATTCAATCTGCCAATCCTATTCAATGTGTCAATAGCAATTTTGCTAAACAAATTAAGAATAGTATATTTTGAGGGATTTGTATTAGAGAACTAAAAAGAATAGTTAGGGGCCCTGGTGGACCAGGGTACATTGTATTTGCTGAGGGGCCTGATGGGCCCTAGAGATAAGCTCACACTGAAAGGGGGCCAACGACTTTACTGGTCAGTTCACACTGTGTATTCTGAGGGGCCCAAGGGCCCTAGTAGTTTTCTTGCACTGTATACTCTCAGCGGACCTGTAGCCCTATTGGTCAGCTCACATTGTATATTCTAAGGGTTCCAGGAGCCCCAGTGGTTAGCTCATAGTGTATATGCTGAGGGGCTCTGAAGCTCTAGTGATCAGTTCACTCTGTATAGGCAAAAGGGCCCAGGGGCCCTAGAGCCCTATCAGTCGGCACACACTGTATAGAGCCCTATCAGTCGGCACACACTGTATATTCTGAGAGGCCCAGAAGCCCTAGTGGTCAGCTCAAAGTGTATATGCAGACATGTCCAGGGCCCCATGAGTCATAGTAATCAGCTCACACTTTATACACTCAGGGGCCTAGGGGCCCTGCAACTCTATTAATCAACTCAGAAGCCTTAGTTTGTTCAAAGTTTATAAGCAAACAGGTCCCAGATCCTAGAAGCTCTAGTGGTCAGCTCATGCTGGATACACTGAGGGGCCCTGGGCTCCTTGTGGTCACCTCACACTGTATATTTTGAGGGCTCCAGGAGCCCTAGTGAGTCCAGAAACTCTGAGGGGCACAGGGGTCCTGGAGCGCTACTGATCAGCTCATGCTGTATCCTCTGAAGGGCCATTGAGCCCTAGTGGCCAACTCATGTGGTATGCACTGAGGGACCCAGGTAACTGGGAGCTCTAGTAGTCAGTTCATGCTGTAAAATCTGAACCTTTATTGGTCAGCACACATAATATATTCTGAGGTACCTGAGGGGGCCCTAATGGATAGCCTTAAGTTTATGAGCAAAGGGTTCTGGTTCAGTTTTCTTTGGTAGTCTCAGGCTATGCATCCTGAGTCTTTGAAAAAAAAAAAAAAAACTCACTCTTTCCCTCTATCTTTCTCTCCCTCCCTTACTAGCTTGTACTTATTTGAACAATGACTGAGACTTGGTGTTATGAGCACTTCCTCTGTCTGATTGCCTCTTCAAGATGAATCGCTTTTTGTATTCCCCAATTGTAAGTCGATTTGGATAAAAGCGTCTGCCAAATGACTAAATGTAAATATAAATGTTTGGAGGCCTCTTGCTAGTCCCTACCCATAGTTCAGCCCTGCCATTTGTTTGCTCAAACCACACAGATTGCATCTGTGAGATTCTCAGTAAGTTAGTTACATACATATTCACCATTTTTTCCTCGTGTGAAGCACTTTGTTATCCTCTTGCACATTAAGCAATTAACAGTAGCAGTATTAATATTTTACATGATGATCTTTGCATCTAAGCAAATGTTTTAAAGCTAATTTGACAGCGTATTACTTCCCAGCCAGTTAATACATGGCTGAAAGTGCCTTTTGCACATATTCAGGCTGAAGTCATCACTCTGACCACATCCAAAGCAGTGCATTACCGTAAATTACTTCAGTCTTGTTGATAGTTTTTTGCATATTCTCTTGGTGAATTAAATACATGGATTCAACCTTTTTTTTTTCAATCCCACTAAGTAATCATTCAGCAAACACCGTTTTCAAGGGTTATTCCATACTGGCAGATAATGGTTTTGTTTTTCTCAAACAGCCGCTCTTATTTATAACATTCCTTCAGCCCGCTGGTGACCGGGTTGGTTTTGCTGTCTATCAATGTGTCAGATGGCTCTTCATACTGGCTTCTGATATTTCCTCATGCCCATCAGCGTGTTTTATTCATTAGCCATCCTCACCCACACCAAAATAAATCAGGATTAAATACGTCTTTGCCATGCCTTCCTTAATAAGTCGTGGCCTAATGGATAGAGAGTCGGACTTGTAATCCGAAGGTCGTGGGTTCGAGTCTCAGGTCCGGCAGAGATTGTAGGTGGGGGAGTGATTAACCAACACTCTCTCCACCCTCAATACCACGACTGAGGTGAGACTCCCCGGGCGCCACAGCATTGGCTGCCCACTACTCCGGGTGTGCACTTGGATGGGTTAAATTCAGAGCACAAATTCAGTGTATGGGTCACCATACTTGGCCACACACCACTTCCCTTTCCCTTTCCAAACAGCCTTTCCCTTAGGGAAGTCGTGGCCTAATGTTTAGAGAGTCGGACTCATAATCCAAAGGTTGCAAGTTCGAGTCTTGGCCTAATGGATAGAGGCAGGAATTGTAGTGCCCCAGTGCTCTCTCCACCCTCAATACCATGACTGAGGTGCCCTTGAGCAAGGCACCTGGGCATAAATGACTGCCCACTGTGTATGTTCACTGCTGCGTGTGTGCACTTTGGATGGGTAAAATGCAGAGCACGAATTCCGAGTATGGGTCACCATACTTGGCCTCACGTCACTTTCACTTTCACACTTAATACGTTGTGTAAAATAAAAAAAGAAGCGCTGACTCTTTCTGGGCATGATGCAAAAGCACCGTCTTTCAGATGAGACGTTAAACCGAGGTCCTGACTCTCTGTGGTCATTAAAAATCCCAGGATGTCTTTCGAAAAGAGTAGAGGTGTGACCTCGGCATCCTGGCCAAATTTCCCCATTGGTCTCTGACCATCATGGCCTCCTAATCATCCCTTTACACTGATTGGCTTCATCACTCTGTCTCCTCTCCACCAGTAAGCTGGTGTGTGGTGGGCGTTCTGGTGCACTATGGCTGCCGTCGCATCATCCAGGTGGATGCTGCACACTGGTGGTGGACGAGGAGACACCACCCCTCACAATGTAGAGCGCTTAGAAAAGCAGAAAAGCGCTATATAAATGTAATGAATTATTATTATTATTATATCTGCAATTATAGAGTGTCTTCAAACTGAAAATACATAAAATACTAAACCAAAGTGACTGGAGAAAAAAAAAGAGGAAATGAGAATGATGTTAATCAAACTCCTCAGGATTTTAAAAGAGTAGTGAGGAAATGTAAATGATCTGCTAGTTTGATAAAACACAGTGTGGTTTAACTCCTCGTTCTTTCGAATGCCCCATTTCACACCAAAACGCATGCCCCGACCGGCACTATGTGTGCTGCTGTCCCACCCGTGGGTGGATGGATGGGTTTTTCAGCACATTCTCACGAGGACAGACCCACCCGCAGGCTCCATTTCTCACCCGGCGTCACCCTCGTAATTATCTCCATCACAGCGGGGTTACCAACCCTCCTGTCCCCAGGCCAATGCTGCACATCGGATCTCACAGACTCATAGCTTATTAAATTAGCAGCGGGAGGTGGGACTTTAGAAGAACAGAAAAAAAAATAGCAAATTGGGTCTGCCAGGTTCATTTGTATCCTGCTCAGTGCTCAGCAGCAGAATTTAAGTTGACCATCGCTTTGAAGATTTAGGTTTAAACATGCCTGAAACTTAACACCTAGTATATTTAATTTGAGATTATTTATACCGCTCAAGGATTGAATTCTTCATTCTGATTGGTTCTCAAACATCCCAAGCTAATTTTCTACTGCGCAACTAACTGCATTAGAGTGCCATATTACTTGTCCATGCTGATTTCAAATTGTTACAATGTTTCAGAGTTTTTCAGTTTTGCACAGATCTTTGCCTCAATTTATAGTCTGGACAAGTCAACTGTAATTTCCCAAAGTCAGTGCCAGTCTCAGCTTACGGATTTCACAGAAAATCATGATTTTTTTTTTTTTTTTTCACATTTAATATTTTGAGCCAATTTTAAAACACAGTTTTTTTTTTTTGTTTTTTTTTGTGAGTTATCTCCTTAAAATACTTTTAGGTGCATATTTCTAAATGAGTTATGTTCATAGCGACTTGAAAGGCTGGTAGAGTGTGAACTTCGTGATGCTCAGTTCTTCTCTGTAACAATTTATTATTCTGATTTCTAGTTTTCTAAAATCTGTTCTGCTTAAAAGTTATGTTATTATGTAGCCTTAACAAAACAGAAAACACAAAATTACTATTGCATTATTTGTGCTTTGCATCAAATAATTCAGCAGTCATCGTCAATTATTTATGTAATGATCACATTCTATCTTTTTGAAAACCTTTTTATTTAGTATTTTTGATATTCATACAGAATATTGATACAGTTGGGGAAGAAAGGGTATTTTTGTTTTCTATTTTAAGCTTTTGTTTATTATCTTTCAGGGTACAGCGGCCAGTCGGGTTCACTATAAAGTGGATCTGGAGCAGTTTCCTTACAGTACTAGTATCTTCGACGTGGAGGAGAACTCTGGCAATGTTCTCACCAGGGTCAATCTGAATGAGGAGCCCAACACTAAATTCAGTGTAAGTACACAACAATCTTTTCTTAATACAGGGCTTGTCAACTAGCAATCCGCAGGCCATAACTAGCTGTCAATCATTTTTATGCATCTCACAGATTGATTTAGATGCAATCGCTGCACCGCCTGATGTATTAGAGTGCTTTCTGAGCAAAACTCAATGGTCAGTTCAGAAACACTCATTCTTAATAATGGTCTGAATTCAGGCAGGTTTTGAGCTTTTCTGGCCATAGGTTCCCCACACATGATTGATCTTGTCATTTTAGATGTTCACACACACATTTATGAAAATAGATGAGACACAACAGTTACAGCAGCAGCACATCAGTCCATGTGCACAATCACATTCTTTGACAACGAACATAATCTCAAGCTTGTTCTGCTCTCAACAATCTTCATCTGCTCCCATCATCTGTCATTTGTATGGCTTCATTTGTGCCCAAGTTAAAAATTCTTTTGAGATCTGACAAGACTCACTTTTCTCATTGAATTGGAGGTTTACAAGGAAAGCATTCGATTAGACAGTTTTCTTTGTTCAATTTTAAACGTGTTGATTATATAAAATGATTTATATTATAAAGTTTTGCTTTATACAATAATTTTTGTCTTGTATGGGATGATATTGTCATACAAAAAGAAAACAGATTTGAAATCCTTTAATGTAATTTGACTTGTTTAATAAAATAAATACATAAATATTGTCCTTATTAAAAAAAAAAAAAAACTTTGATATTTTTATCTTGCTATTTTATTGGTAAACATAATGGTAGTACGACAGGAAATTGATGGAAGAGAGAAAGAGGGGGTTCAGGATGGTAACATTGGCCTGACAGCTCAATAAATTGGTTCACTTGCTTTCCCCACAAGGCCACTATGCAGACATAAGACTTGTGTCATGTATATGGCATGTAAATGTCTCAGACAACTTATTGAATGAAGTTTAATTTTCTTGCCCCATTCGCAAACAGATTTTTTTTTTCCTCTTTCTTTGAGCATGAACAAGCTTTGCAACCAGAGAAAGAACAATAGTCTTGAAAGTCTTTTCATGCAGTATATATTGTCTTTTCATTCAAGTTTTTAAAATGCAGTGTATATATATATATTATACATAGTTTTTAAAATGCAGTGTGTGTATGTATATGTATATGTATATATATGTATATATATATATATATATATATATATATATATATATATATATATATATATATATATATATATATATATATATATATACATATACTGCATTTTAAAAACTATATGAATAATATATATATATATATATATATAGTGTGTGTGTGTGTGTGTGTGTGTACAGAAAGAAATGGGGGAAAAAAAATAAAGATATATTTTTTTATTTTTAAAAAATGGATGAAAAAGTATGGAACATTTGTGTTTTTTTTTTTTTGTTTTTTTTTTTGTTTTAATATATATAACTGGCTTTAAAAACTCAGACGGACAGAACTTGACCCAGTGCTGATTATAAGTCCTCCTTATTTTATCTTAAAATTGATTTTCTCATGTTCCCAAACAGTTGGCAGTTATTGCCTACGATGATGGGGAGCCGATGAAGTTCAATAAGACTCTGGTGGAGATCACTGTCCTGCAGCCGTCCATCATTCCTGTGTTCACGCAGGAGGAGTACAGGTGAGTAAATACCTGAAAACGTGATTGCCCTCTGCCATATGCGTTGTCCTTTCATGCTGAGATATATTGTTCTGCACCTGCGGTAGACTTCCAGAACACAATTTTATAATATGTGTATTTTTATGGTCCTGTGAGGCATGATATTTCATTCATTTTTATGCAGAATGACCAGAAAGCTCACTTGACCTGACTTTGAAACAGATGTAGTTTTATGCTCTATTGAGGGTTTCACGTCTTGAGCCATAAATTAATGTTTTAGAGGTAGAGCAAGTTCTGTTTTGATTGAGGATTATGAAAAACTAAAACTAAAAGTTACAACTCTATAAATACTATATACCCACATATTTAAGAAAATAAAGAAATTAAATAAAATTGACACATGCATATAACAACATTTCAATAATAAACATATAAATGAAAAAACTCAAATAAAAAGCGATACTTCTATCCCTCACCGGTGTCCCTGCCCGGTGGAGTCGCACGGTAGAGTCGATGGTCTTTACACTCTTCGGTCTTCACACTAAGAGGGCTTCACACGACGACTGCCGTGACCGCTGCCGCGGTATAATAACCTTTTTTATACCAATCCAACAAATCACCATTTCAATTCAGCGGGACCCGCTTTCCTGTTTATCAACTAAAAATGGCCAAGCAAGTGCACACACTGACAAGATACGCGATACAGTACGAGACCAAACGCGATTTCAGCACCTCGCAACACAGTAAACAAAATAAGCGTTTCCTAGCAACGGCAAATGCGCTAAACACTGAGACAAGTAAATACACTTACGATCTGATTTTAAACTTCCGCTGATAGACTGCTTCTCTTAAAGACTAATTCATTACACTGCCTTCTGCTGGCGCTTGAACCCACTTTCCTGTTTATCAACTACAAATGGCCAAGCAAGTGCACACACTGACAAGATACGCGAATATAATATAAATATCAATATAAAACTGTCAGCATAGACTTTATGAATATGTGTAATAGCTGCAAGGTAAAGCATGTTTTATACACACTGTTGTTTCTTCAGAGGACTTTGCTGCTTTATTAAATTACATATTTATTATATTTGACATAAGGGGTTATTAGTTTAATTCGCATAGCTTCCGAGGCAAATAACACTTCCACAGGGTAGCCCAAATTGATTTAAATCTAAAGACATTGAAGCTTATTTTACTGAATACAATCTATTCATCTGTACAGTGCATTCAGAAGAAGATATCACCGTCTGTGTGAATGGATGGATCTATGATCAAAAATGAGTTTATTAACAGCTTTATAGTGAAGTGGCAGTAATACGCAGGCTTTGATTAGCTACAAGAACGAATGGGGTTAAAAATGGCCTTGATAACATCCTTATCCATTGATTAATCAGAGCTACAGAGACAGAAACATAGAGATGAAAAGACTTGGCCGAAGGTCTGAATTAATGTTGTGTCCTACAGAGCTGCAGAAAGGTCATAGTTGATAGTAGCTCTGCAGCACAGTGAGAATAACAATAGCTTTCAGACGCAGTCCTCTGCGGGCTCTTGATTGCTGCCAGCGGACACATTAGCCAGGTGTCTGTTGCCCCTGTCTGGTGAACACAAGGTTGGTTACAGCTCCTCTAATCTGCTGGGCTTTGGCGGTTCAGGAAACTGCTCTGGGGGATCTGCTCTGGGGGGGGGGTACCTGATTCTAATAGATCTATTTATTTAGAATGAATTAAATAAAGGATTTAAATAGATTTTGGGGAATTAAATGGATTTAAACGGAATACACACACACACACACACATATATACATATATATATACATATATATACATATATATATATATATGTATATATATGTGTGTGTGTGTGTGTGTGTGTGTGTGTGTGTGTGTAGATTAAATGGATTTAAACAGAATATATGTGTGTGTGTGTAGATTAAATGTGGTGGGAATTGCAGAATAATTTTCTATTTAACCTTGTAAATAAACTAATACAACGTTAAATTAAAAGAGATGCATTTAATCAACCTTTTTAACTTCATATTAAATAATTTAGAGAATAAATTATGCACAAAAATATGAAACAGAACTGTTTTTACATTGTAACATGCTAATTTAGTGTTTTTTTTATCAATTATTTCTGATGGACCATGCGATTGGAGTAATGATGCTGAAAATTCAACTTTGTCATCATAGAAATAAATTACATTAAATATATATTCAAATTGGAAACAGTTATTTCAAATTGTAATGACATTTCATAAGATATCTGTTTTACTGTATTTTAATCAAATAAATGCAGTCTTGATGAGCATAAGAAACATCTTTCAAAAATATGAAAAAATCTCACCATCCACAAACGTTACCTACTCTACCTACTCTGCCTCAAGAAACAATTCTTTTCTTTAAGACTCACTTTGCCCACCAACCATCTACCTCCATTCTGTATGATGATCCAATCGTTTCATTTCATCCAATCACGTCCACTTATTTATTATTGATTGTCCTGTTTCACTCTGAAGTACATCAGATTATAAAAGTAAAGCTGTTGCGGGAGGCATCTCACACATCTTTACTTTAGAGCTTTAAAAATATTCATGTTTAAATGCCGCAACACATTCACCTGTATTGAATGAATTTTGAAACAGGTTTATCTTGAGTAGCTTTGATGCGAAATCACTGAAACTAATCAAATGTCTGTCCTTCATCTATAGCTAATAGTCGAAATGATAGAAGCTGTGATTGACATTGAGTGACATGGACAGGTATGGCAGAAGAGCACAGGCTGTTCCAGCACAGAAATTGGAAATAATTAGTAATTATATGATATCATGAAAGCACCCTTGAGGCCTAGGGGTCCGCAAAAAAATAGGTTTAATTTGCATGTATTGTTCAGTGGTGCAGAATGGCTATAGATAATTACAGGTTGGTTTGCAAATGTTTATATGAGATATTGTGTGTCCTGAGTGTCATGCTTTCGATTCTGAGCTCAAATCGGTGAATCACACATGCATGAACGTCTATAGCAGGTGTGAGGCTGACAGAAACAGTATAATTTGAGTCAATCTGCAATCTGTTTTGTTTATCATTATTTTGCCTATTACTTAACTCTATAAAGCTAACTGTATCATATTTGATGCAGAAATTTCTAAGGCCTCCACTAAAACACCCCAAAATTTTCTTCTCTCATCTGGTTGATAGTTTATGCATTTTTAGCAAGTAAAGAGCCTTTGAATGTCTAAACATGTTAAGTATACAAATGTATTCTAATGGATCTATTTTTTTAGAATTAATTAAATAAAGGATTTAAATAGATGTTGGGGAATTAAATGGATTTAAACGGAATACACACACACACACACACACATATACATATATATATATATATATATATATATATTTAGAATAAATTACATATACACATTACATATAATACATATACACACAATTACAAATTACATATAATACATATACACACACACACACCATGAATGGAACCATGAATTCAGCTGTCTACCAAAAAATCCTGAAGGACAATGTCCGGCCATCTGTTCGTGACCTCAAGCTGAAGCGAACTTGGGTTCTGCAGCAGGACAATGATCTAAAACACACCAGCAAATCCACCTCTGAATGGCTGAAGAAAAACAAAATGAAGACTTTGGAGTGGCCTAGTCAAAGTCCTGACGTGAATCCTATTGAGATGCTGTGGCATGATCTTAAAAAGGCGGTTCATGCTCGAAAACCCTCCAATGTGGCTGAATTATAACAATTCTGCCAAGATGAGTGGTCCAAAATTCCTCCACAGCGCTGTAACAGACTTATTGCAAGTTATCACAAACGCTTGATTGCAGCTGTTGCTGCTAAGAGTGGCCCAACCAGTTATTAGGTTTAGGGGGCAAGCACTTTTTCACACAGGGCCATGTGGGTTTAGATTTTGTTTTCCCTTCATAATAAAAAACTTCATTCAAAAACTGCATGTTGTGTTTACTTGTGTTATCTTTGATTAATATTTAGATTTGTTTGATGATCTGAAACATTAAAGTGTGACAAACATGCAAAAAATAAAAAAATAAAAAAAATCAGGAAGGGGGCCAACACTTTTTCACACCACTGTATGTGTGGCCATATAAATATCAAAATCTGCACCAATTACAAATTTTGACTAAGTTTGGACCTCTGAATAAAATATTCTAACTGTATCATACTATATGAGCCATAAAAACCTGATGTATCAAATATGATACCCAGCAAATAAACAATAAAAACATTTAATTATATATATTTCAATATGTCAGACTTCACAGGGTAAAAATGTGTCTTGCAATACTTTCATCTTTCTGGTTTTGTGTCATTTGTTTCAACCTGACACAAATTTTGACACACGTTTATGTCTGCCGTGTGTTAGAATCGGCATTCAGTTTTCAAGTGCATGATAAATTCTTCTCACAACAGTGATTCCAGAGTAAATGTATGTAGAAATGCAGAATTTATTTGGCCTCTGCAAAAGTTTGGGGTCCTCTACACTAGTGGGTATCTTTTTGACCAACGATCATGCGCCTGCGGTTCTCCCTCCATAATCTTTGACGCTAGAGTGCAGATTGGGATCCTCTTTACACGGCTTCATTTGGCAGTGAACAAGCAGCACTTGAGCCGCCGCTGAACAGAAGTATGATTAGTTTCTGTGGGTAACGTCTTGTGGACAGCACTAGAGACCACCAAGCTCTTCTCTCGACAGAAACAAATGACTTTAATGTTCTTCTCTGAGTATCTTTTTTTTGCGAACAATAATCTGCTCCTTGCCGCAGTTCAAAAGCATTTGGCTCGCAGGTGGAGAACAGCAAGTTTTGAGACTAGTTTAGTTTGGAGTGCTGGCTGATGATCTGATTGCGTCCCTTGATCTGAAGTGTTGTTACGCTGTCAGGTCGCTGTACAGTGTATCGCTTTCATGTGAGCTGAAGCGTTGCATTGCCGAAATGTAATCTGCCATGAATTGCCACGTCAGGACTCCAATTAGCCACATGTGGAGCTCTTTTCTGATGCTCCTGTCGCCTCCACCTCCAGTCTTGCAGAGGTAATGGAAGCGCTTGGCCTGCGCGGGACTCCCTGTCTCTGCTGCACCTGCAGGATTAGTATGCAGACACTGGCTGTCCCTTTGTGCCGTCCCACCAGCTCAGGGTCAGACACCATTAGCAGAGCTCTGCTTATTAACATGTAAAGCCCCACTGCTTCTGGCATGCTGGTGTTAGACTTGATAATGAAAGTAACTGAGATGTATTTTAGATTATGTGGTATGTATCATCACAGTGTAGTTAGCATACACATCTACAAACGTGTAATTTTGGACTATGTAAAATTACATTTCATTTGGTGAGATCCAGTTGTGTTTGTGTTGGATAATCTATCATCATCTAAAAACATTCATTTTGATGCTTGGGAATTTTTAATTGTTTTGCAGATATGGTATTTACGTGGGTGAATCCTGGATGCTGTTCTTTCAGGTGTTCTTGAGATGCAGTATGCTAAAGCCTATGCTAACTAAAAACTAAAAGAAAGTTTATCACTTTTATGGTAAAATCTTGTTTTAAAATCTGAAAAAAAGGTAATGATTTGAACAAAATAGAGGAATGGAGGCATTGCTTTAAGGCAGCATTAAAAAGGTAGCATTTATTATTTATTTTTTTATCTTTTAGTGCCCTGAATAAACCATTTCACATGGCAGATATTTACATACTGTATAGTCTCAAAATTATTACTGAATGTATAAAAAAATAACCCTGCAGGGTTATTATAAACCATGATGTTTAAGAATCAAGCTTATAAACTTTTTAATATGTTAAAAAGTTTATGAGCTTGATTCTTAAACATCGTTGTTTGTAAACACAACTGAGGGACTAAAATCTCAAATTAAAAAATAAATAATTTTTATATATATATATATATATATACATAAATGTATTTACAAATTAAAAAATAGCTAATGACAATGATCCAATTAACTAACTCAATTCCTAATTAAAAAAATCAAGTCCCACCCTACAGTTTTTCAAGAAACTGATTTACTCAACAAGCACAACAGGGAAGAAAAGATGACCACACTTTGTTTCATATCAACTTTAAAAACTTTAAAACGACAGTTTTTTGAATGTTCTACTCTATGATGTAATAGTGTGGATAAGTGCCGCCTCCACAGAAGAAGATCGACATCACAGTCTGTTTAGCCCCACCCACCGATTCACGCATAGTGTTTACGAGGTAGGCAAACTCGCAGGTCTATGCAGAAACCAAACGATGGCTCTGAAGACAACAATATGCTGTGCGGTGCCAAGTTATGAAAAAAAAAAAACAGTCTTTGCATTGCATTCCTTCTGATTGCAACATTAGGAAAGAGTGAATGGACTTTATTTTTAATGAAGATCCAGACCACATCAGTAAGAACTCGGCCTTTTGTTCACTTCATTTACTACAGATTTGTTCACAAACAAGGCAAAATTCGACGCAGGATTTTCAAAAAGATTGAAACTAAAATACGATCTTGTGCAAACTATATTGGATCCAACAGTCATGTCGCAACACACAAGTGTGGGGAACTGTTTTTATTACATGATCACTATTGTTTTGACTGTTAAACGGATTGTTTGATATGTACTGAGTATTTATGCATTTTTTTTTACCTGAATCACAGCAGTGTCCAGTTGTGAAGGGCGTAGACTGTCAAACATACACAAGCCAATCATAGCAGTGGACGTTTACTTCAGAGTCTTAAATCCATCACGCCTATTCAAACAGAACGTTCTGATGAGGGGGGTCAAAAACAGGGCAGAAAATAGCCTATTCTAACTGATGATTTTTTTTTTTTTTTTTGTGAATGTAATTTAGATGTAAAAATCATTAGTTGATCTCAGAGAACACAGAGTGATTTATGAACCCTTTAAGAAACAGTACAAGTACAAACACCTGCCACACAGAACACATCATTTGAAGTTTCCAAAAAAATGTCAGGCGCACAAAATCACAAAAGTTTCTGTAATTTATAGTCAGCATTTCATCAGTATGTATGTATGTATTGAGGGAGAGAAGGGTATTACTTATGCAATGGAATCATTTAAGTTTTTTTATTTTTAATACATTTTCAAAGATGTTAAAAACCTTTTTTTTGCTTTGCCATAATGGTGTATAGAGTGTAGATTGTAGCAAATTAGCTTAAAAGTGAATTGAATATAATTACAATTAATTATGATTAATTACAATTATTTATATCGGCTGACAGTAATAACTATAGCAGAATTAAATTGCCATCAACTGATCTGTCCGTCCAGCGAACATTCAGTGCAAGTTCATATCAACTCTAAGAAAGGATATTTCCTTGGCCACAGGAAATACTTTCCTATTAATGCATTGGAGCATGTAGCGAGGGTCAAAATCGTAAAGAGACATTTAATTTGCAAGGCAGCACCAGAAACTCTTAATTTGTGCACACAACCTTTATTAACTAAATACTAACGCAAACTAGTCTAACAAACAAACATACATGCGTACAATCACTACAATCACTCATACATGGGGAAAGGGCAAATGAGAGTTGATGGAAGAAAACCATCAGGAAAACCAGAGAATGCAGTTATGGGAAAGTCATTTAACCACCTGAATAAAACCATCAGCGCCATTCATAACGGGATCTATAACTTATACTAAACCTCTGTTTCATTTAGTTAAATGTTATACTTGCATTGCTTGGTTGTGACGAGTGTCCGAAATGCAGTCTCAGATGAAAGTCTTAATGGTTTCAAGGTTTTGGATTCCTGATCACGTTCTTCCGGGTTGAAGAGTGATGAATTCCAAAGATGTTCTGAGGTAGATATGTTCTTCCAGGTAGAGAGTGGAAAAAGAGCTAAGAAAGAGATATGCTAAGGTCCAAGGAGCTTTGGTTGAATGGAAAGACAAGGCTGCAAGACCTGGCACAAAACTTAGTGTTCAGAAGAGTTTTAGCTCACATCTTCCTCATCCTCTTAGGATCTAACAGAACCGCAGACTGCGAGGGGCGTCACTGAAGTGAGAGCTTTATCTGATATAGAGGTCAAACCTCTGGGGTGTCAAAGAGCCAATGGTGACTTGAACTTTTAGAGGGAATGTTTGCGACTCTTTGTCTCCATGCATGGTAATTTGCTTATGAACTGGATTGGAAGTTGATATACAAACTATTAAAGATTCCTAGAACACTTATATGTTGCATAGGTATTGACATATAATATACACTCTCAATTAGATCATCCGAAGACGAATTGATAGAGACCAAACATAGTATAAGTGAGTTAATATTAACTAGTGTTCTATCATAAGCATGCATAAAACAAGATACAGTACACAAGAACATATACAAGAACAGTAATAATATACACAATGACCTAAAGATATATGTGTTCATTCAAAGAAGGGTTTTTCTATGAATTAATTAGAGAAGAGTCCATTTTTATGGCCTAATGTCTCTTTTTCCTAAGGGAAAATGAAGCGAGTGTTATCAGATGGGTTGCCATGGAACCAGGGGCCTGGAGTCATTGACAGACATACCAGCACCCAGTATGTGTATTGGGTGGGGGGGTCTTTGACCATCTGTTAATCTAATAACTAATTGATTTGTTAAATCAAATGCAAAATTGTGTGTCTGATTGGTCCAAATGCTACAAGATTGATGTAGGGAAAAAAAGTAATTAAAGGCAGTTTAACATAAGGCAACAACATTACAAAATGTGAAAAAATTAAGGGGTATGAAGACTTTTTATAGGCACTGTATACAGGTGGAGCTGGGGAAGGTGGAGGGTTTCTGAAGCATGCTGCGAAACTGCTACAACAAGCACTAGTTTGTCTCAACAAGCACTGTTAATATCTTGTAAAGACAGGTATTTAGATAAAGAAATGCATTTTAATACAGCTGCATGAGTGCTGAAAAGAACCTGCCAGTCAGTCAGTCAGTCAGATAGTGGGTACCAAATTGAGTTGAATATCAGTACTACACTGCTATTGTTATTTATTTATTTAACTTTCATATTGACTTGGTACCAAATTGCCGCCACTTTTGACATCTCTAATCCATACTTAGCCTCACTGAGGGTGTCTAGATCTCCTTAGTGAAGTACTAAACTCTAGGGGAAGATAGATTTGCCCTTTGTAAACCCTTCCAGGAGCAAACAAACCCATTTGTTGTAAACTGGCTGTGCATGTAATGCGCAGATATCTCAGTATTCATGTATTCTGTCTTAAAGTTGTTTTTGAATGAAGGAAGATGAGCAAGCCTTAGTTCAGCTGAAGGAAATTTGCCCTTTGCCTCTTGTTTGGAAAAGACAAACACAGTATGCCACACGGTTGCCAAACGCACTGATCGCAAATAGTTTGAAAAGGTCAATTCCTAATCCGCAGGTGGAACCTTTGAAAGCAGCGGAAAGGCTTTTTCATTTGAAGAGGGGCTGGTAGTTTTGCAGTGTCATGATGCCAGCTTGTTTTTATCCAGTGTTACGTGCTGATTTTTGGAGTCTAGAGGGGGCGAATCACGCAGAGCTGGATACCTGGAGCAGGTGCACACAGTGATGGTGATGTTGTTCAGTGATGTTCTGTGGTGAATAAAAAAGACTGGGTTGGGTAAAACGATTGAGGTCAAAACAAGAAGATTGAATAGAGAGACTAACCTTTGAAGATGGTGTAAAAGTGTGTAAAAAAAAAAAAAAAAAAAGGAACAACAACGTTAAAATGGATTGACAGATGCCATTTTTTTCACATATGTTGATGTATTTACTGTTGAAACTGTGCTGGGGGGCCACAGTAAATGAAAATGACTGAATGAATGAATGAATGAATGAATATTACTTGTCATTTTTTTTTCTTTATTTTCTTTTAATTTTTTCAAAATCTAAAAATGTTCTTAATGGTGGGAAAAGATAACTTGATAGAAAGTAAATATATATATATATATTTTTCATTTAATAATTAATTTATTTTTAAGTGTAAATGGCTTTTATACATAAAAATATATAGATGCCTTTTATATTTTACAAAGGGGATCATTTGCATGTACATATTAGCTTCAAAGCTAACAGACATCGATTAGAAACCTTTCATGGAGTCTTTCATGTTGATATAAAATGATATGAAAGAAAACCTTCTTGTTTCTCAACCAAGAACTGTACATTTTTCCTGATACCCAACGCTCAAAAGACACAGATTTGCTGTGTATGTATAAGACATGTTGATTTAGGGATGTTCTGGTTAACCTTCTAAACTGATATAATCAGAGGCCGATACAGTAGTTCTCTTATCGTAGACCAAAACAAAAATGCATTTCAAATAAAACTGTAGCCATGCCATATATGTAAACAAGGATATTTCTATTCAGATAAGTATATATGGTATTCCAAAATGTCATGCAATTAAAATCAGATCCATTCGTGTTGCCAGAGCTCCTATGTTGGGAAATTCAGCACAGAGATTTTTAAGACGGTTGGCTTTGATTCATAAAGAACTCGTTTACCTCAGAAATGAATTTGTATTGATGTAGATACTCTGAATAACAAGCGTCATGTGTTTTATTAAATAGCAGGATTATTGATAGCTGTTATGTATTCCCTTTGGAGGCCTGTGGTTTTTACTCATTTTATAAAGACTAAGATCAAAGAACATGGAACCGTTTCCAGCATCTCACGTCATCAAATTAAAACAGCAAATCTACATGAAAGAGCATGTGATTTATGAGTAACACAATCGTTATGTCTCGATGGCAAAAGACCAAAGGTTCCAAATTGCTATTTTGATATCACATCTTAAAAAGCTAACCGAAAAAACAACGACAGAAAAGTAGTTAGAAGCTGCCTGGTGGCCCATTCTCAGTTTTTGGATTAAACACAGTTCAATCCCGATTGAACGCCACGGGAAGAGTCCCGGTTACAAAAAAGTGGTCGGATATAATAAATGACATTGGGATGGAGGTTGGGGGAATGTGTTTGCTGGCTCAGTGGACCTCATTAGTGTCGAACACTTGAGCATGTGCTTGTGTGGAGCGACCATTAGAAGAGCGCTGTCAGAACAGAGAGCATACAAGAGCATTTTTTTCTCTATTATTTGCAAGCACAGCACATGAGCAATAGGGCGACGCCATACAGAAAGAACATGTCGATGTGCGTGTTCAGGGATTATATGGAAGGTAGCTACTCTATCATCTTTCTGAATAACAAAAACCTGTTTATCTTCCACGCCGCAGCCCAGGGGAGACTAATTGCCCTGTAAGCCTGTGTACAGCAAACTCTAAGTACTCCAATGCCAGGATGAAGGTTGCCTCGTTACCAAGTTGAGTGTGAGCATCACAATGTACGAAGAAGCAAAACATTGAACAGTCGATTCCGTGACAGGATTATTAGCTTGATATTTGTGTATGAAATATCCATAATTATCCATATTATAAAATATCCAAACGCATTCTTACACAAACACATCTTTTGGCCTTCAAAATCTTGACCACTATTAACTGCTGTTATAAAGCTTGGAACATTTTTTTAATATATTGTAACTCCAATTGTATTCATCTGAAAGAACAAAGTCATATACACCTAGGATGGCTTGAGGATGAGTAAATCATGGGGTAATTTCTGGGTGAACCATCCCTTTAATGTTTGTCCTACAGTGGTAAAAGCAGTATGACAGTGAAAGTTCAAAATGTAGTCAAATTTACAGAACCTATGCCCTTGTAAGGTTGAATGTTTCAACAAGATTTTAAGTTTGCATAAGACAATGAGAGCTGAACGCATGGTCCATAACATGCAGAGATTAATTACAAACAAATGGCAAGTAACACATTGAATTATACATTACATTTTGAAATAGAAATGCTGAAATAGTATTTTTATTTATTTTTTCTGTGACCCAGCTAAATTATTCCAGTTCAATTATACACTTCACAATTTTCTCACTATAGGCAGGTACAATTAACAATAGGCTAACTGTTATAACTCTTAATCATCATTCTTCAATTATTCACCTTTCTGGCTCTAATAACATCCAAAATCTAATTTATGCTGGTTTAATAACTAATATTGGTTTAAAATCAAAAACAGGCAGGAGTTTACTAATTATATTCACCAGAGGCCTTTTAGATTGCACACATACAAAATTGGTAATTAAGGAATATTAACAACAATATTGACATGAAAAAGGATTTTTAAATCCCTCGCTGCCTTTGGCTGGTTAATTTTAGTAGCTTTAATAAGCTATTTAAAAACAAACACTAATATGAAGTTCAACAAGGCTGCATTTATGTGATATATTAATATTGAGAAATATCAATACAATTTGAAATATCTTTTTAGCTATTTTTAATATATTCATAAATGTTTTTTTTTTTTTTTTCTGTGATGACCTAGTTGATTTTTCAGCATAATTACTCCAGCCTTTAGTGTGATCTTTTAGAAATCTAAAAGTTAAAGAATATAAAGAAATATTTAAATCTGTCACATGATCTTTTAGATATCTAGAAATTCTAATATGCTGATATGGTGATTCTTATATGCTCTATTATCAATGTTGAAAACAGTTTTTACTGCTTAATACTTTAATGGTGACTGTGAAACATTTTTTGTTGATGAATAGAAATTGAAAACAATGTCACTTTTGATCATCCGTGCTGAGCAAAAGTTTTTTTTTCTTTAAAAATAAATAATAATAATAAAAAAAAATGTACTGATCCCAAACTAGCACTGCCCGCTTGTGATTAAATTGCATGAAATTAATGTCAATACTAGAAGAAAACAAGGTTACACCTTGACTCCTAAATCTTTCAAAATGATCATTTGTCAATAGTCCAAATCGTGCTTTTCTCACCCACTGGCTCTAAAATATGATTTGAAGTGCAATGTTGTATTTTGTGCTTGAAAAGCAACACCCGATTTCGAACATATGTTTCATTATGGATCAGTTCTGCTGTTGGGTTTATCTGAGGTAAAGATCTGCTCACTCCCACGCTTGCTTTCCATTAACACTCTTTATTCTGCTTAGTTTAGCAACTGTGTAGGATGCCCAATTAACACTGTGATCCGGTTAACTTCTTGATTGATTAAATTCCTTTGAATTTTGTCTTGGTAATTATAAACTGGAATCCTTAACAGCTGTAATTAATTGAGTTTGTTTTTTTTAAATCAAACAGGTAAGCTGACCGCCTGGTTTCAGAATGTGAAATAATCATGCTGTCTGTCCATTGATTCTCTGTCAGACCTATATGTGTGCATTTATATCAAGGAGCAAAAATGCAGCGTTTAGATTGTCAGTCAATTCATTTATATGCAAATTTATATGAAATTTTGCAGTTTCAGCTGTTCTTGTAATGCACGGTTTTGAATGCCCATTTCCAACCTTACCCTCAGGCTTTTGTACTGTATTTTTAACATTGCCTGTAGCTCAAATAATAAAGAGCTAGCAATGCCAAAGTCATGGGATCAATTCTAGGAGATGTAAAAAATGCACATACAGTTTATACAGATTTATTTATTGCTCTTTGTTTATTTCTTTACACAATTCATTAGTCCAATTTGAATATAGGTACATGTTTAAGATTTTTTAATGTTTTTAAATTTATTTTATGAAAAGTCTTTTATGCTCACCAAGGATGCATTGATTTGATAAAAAAAAAGTAATATTGTAAAATGATATTAAATGTGAAATACACAGTTTTCTGTCTTAATATATTTTAAAATATAATTTGTTCCTGTGATGGCACAGCTGAATTTTCAGCAGTCATTATTTTAGTATTCAGAAACCTTCAGAAATCAATTTAATTTGCTGATTTTCTGCTCAAGAAATATTTCTTATCAATGTTAAAAAAACACACACATTTGTTCTGCTTACTATATTTGTGAATTATTTGAAATAAAAATCTTTTGTAACATTATAAAGTTCTTTACTGTCACTTTTGGTCAATATAATGCATCCTTGCTGAATAAAAGTATTAATTTCATTCAAACAAATAAATAAATAATTATTTAATGAGCCCAAAGTTTAAAGAGTACAATGGAACTGTTTTACTTTTGGTCTATTTTACGTTTACATTCCCATTAAAGCTGGTACATATTTGTGGCTTGACCCACCAGAATCACTGTTTTATTGTGTATGATTTGTGATTCATCATTAATGCAGTGCACTTTGTATGTGTAGGTTCTCTCCGGTCAGCGAAAACGCCCCTGTGGGAACAGTCGCAGGAGTCATCTTGGCGGCTGCCATAAACCAGACCATCGTCTACTCCATCGTCGAAGGAAATGAGGGCGGTGAGTAGAGGTCGACCGATTGATTGGCCGGCCGATTAATCGGGCCGATTTTTGGCATTTTTTAAATAATCGGCATGGGCCAATTGTGCAGCAAATTAGGCTGATTTATCCACCTTTTTCTTCAATGTGGATGTAAGCCTATGGGTGAGACTTCCGGTTCATTAGCCGCTATAGGTAAATAACGAGGAGAACAACAACGTGCAGTAAACAGTTTGCACTACAAACCAGTGTGTTCATAATTAAGATAATACATTAAAATAATATGATAAGACACACCAATTTTCAATATCAAGCAGCAAAACAAGCTGATTTGTACAGCTAAAAATAGCTGGATGCGGGTGAGACCGGAAGCTAGACCCATAGAATTTGCAAATGGCTGTACCCGTTTTTACGGCAAGAAAAAGGTGGATAGGCAGGTGCATATGCGAGCAGCTAAGTGGTGTTGCGGAATGCCGTACCGGATAATCTCTCTCCCTCTGGCTGTTTGAGAAGGAGCAGCTCACACTGCTGCAGTGCCTTGTTCACACACAGCTTCAGCTTATGATGGCAGGGCAAAACTGACCATTTCGAAAGCGCAGTTATGTTTTACCCTACTACAATTGATGCCGGAAAGTCATCATATTCATAAGTGCAACAAGTCATTTGCATGTGAAAGTAGAAACGTGCAATTCAGATGAAACTTCTGGGCTGATTATAACACACACGTTAACGTTCCTCATTAAATGTGTGTGTGAGTCCGACAATAGCCTCCGCGATGTCATCGCACGTGGCCAGTGCACTCTTAAGCAGTTATTTGCAACAGGCTGTGTGTGTAATATGTGTGAACTGTTTTATTTGTGTTATCACTTAGATTATGGCCAATTGACTTATAGCAGTGGCCAGTATTTCCCATAGACCTACACTGAGTTATTTGTGGCGGCTCGTCAATCACAACATCAAAACTGACCGCCTCAAATAGATATTCCAAAAGGCTAATACTTCGTTCAGGGTGGCCAACTGCTTTCAATTGAAAGTAGCTAAAACTGATAGCTAAATGTCACTAGATGACATCATAATGTATGTGACGAATACAAATTTTGAATCTCTTGAATAATGTCAAATTCACTGATCTATATAAAGATGAATAGATCAGTGGGCAAGATAAGAACTTAGATAAGTCTTGTCCAAGAAATTGCTATATTTGTCCCTAAACTCAAAAGGGGTGGGGAAGTTGCTAAATCTAGCTACAAAATTTGCTAAAATGGCAACACTGACTTCGAACACTGCAACTGAGAACACTGCACATTTGATAAATAAAATGCAGAGCGGGTGATTTATATGAATGTATCTTTGAAAAGGACCGTCTTCAGAAAAGCGTCAATGTCATTTTCATTTCGTCTTTCCTCTAATGCCTGATAAAGTAGTGTTTGTGAGCACAGCACTTATTTGATTACAGTTGTTACCAGGGAAACTGCCTCCTGGCAGAGAATGAATTTGCATTTGCAAGTCTGTGGGAAACACTTGTGTCTGTCAACAAACATAAAGAAAAAGCATGCTTCAACTGTTTTGAGAAGGTGCTTAAGTTTTGAGCCATTATTACTATGAATTAGACTACTACTACTACTACTCTGTTGTACCCTGCAATAGAAAAAACCCAAAAGAAAAACCCATATCGGTCGACCTCTAGCAGTGAGCACTAACCAGATTTGCATAATTTGTTTAGAGAATAATGTGCTAAAATGATGCAGAAAGTGCATGCAATTAAATCGGTCTCATACATAAAAAAAATATACTTCAACCAGACTATGGTTTATTCCCTCCTCAGAAATCCTTAGTGAAAAAAAAACAAAAGACAAGATTGCGGGAAATGTCACACTGGTCTTTTATGAGCTGCATGTTATTGTATTGTAATAAATTATAGTTTGTAAGACATCAAGCACTGGATAATGACAGCCCGCAGATTCCTAGACGGTGTTTCTTAGGTGGCTGTCAGCTGCAAGTTATCAAAAACTCAGTGAGAGAGAAGTTTCGTTTGTAGGAGCACACTTCCTGTTGCCGTGTGTCATCGGAGAGCAAGCGAGAGCAGGAAGAGGGAGGTGTGCGTGATTAAATCCTGTCTGTTCAGAATGTGTTCAGTCGAAATCACATTTGAATACATCTGGCGCGGGTTTAAAGCGATGGGGAAATCGTTTCGGTACATTCTCATTAGGCGAAATCAAGAAGCGTAGATATGTAATCAAAGGGCTGTTTTCATTAACGCAAACTAGAAAAAGCCAGGAAGAATAAGGTAATCATTCCACCCTTCAAACCGCCTGGATCCAAGGCATTTAATGCGATGACATCACCCAAGATCAGAGCTAATCCTTTATGAATGTTAATGAGACTCAAGAGGTGGGTAGTGCACTCTGGACCTGAAATCCCAAATATAGCTAAGTGCATTAAAGATACGCTACACGGAAGCGGGGGAAGGATGAGTTGTAAGACCTAGACTTAGCCGGGCCAAGAATTACTGATTGAGTAATGTCATATTATGGTAAAGGTATAGATGACAATATAGTTTTTTGACCCCTGTAAATGCAATGGGAAAAATTGTTTGTATAGTAAAGAACCATATGGTAATCCCTATTTTGGATAATCCAGTGAATAAAATCTAGAGAATGCTTTAAAAATTAAAGGTACTTCATTTCATCCCTTGTGGAAAAGAAGTGCGCTTAAGCGTACTGAATGTGTTCTTCTGAATGTGTGTTGCAGGTAAAAAAAATATTAATTAAATAAAGGACCACTTGAGTGTACTTAAAGTACACTTCAGTGTGTTTCTTAACACACTTATGTATACTTTTTAAAAACTGTGTATACTTTGTAAAAATGTGAAAATAAAAGTTTAAACTACATTTTAAACCATTGTTTTAATCTTTTGTTGTGCTTTAAAGAAGTTCACAATATGACTAGCATGCTAACAAGTACTTTTAACCGTAGTGTTTTGTATTACATTTAGTTTACAACTCCTTGAATATTGTATGGTAATGGATATGATAATATTAATGTATTTGGTCTTGATGAAATAGATCTGATGCTGCTGTTGGTTGTTGCTGTTCTTGTAGATTAGTGAATAATTATTAGTACAGGAACTAGATACTGCAAATACATACGCTGCAAATACATACTGCAAATAAATAAATAGTATTTAAGGTGGAGGATTTCAGAGGAACTCTGAAAGTGTGCTGTGAAATTCTAGTGAATGCTAACCAGCCCTTTAAATGTAAAGCAGTAAGCTCGTTGGCTGCTTATGAACCAATCAGCTTGTGCCAAGTAGATTAATGCTGTGAATATCATCAGTTTGCTTTAACGATCCATCAGCCTATGCCATCTAGAGTTTCATGACAGAACTTGGCATTTAATACAAATTAAAAACAAGTTAATATGTTTTAAATGTGCTAAATTGCGACTTCATTAAAAAAGTGTAATATATAATATATGAAGTATATTTAGTTTATTATAAATTCTTGTCAGTATTTGGCTGTACACTTTTACCGTATTTCAAAAACAAAAGTAGTTATGAATTTACATATAGAGATGTACTTAAGTCCTACTTAAGTGGGTCAATAAGCACTCTTAAGTAGAACTAATTGCATTTAAGTCATATTTAAGCTACGACACATTGTAAATTAATTATATATAAGATGCGATTAAGCATCCAAAAACATTCAATTTACACTTAAGTAGGCCTATGCTATTTTAAAGTATATTATTTCTGCTATCTGTACTCTTTTTTTTAAAAGCGTGTCCATTTTCCACAAAGGATTTTATTTTATTTATTTATTTTTTCTGAAATTTACGGACACTCAAGTCTCCCACTCTATAATAAATATGTAAGGTTACAAATGCATAATTCTGACTCTGTGTGTATCTCAGTGTAAAGCTGTTGTAAAATAGCAATTAAACCTGCTGTCTTTCTTCTGTTGCCACAGGTGAATTCATTGTGAACAACATCACTGGAGTTATCAGCACTGCCAAGCCACTGGACTACGAGAGCAACAGCAGTTACGTTCTCCGTGTGGAAGCCGACTCCATGAGGGTGGTGTCCTCCAACCTACGAGCCCCATCCAAAAGTGAGGCTGCTTTTAATGCCCGTTCATACCATTTCAGAATGGATTTAACCATCAAATGTGTTAAAAGGAATTTTAGAACACATTTCTGAACACATCAGTCAAATTATCCAAAATAAAGAACATTCTGTATGGGTCTGCTTTTGACCCTGGGACATGGCTTAAAAGCTTGTTCAGAGTGGTTTTGCTTTTTATTTTGGAGTGAATAAAACGCATGCAATCTCAGTGTAATAAAAATATGTGTAAATGACTTCCTGTCATCTCATGTTCCGTTAACATGGGGGATGGGTGGCTGCTTGTCCATCTTTTCTGTGTAGAGCTGATTATGGAAAATCATTATTTGAGAAAAGCATTCATGTTTAACCAGATTAGGCAGCTATGGATATTGATTTTTTTTTTCTCATTTAATATTCCAAGTACGCAAACCTGGTGATAAAATCAAAAGATTAGTTGCATCCAGTCAGTCTGTCAGCTTAGTGGATTTAATTGATTGTTTAATGCAAGTTTTAATTAATTATATCTTGTCAGTGTGCTTGCGAGAGCTGTCAGGTCTTTGTTTTAAATAAGACCTCATGGGTCTCATGAATATCTGAGCAGTCATACAAATATGAGGGTTGTGAATTGATTTAAAATTGTAATTAATTAATTGCATCACACGCGGATGTTTTCATAGATCAATATCTTGCTGAGAAAACTCTCCACATTGTAGTAGCAGACAAAAGCATTGCAAAAAGTCAATATATTATTTAAAATACTTCCTTTATGTTTTCAGGTGGTTAATTTCCTATTTTTATTCATTGTTGTTGGATTCATTCCTGTCCAGTGGTCAACGATCCCCTTTCTGTTCTGCGCTGTGATGTTTCAGTGCTCCACTCTGAGTGACTTGTGCAGAAATGAGCAGAAGGTTCTGGAAACCCCTTGGCATGAGCACTGGAGTCTGTCAGATGATAAATCGTGTTGTTGCTCTCATACCCCCTCAAAATATGACTCTGCCTTTTACTTTGAGAAGTGACAGATGATAGTCTTGAAGGACTTGATGAAGAAATGCTGTGCTCCATATAGAAATGCACTTCAACACCTTAGATGTGCAAAACTGAGTGTGAAGAGCAGAGATTTGATGATCTCCTGAATATGATTGTAATAGCTTTGAGGCATGTTTTGAGAACTGGAATGAAAAATAGGTAATTTTCATACGAAAATATCATCATTTGAGACATTTGTTGAATTGATATTTACTTCATTGTAGTTAAAAGCTATGTTTTTTTTTTTTTTTAAATGACTATTTTACTGTTGTGTTGACAGCATTTGTCAAGCTTAAAGTCAGCATGAAATGGAAAGTCACCCTATTTTGCATATAATGGATCTTACTGTGAACAATTCATTTAAATGATAATATACTAATAAATGTAAAAATAAACTTGTAATTTTTAATAAAAAATGACATCATCTGATGAAACAGTCTCATTCTCCAATGATTTAGTCCGATTAAACTCTGCTAATACAATTTACTGCAAGCTCACATTCAGATCTGCCTCCATCCAATCTTTCTTTTTTTGATAATCGTTTTGACTGATGTATGCTTCAATACAGAAGAAAAGATCCATCTCTTCCATTGATCAAACTATTATTTTGATGTTTATTAAATGTCTATCAAAATACAAAATCACACTTTTTTTTTTTTTTTTTTTCAGGCAACACAGCAAAGGTCTTCATCGATGTGCAAGACGAGAATGACCATCCTCCTGAGTTCACTAAGCCCTTTTACCTCGGTGGGGTTGCAGAGGATGCCAAGACCTTCACCTCTGTTTTACAGGTCCAGGTAAAGTGTCTTCCCCGCGGGATTGTAACTCTATCCACGAGGCTTCAGATAGCACTCCCATGGATAAGCCAAGGATTTGTTCACCAAGTATTACATCAGAATGTGAGGAGCAGACTAAAAAACAAATTGTAATTTAATTGACTGGTTCCTACACGTGAGATAAAATGTCAATCCAGCACCAGTGGAAGCAATTCAGAGAACAAAGCTGCACAGCGCTGAATAATAATTCAGTTCTTCAACAGGAGCAAATCAACCATTTTCACGGTCATGGAAGTTTTAAAAGTGTGTTTTCCTGGCCTGGAAAATTCATGGATATTAAGCAAATTGTAAAAGTCATGGGCATGTCTTTGGTGAATATACATTTTTCTGAAATTTCAGTGGTTTACTATTGCTCTTGCATAGAGAAAAAAAAAAAAAAACTTGTTTGCAAAACTTCATTCTTTTGAATCAAAGACGTGCCTGAATGATTCAGTATAGTGAACTGGTCTGAATCAGAATTATTTTTAAGTGACTGGAATGAAAAAAAGTGATTGAAAAGTGGATGTGTTATGCTAGTTTTCCCCTCTGTTGGTGGTTGAAGTGAGTCAGTTCCTGTGTCCGTGTGAGGTGTTGTTCTCTGGTCAATCAGATTGCTGGTCTTGGAGCTAAAGTCTGCCCAGCTGGGGTCTGAAAGATTGGATCATTTTAAGGCAGCTTGTAAAATGTCATGGCTACAGTTGCCCGCTTGCCCGCTGATACAGATCTCCACACAACTGTCAAAACCATGGACAAGGGCACCGCATTCTCTGGAAAAGAAAATTAATCCTCATAAATCAGCCAGGCTTTCTCTTAGAGCATGGACTGCATCCTTTTCCAGATGCTGTTCCTCTATCTTCATTTTCTTTGTCTTTACTAGTACTTATCTGCCTAACAATGACTTAGTCTTTCCGTGTTCTCTGATTCACCTTGTTAGTCAGTTTTCAAGCCTTTATTCCTGCCTGAAACATATACTATGCAAGTACGTAAACAGACACCTCTAGCATCTCAAGCTTGATTTTATACATTGTTGCATGCATTTGTACGTGTCTGCGTGATTTATAATACACAGCTTTCATTCTTAGTGTTGCAAAAAATCAGGTCAGCTCCTTTCATGGCAGAGTAAAATTTTCTTGAGTCATGGTTATGGCTAACCCCGTGAATAATAGCTGGTAATCTGGTTTAATGGCACAGATTTGATGGTAACTCTATCACCCCCTTTTGTACGGGAGTGCTAGGGAAGTTAAAATAGCAGTATAGTATTAAGTTGATGCTAAAACGTAAGTAATGTACAGCATCAGTAGTACTGACATGGTTACTGTTGCTAACTCAGACCAGCTTTACAGAATATAAACTGGATATTTCATTGATCAGCACATTTTACAGTACCTACGTGAATGTATGTGCATTGTGACATTGCAAGACATTTTTCTGCCATTTTTTTCCAAGATAAAACAGTGCGAGTAAACAGAACAATTGCTAATGTTTCCACAATGGACCTGTTACTCTTTCTTATGTCATTAATATTAATTAAAAACAATATTGACAAGATAAATAGAAAAGCACTCATAGCTCCTAAATTTTGAATAGGTTTTTCATTGTTGAATATACAGAAATCTAGGCCAAAAGGGAAAAAAAAAAAAAACTTTTTTTATTAATTTTAATTACAAACCCCATTTGCCAATAATTTAAGTATTTGTGTATAATTTTATTTTACATTTAATTACTTTTTTTCCAATTTCAGGTTATTTGCGTCAAATAACCAGCAAACTTCAAGCACTGTTGATTTCATTATAGTGTCTTTATGTTGTTTGTATTTGTTCAGTTGCTTGTAATTGGTTTCTCTCTTCTTTTTTTATATAGTACAGTGTTGAATAATTAAAATTTTAATAAAAAAATGTTCTTCAAATATACTTGAAGGCTAATTTACTTGAATATTTATACCAAAGTTTTCACTTCAAAGACGTGCTTATTGGTACATTAATTGGTATTAAAATTGCAATATATTCCACAAGCATCTACATTTACATACTTGCGTGAGTGTGTTTCTGGCCTCAGAACTAAAACCTGTAAAAGTCATCCATGTAATTACCTCACCAGTTCACCTCATACGGCTTCACCCTGCCTTAAGTTCATGTGCAGACTAAAAGAACAGCAACAGCGATGCTATCGGGTGCCTGGCGTCCTGCGTTCGTTCAAGGAGACCTTATTAGCCAAGACCCCAGACTGAGTTAAGCCACGCAGCAAATGTCCAGGGTTTTATTGGGTCACATTCGCTGCAAATACAGATTACTATCATCAGTGTCTTCTGTTTACTCTAAGAAAAGTCGCAGATATTAATTTCAGTGGGCAAAAATCCCAGTAAGCAGCCTTGACATACACGATCACGCATTTTGCCCATTTCTCAGGTGTCGCAGAAATCGCTTAGTATGGATTTTTGTTCAAGCAGCTCAGGGGTTCGTAGATTAGACTAATCTATTTTTGAAATCCCTCTTTAAATAGTTTTGAGGAGGAAAAAGGCGAGAAAATTGAAACTGTTCCTAGCTCTGCCAACCCTAAGGACAGGGATGTTGTGAAAGAACTGCTTTGCGTTGTGAAGACGCTTTCTCCGATTAGCCCTGCATCCATTGTTCTGTCCTGATCTGATAGTTATGCAGTCTATTGGCCTACTGAGAAAACATTGCCTTTCTAATGTTCCTCGAGTTTAATCTGAGGTAGAAACACAAAGAAAGATAAAAAAAGAGACTTCTTAGAAATACAGATTCAATTTCCCTGCTTCGACTCAAAGATTTCCACCGCCAAGTTGCGTGTTCTTTCCACATTCAGCCTCGATAAATAACCAGTTAAAAGACAGACCTTTTCTTCTCAAGGGCCTCTAATACACACTTACATAATGTACTGTATGTATTAAGTGAGATGGGTCTATTACAAAAAATATTGGCCTTCTAAGAAAACATTGCCTTTCTGATATTCCTCTAGTTTAAACTAAGGTAGAAACATTATGAAAGGAGAAAGAGTCTTTTGTGGAAATGCAGATTCATTTTCACACTTCCGACTCAAGATCTGTCACAGTGATAATCAAAGTTTTATTTCAGATGCGCATTTTGTCCACACTCAGCTTTGCTAAATGACCAACTAAAAGCCCTTTTGTTTGTAAGGTACTTTAATAGACACTCTGCATTAACTGACATGTGTCTCCAAAGCATATTGAAAAATATTGGCCTTCTGAGAAAGCAGTGCCTTTCTGATGTTCCAAGAGTTTAAACTAAGGTAGAAACGTGAAGAAAGTGGAAATACGAATTCAGTTTCACAGTTTTTACTCAAGATCTGTGCGCAGCGACAGTCAAAGCTTCCCGCTTCTGAGTTGTGTCTACACTCAGCCTCACTAAAAGAGCAATTAAAAGACTGATCTTTTGTTGGCAAGAGCCTTGAATACACACTTAGTGTATTTATTGAAACGGGTCTTGCATGCATATTGGAAAAAAAATATAGGCCTGAGAAACACTGCCTTTTTGGTTTTCCTTGAGTTTAATCTGGGATAGAGATGCAAAGAAAGAAAGGAAAAAGGAGACTATTGTGGAAATACAAATTCAGTTTCACAATTTCAACTCAAGATCTGTGCCACAGAGGCGATCAAAGGTTTGCGCCACTGAGCTGTGCGTTCTGTCCACGTGCAGCCTCACTAAATGACCAATTAAAAGATGGACTTTTGTTTGCAAGGGCCTTTAATACACACTTACTGTATTTATTGAAGCAGGTCTCACAGGCATATTGGAAACAGTCTCGTTTGTGTTAATTACTGCCTGATCCGGGGCACCCTGCTCTCCGTGGAGCCGCCCGTTACCCTCTCTTGTAAAAAGCCATTATAAATCATTGTCACCGCAGTGGAGTGCTGTAATGTTCAGCTGAGACAGAGCTGTGACGTTGGTGCTGTGAAATCGTAGCTTGGAGCTCCCCTTAAAGGCCAGAGAATGGAAGTGTGTGCGACGGCAGAGGCTGAGCAGCTCTGTGTTGTAGGTGATAAGTAACTCGTGGCTATTCCTCTCTTTGACATGTCTGTGCTCTATTGTATCTGACAGGCTGTGGATAAGGACACAGGGAATTACAGCGCCATGCTGTACAGGCTGATTATCCCCCCAACTACTGACGGCAAAGACGGCTTTGTTATTGAGCCCTTCACAGGAGTAATTAAGACAGCCATCATGTACAGAAACATGCGGCGCTCTTACTTCAAATTTGACGTGGTTGCTACGGATGACTATGGGGAGGGACTCAGCAGCAACGCTCAAGTGGTGGTACGTATGTGATCAAGCAGCATCATGTTGAGTGTTTTCGGTGGTTGGCCTATTTCTCATTCAAATGTCAGTCAAATGTCTCCATAAAATTCTTTTAAATGAATCAGTCAAAAAGTCTCACAAAAAGAGTCCGTTTGATCCCTTATTCACTGAATCAGTCATAAATATAACATATGATTCACTGAACTTAACTTTAAAGTCATGTCTTAACTTAATTAAGCCACAGACCCCAAATACGATTGTCCTTGGATGAGGGACCCCCGTCTTAAAATTTAAAAAGCAGCTATAAATGTTCATCAAGTTCCAAAATATACTGTTTATATTTTATATTATTGTTTTCCAACTATTTCTATTACATATTTATTTCTACTGAATATAGTACTATACTGTGAAATGTAATATTTATTTATTTAAATAATTGCTATTTTTATTTGTAGTTATGTATTTTAATCAAGTGTGTCTTATTCTATTTACTTCAATTAATTTATTATTTGTTAATTAATATATTTATTGATCGATTGATGTATCACTATTAATTTTGTACATTTGTTATTTATTTATTTCTGTTTTTACCCACCGTTTTTACTTTTCCACGAACCCCCTAGTACTCCCTTATGGCCCTGGTCCTCAGTTTGAAAGCCCTTGGTTAAAGATACAAATCCACAACAGCTTTTTGTTTTAATAAATGTTACTTGGATTAAGACAAAATAATAATAATAATAATAATAATAAAAAATTCAAATATATGTTTTCAAAAATATGTAGCGTAGAATTTTATCAAGAAACCAGAATCAGTAGAGGTGGCATCAGAATCAGGGCGATTCTGGTGTTGTAAGAAGGAAAGTAATTACACACTTTAAATACGCAATCCTGAGCCAGTTTGAATAGATTGATTAAAGTTTAAAGCAGTAATCTGTCTTGAGATGCAATCCATCATGAGATTTTACAGCAGAAGCAACTCCGTTAGCTGATTTTGATTAGAAAAATACAGTCCCTGTAAGCTTTCTTGAAGAACGTCCAAAGCTGATGCAAAAGAGGCATTGATTTTTTGGTGGGCTGAGGGGCTCCAGCAGTATTTAAACCCATAAATCAATCTCTCGGTAGAACTCAATGTCTTCAACGTGCACTTAACCTTTTGAAGCACCTTTATTTTTAGAGTGTACATCTGGGACGGCAGGGTGAGTAAATGATGAGAGAATTTACATTGCATTGCTTTTTCAATGCATTAGATTTAAAATATCCAATAAAGTGGCACTGCAAACAAGTGATGCTAGAGTTTTTTTTAGTGCAGTATAACAACACAAGTATATATTATCAAATCTATAAATTGCTGGTTGATATATGCTTTTGCATTTCTTTATTTCTAATGTACAGTAAGCACAGATGTACCATTAATTGAGTTTCCTTTTTAAACCATTCCTGTCTCCCAGTTTCATCAATCACAGAAACAGCATATATTTAAAATGCTACACTCTATGCTATCATTTTCTCTTTTATAACCGGAGATTATTTTTGTCTTTTCTCCCAGGTGTCAGTGGTTAACCAGCTGGATATGCAGGTGGTCGTATCCAATGTGCCGCCCACCGTAGTTGAGCAGAACAAGGATCAGCTGATTGGGTACGCGTTCTATACAAACACACTCTTCACCCAGACATACTCCTAAACACAATGTTCATGGCATGGGTACTTGACTTCTGCAGGTCCAGATGTTTATGTCGGGATAAGTCAGTGAGCTGCTTGATTCTGTCAACCCCTCTTAGATAGAAGCAAATCTCACACTGTGTAACATCTGCGGCAAGAGCAGAATAACCAGAAACCCCACTTTCCTCTGTCAGCCATGGGATAGCACTTATCCTTGCCTTTCTCTCAATTAAAATGAAACAAACCTTAATTACTTATTTTTAATTGAACAAAACTGAATTAATTTCTTTCTTCTATGGAACAAGGAGGAGAAATTTGAGAAATTCTGAAAAATGTTCATGCTGTTCTTTTCCATATGATGAAAATAAGTGAGGATGGGATATCTACAGTGCCCTCCATACGTATTGGAACAGTACAAAGACAAAATTGCACTGTTGGATGTGGAGTCAAGACATTTGCAAATATGATTAAAAGATGAATATGAGACAAAACTACAGAATGTAACATTTTATTATTAGCCATTTCAACACAGACATGTTTTACCAAATAAAAAGAACAGCACTCAATCCCACTCATTGACGTGAGTATAAGTATTGGGACAGTTGAACATAAGGCAGACCTAAAAGATGAAAATCTATTATTTAGTTGCAGATCCCTTACACACAATCACAGCAGTGAGTCTGTGACCCATAGACATCACCAGACTCTTGGTCTTATCCTTCAAAATACTTTTCCCAGCCTTTAATGCAGCCAATTCCAATTGTTGCTTGTTTTGGGGAGTTTCTGCCTTTCCTCTCCAGCTGGTGAAATTCATTTGGATTTAAATCTGGAGATTGACTTGGGCGAGCTAAGACTTTCCATTTCTTTGCCCTTATAAATTCCTTAACTGAACTGGCAGGGTGTTTTGGGTCATTGTCCTGATGCAATATGAAGCACTTCCCAATGAATCTGGTGGCATTTTCTTGAATATTGGTAGGTAAGATGGTTTTGTACCCTTCCAAGTTCATTCTGCTACTATCATCATACATTAAGTCATCAGTGAAGTTGAGAGGGCCTGTTCCAGAGACAGCCATGCATGCCCATGCCATGACACCACCTCCACCATGCTTTACAGATGAGGCTGTATGCTTGGGATCATTTGCGGTTCCCTTTTTTTCTCCACATTTTTGCTCTCCCGTCACTTAGATAAAGGTTAATCTTTGTCTCATTGGCCCATAAACACATTTCCAAAACTCTTCTGGCTCACCTTTGTGCTTTTTTGCAAACTCTAATCTTGCCTTTCTATGTTTGGTGCTGGTCAGAGGTTTGCATCTTGCTGTGTAGCATCTGTAATTCTGTGTCAAAGTCTCCTGAGGACTGTAGATTGTCAGAGCATCACCCCAGCTTTCTGGAAGTTGTTGGTAAATTTACAGACACGTCTTTTAGGGTTCATTTTCACAGCTTTTATGATTTGTCTGTCATCAACTACTGTTGTTTTCTCAGCCGATCAGGTAGTTGTTGGTAGCTGGTGTCGCTGGTGGTTTCCAAACTCTTGATTTCTCCATGCCCTTTGTTTTTGCTATAGCTCTAATTGACTTCCTCTTTTCTTTTAGCATCCAAATTGCTTGCTTTTCTCTCAAAGTCAGCTCCCTCATCTTCATCCTGGTTTGTGTGTGTCATCATTGAATGCAAGATTCAGAATACAGAAGTAATGGATATAACTGATACGACACATTCCCTGCTTTTAATATCTGAAGAATTAATGCAACAGGACACAGCTGATAACTTAGAAAGACCTGTGAGGCAACTGTTCCTATACTTATGCTCACATCAGATAGAGGGATGAAACTCTAAAAGTGCTGAACTTCTTAGCTGGTGAAACATCTATGTGTTGAATCACCCAATAATAAAATGTGACATTCTGTAGTTTTGTCTCATATTCATCTTCTAATCATATTTGTAAGTCTCTTGACTCCACAGCCAACAGAGCAATTTTGTCTTTATTGTTCCAATACTTTTGGAGGGCACTGTATGTATGTATATATATATATATATATATATATATATATATATATATATATATATATATATATATATATATATATATATTTATTTATTTATTTATATATTTATTTATTTATTTATTTATTTATTTATTTATTGACAGCCTTCGACTGTATTCATTATATATGCACTATAGAAGTGTTGTGAACCCATAGATGTTAGCATTGTGAAATGTATTATTTACTGAAAATCATAGCTGCAGCACTCATATTTTGTGTTTATGTATTATCAAATGTGCAACACGAAAACATTTTTGTCTATGATGCCGAACATGACTAATTATTGTGTCAAAACTCATGCAGATAAGATTTGAGGGATTATTTTTGGTGAATTTTAGTTTGGGGACCAATTCTCACCATTAACTATTAACTAGTACCTTTGCTTAAAAAACTCCTAATTGTCTACTCATTAATAGTTAGTAAAGTAGTTTCCGTGTAAGGTATGGGGTTAGGGAATCTAAATTATGGTCATGCAGAAAAAGACATTAATATGTGCTTTATAAGTGCTAATAAACAGTCAATATGCTAGTAATATGCATGCTAACAAGCAACTATTCATAGTGAGAATTGGTCCCTAAACTAAAGTGTTACCATAAAAACATAGTCATTTGCACTAGTCCTATGGAGCACTTTCATCATGCTTTTAGGATGTTTTTATGACATTTTTGGTGTTCAGCATCAACCGTCCCCATTTATTTCCAGCATATGGAAAAGAGCAGCATGGACATTTTTAATTTTTCTCGAATTTTTCCTCCTTGTTCATAGAAGAAAGAAATTTAGAACAACGTGTTTAAATGATGACAAAATATTCATTTTCACATAAACATCCCTGTTGAGATATTACAGTGCAAATATGAAGACATAAACACGTTTAAATTCCTAGTATATACACAGATGGGAACACACTCAGATAACAGAACTCACAGCCTGAGTTTTCCCAAGCCACCTTATTCTCTCTTGCCAGGTTATTTCCCCGGCATACGTGCTCCTTGTTCCTTTTCTCCAAGTAGATTCATCATTCCAGCTTCTGTTCTTTGTTGTCCCATGTTCTTATTTCACCTCGGCAGCTGTGAAGGGGGTTATCTGAGGCACTGCAGGTAATTGGCTGAGGAGGGCCGGCTGCTTTGAGATGTGAGCTGAGGGGAAATAAAGACACCTACTGGGAGAAAAGGACACCAGCTTTGAAGTGACGCTGTCTTACACAGCTCATTTTAGCCTTGCTTTGTCTTTGTCCTCCTTGTACCTCTGAATTCAAAACCGTTTCCGTTCCGTGCAGCCAAACAAACATGCTTAATATAGGGGTTTGCAGGACTTGTGATATATTTAGGCAGAGTAATTGTTGCTCTTGTGTAATATTGTGTAATATATTGCTGTTTTATGTCTCTGGCTTTGGTGATTACTGCAATTAGCGTTTGTTGTGCATGTTTGCAATTGTGTGGAAGCTGATTGTCAGCTTATTTCCTCTTATATGTGCCCACCAATTAATGGCTTAGCACAGAAATAATTTGATGAAGCATCCCTCTAATTTTCCCACAATTAGATTAATTCAGTGTTTTGACATGAATTGTTTGTTTTGTTTGGTTTATTTAGATTTTTGAGTTTTGTTTTGTTTTAAAACCCATGTCCGTTTTCCTGAATAAAAGAATAAAAAGGTAATTGTGACTTTTTTCTTGCAATTGAAAGTTTGTAACTCCCAGTTAAAACTCAGAATTGTGAGAAATAAATGTGCAATTATAACGTCAAATTTTAAGGAAAGAAAGATAAACTTGCAATTGGGGAAAAAGTCAGAACTGCAAATTTATATCACACCATTCAGAGAAAAAATGTCAGAACTGCAAGATTTAAAAAAAAAATAAATAAAAGAATTATGTGAAAAAAAAAAATCACAATGACCTTTTTTTCAATAGCAGAATGTGAAAAAATTCATTAAGTATTTTTGTATAGAATTTTAGAAATAAAAAAATGGCAAATAGAAAGTCATCGGTAGGGTACAACGGGGCTAAAGGTACCCCGGGGTAAAAGGCGCCTTTGATATTATTTTCATCTAAATCACTAGATGGCACAAAAACATGGCGTAGCACTTTCCTGGGCCGGGTTTCCCGATAACGATTGATCTTAGTGCTTAAGAGCAGGGTTTAAATTGGACCGGGGCCGTCCGGGGCTGAGCCCCGGCGCAGCACACTCAGGACTCGACATTAACGCTTCATTAATGCCAGACAAGTAACATGATTAAAACATCACTAGCCAAAAATACCTATGTAAACACCAAAACGCAAGTATTATTCTGATTTTATTACATTTAGTGGTGAATAGCAGGGCTGTAATACTCGAGTCCGGACACGTTTTTCTGTCGTCTCGGACTTGTCTTGGACTCGTTGGTATTTGGACTCGGACTTGGTCATTGGACTCACCATTGGAGTCCAGCTATATATTTTTTTTTCTCTTTCAAAACAAGACCATTAATCTGGCTCGCTTGTTCGGAAAATGGGTAATGTAATTGGTTTAATTTACAATCCATCTAGAACGGGCATTGCCATTGGTCGGCTGGTAAATGAACGAGTGTGCACACCGCGCTCCCTTACCAAGTGTCCTGCTCGCCAATGTCCAGTTGCTGGATAACAAACTCGATGACCTCAGGGCAAGAGTCAAGTTCCAGAGGGACATTCGGGACTGCAACCTTCTCTGCTTCACCGAGACATGGCTGAACCCAGCGGTACCAGACCACGCCATCCAGCCGGCCGAGTTCTTCTCGGTTTACCGCATGGACAGAACGCTGGACTCGGGGAAGACTAGGGGAGGTGGAGTATGTCTGATGGTGAACAAACACTGATGCGACAGCGCGAGCATTGTTCCCCTCTCACGCTCCTGCACACCGAATCTTGAACTTCTGACCATCAAATGTCGCCCTTTTTATCTCCCTCGGGAATTTAGCTCGGTCATCGTCAGTGCCGTTTATATTCCACCTCAAGCGGACACGGACACTGCGATATGGGATTTACATGAAACACTACACCTTCACCAGACACAGCACCGGGACGCCGCATTCATTGTTTTGGGAGATTTCAACAGTGCCAACCTCAAGCGTGCACTGCCGAACTTCCATCAGCACATCAGCTCCCCCACCAGGGGCGAAAGGACATTAGATCACTGTTACACCCCATACAAGAACAACTACAAGGCACAGTCACAACCACCGTTTGGGAAATTGGACCACGCCGCCATCTTCCTCATGCCTGTTTACAAACAGAGGCTGAAACAGGAAGCCCCGGTGCAATCGGTGGCCGCTCTGCAGGACGCGCTAGATGACGCAGACTGGGACATGTTCCGGCGCAGCTCTGATGACGCCAGCTTGTTTACGGAAGCGGTTGTGGGATTTATAGAGAAACTAATGGATGATACGGTGCAGAAAACCATCATCAGGATGTTTCCCAACCAGAAGCCGTGGGTGGATAAAACCATCCGCGACGCCCTGAGATCCCGCTCCGCTGCCTACAACACAGGGCTCATCACCGGGAACATGGATGACTACAAGGCTGCATCTTACAGCGCGCGCAGACCGGTGAAGGAGGCGAAGCAGCGCTACGGGAGGAAACTAGAGTCGCAATTCCAACATGGCGGCTCTAGGAGCCTGTGGCAGGGACTTAGAACCATCACGGACTATAAAACACCACCCTCCAGATCGGGGAATGCGGACGCTTCTCTGGCTGACGAGCTGAACACTTTTTATGCTCGCTTCGAGGCTATGCACGCTGAGAAAGCCGGTGAGGACAACGTGTTCACCATCACGGAGCATGACGTGAGGAGGGCATTCAGGAGAGTGAACATCAGGAAGGCAGCAGGACCAGATGGCATCACAGGTCGGGTTCTGAAGGCCTGCGCTGACCAACTAGCACCGGTGTTCACTGAGATCTTCATCCTCTCCCTGGAACAGTCCATAGTCCCCTCATGCTTTAAGCAGTCCACCATTGTTCCTGTCCCCAAGAAACCCCAGCCCACCTGCCTAAACGACTATCGCCCTGTAGCCCTCACATCAGTGGTGATGAAGTGCTTTGAGAGACTGGTCAGAGACTTCATCATTGCATCACTACCAGACACACTGGATCCACTACAGTTTGCATACAGACATAACCGCTCCACGGAGGATGCCATCTCACACCTCCTCCACACCACAACAAGTCACCTGGACTGCAGAAAAGGGAATTATGTAAAAATGCTGTTTGTGGACTACAGTTCAGCGTTTAACACCATAATTCCCTCCACACTCACCTCCAAGTTGGAGGTCCTTGGTCTCAGCACATACTTGTACCAATGGATCTCCAGCTTCCTGAAGGACAGACAGCAAGCCGTACGGATGGGTAAACACACCTCATCCTCCATCACCCTAAGTACTGGAGCCCCTCAAGGTTGTGTTCTGAGCCCCCTGCTGTACTCACTGTACACTTATGACTGTGTGGCCACTTCCAACTCCACCACCATCATCAAGTTTGCTGATGACACTGTTGTGTTGGGCCTGATCTCAGACAACGACGAGACGGCCTACATACAGGAGATTAAGAACCTGGAGAGTTGGTGCCAGGTGAATAGTCTACACCTGAACATCAGCAAAACTAAGGAGCTGATAGTGGACTTCAGTACGAAGCAGGAGCGGTCATACCAGCCGATCACTATCAACGGGACTCCAGTGGAGAGAGTGGACAGCTTCAGATACCTGGGTGTTCACATCACGCAGGACTTGACTTGGTCCTGTCATACCAGCACCCTGGTGAAGAAGGCCAGGCAGCGTCTGTACCATCTGAGACGTTTAAGGGACTTTAGACTTCCCTCTCGGGTGCTTAAGACTTTTTACACCTGCACCATCGAGAGCGTCCTGACGGGCAGCATCACTTCCTGGTTCGGGAACTGCACTATGCAGGACAGACGAGCCCTCCAGAGGGTGGTGCGTTCAGCGGAACGTACCATCCACACCGAGCTCCCTGACCTGCAGGAGATCTACAGCAAGCGGTGCCTGACCAGGGCCAGGAAGATAGTGAAGGACCTCAGCCATCCCAACAATGGACTCTTTTCTCTGCTGCGTTCAGGGAGGCGCTTCCGCTCCATGAAGGCGAACACAGAGAGAATGAGGAGGAGCTTCTTCCCGCAGGCCATTCGGAGTCTTAACCTCTCTCCACTCTAATCACATCACCCCACACTTCCACTTTGCACACTTTCAAATACAATCTGCACTAATTTGTAGAAGGTTACGTAAGGATAAATGAGTCGGACTTAAATACCATTTGTCTTTTGTCTTTAGTATTCCTTTTACTCACTTATACACTTTAATGCACAGCACAGCACACGGACACTTTATCACTGACATACACTTTACTTTTTATAGAATCTATTTAGAATCATATTCTATTTTTATTCTTCATATCTATTTTTATTCTCATATCTATTTTTTATTTTATTTTATTGCTAGTTTATTTCTGTATATATGTTTACTGTACTTTTTCTATTTGTATTTTTGTAAACTTGAGGTTTTTCTTAATTTTGTTGGACAATTTGTTGGACAGTCGTACAATACATTTCACTACATGTCGTACTATGTATGTATATGTATGTGACAAATAAAATTTGAATTTGAATATTACCAAGCGCTAGAATTAGACACTTTGACTAAAAAAAAAGTTGCTTGAATCATGTTGTAGTTATATTTTCAAGTTGACTAGTTAAAATTTTACAAAATCGAGAATTGGTCAAATATTCTATGAAAATCTATTTTATTTTATTTTATTTTTTTGCCATATCGTCCAGCCTAGAAACAAATAAAAAAAACTTCCAATTTTTAATTTCTTTAATTTCTCAATCGTTAATTGTCTGTTCTCTAACTGAACTAAATTATTTTTATTTCTACTATTAAAAATGGCCTCAGTTTAACACCTGCAATACTGTCTATATGCCCCTATCCCCGGAGGATGTATATTGCACCTATATTATATGGCCTAAGGTAAACAGCAAACAAATGCATGCGCGGCCACACACAGACACACAGAGCTGGAGGTGTTTATATGCTACACAGCCTTGCTTAGGAGGGTTACATTGTACTATGGTTTCTATTGTTTCTTACGATTCTTTTAGGAAACGCAGCCCAGATCATTTGCTTTTCAAGATGCATGTGCATATTTGTCCTATCTTTGACGCAAAGTTGATTCTGTACTTACTTGATCTAATATTTTATGTTTTTTAACATGTTGTAGATTTAAGTAGCAAATGAGAATCGCTCAAATTAATGCATATATTTTGAGACAAAGGTCTTATTATGTTGGGGTGTCCATATTAGAGATAATCACCATGTTTAGAACGAAACATCATATTTAAAAACATGATATTAATCATATCATATAATAAAATAGAATTTATTGTTACGACTGTATTATTGGTTCTCCTTCAATACTTTCAGAATCTTTACTTATTAAAATTATTTAGTTTCTTTATTTTAAAATATATTTTTTAAATTAACATTTTAAAGACAGTATATTTATTGAACAAAAATGTATTCTTTTATTTTTCAAAATAAGCAGAAAATAGTACAAACTTTGCTAAAGCGATTGTTTTGAACAAGTATTAACTTAACATTAAAACATTATTTTAGCTGAAGTATTTGTATCAATACCGTGTGCCTTTTACCCCATGCTGGTGGGCGTTTTACCCCGTGTGTGGGGTAAAAGGCCCCCCTTGCCACCTCATACATTTATAAGATTTTTAAACAACTTGAATGATTTATTTTCACACAAAATCTGTTGCTTCAATACAACGTATATATTTTTTCTGCAATTATACATTTTAGGCACAGTGAATAGCATTTTTTCTTAAGGTGGGCCTTTAGCCCCGTTGTACCCTATGTTAGAAAGTTCTGTCGTCAATCTGTTATTTTCTGTCTTTCAATGCAGGATTTTAGAGCGCTACGTCCAGGACCAGATCCCAGGAGCTAAAGTTGTTGTGGAGTCGATCGGCCCACGTCGTTTTGGCGAGGGATATGAACAGGAAGACTACTCAAAATCTGACCTGATGGTTTATGCAATCGACCCTTTGACCAACAGAGCTCTCTCAAGGCAGGAGCTCTTCAAGTGAGTGCTTCCTCTCATTCAACTTACCCTTCTAAACTCCATTTCTGCAGTGCTCTTCTTTGTCTTAAACTCCTGAACTTTCCCTCAAACCTAAGCAACTAACTGCTAGAGATATATCTACCCTTCACACTGGAATTATACATGTGTTTGTCAGCTATACAGTAAATGGGAAGAGCTGCTTTATATTATTTAGACAAGTAATGCAAAAATGCAGAGCGCTACTCGTCTCAAAAATGTCAAAGCAAGGATGTTGTAGGTGCATCAAGTGGACATGATTTGGGATTGAAAAATCCAACACCAAGCAGGAAAAAAAACTTCCCAAACTATGTCCCAATTTGTCACTGCTGTAAACAGAAATATGAGTAATTTTTACCAGCTATAGATGATACATATTGGATTTCGTGGCTTGTTTTTGGCTAAACACCAGCTTGCACTGATGTCTAATTTATTAATTATTAGTTTTTTCTCCATCAGGTTCATAAATAAATAATCAAATAACATTAATTACCTTTCATTTGTAGAGTGTTTAATTCACTGGATTACGCCAAAAAAAAAAAAAAAAAAGGTTAACATGGCCATTCAATGTATACATTAGCATGGTATAACATTTATCATTGCATTATTTAAGATACCACCCACCCTTAGCCATTAGTTCATCTGTTATTCATAGTGTATTTTTTGTTTTCCCATTTTTCATTCAAGCAGTACGATAAAGCAGATGGAGTGTATGTTTATGTTTGTTTAGGCATTTTCTAATTTTTCATACAAATGAGACTTATGGTTAAATCCATAGCCATATTGTCTGTTTTGTCACAGTAATTAGCCTGCTCAGACAGCATGGTCTCCTAATGCTTGTATGGGCAAATCATGAATTGTAGGCTGTCGTATGCACTTCCAAACTCCTTAGCTCTAATATAGACAACATTAAGTCTTTTGTTTTATTTAACTGTCAGCAGGGTGAATGGTACTTAGAAATTGTGCTTTATAGTAGCCAATGTAAGTATAAGATCAGCACATTACACTAAAAAAGTGAGAAGACACATTTTGTACTTTATTGTTGTAGTGTTGTTCACTGGCTGGAAGGTAAATGAGATCTTCATTGCCAGATTTACGTGGCTTGCACTGCAGATCTAGTTCAATAGCGTATGCAAGGCCAAATACTGTATGTGACTGTTCCTGTGGTTTTTGCAGGTTTTTAGATGGGAAGTTATTAGACATCAATAAGGAGTTCCAGCCCTATCTAGGTCGCGGAGGACGCATTCTGGAGATCCGCACGCCGGATGTGGTGGAGAGCGTGAAGAAGGCGGTTCAGTCTGTTGGATACACCGAAGGAGCCCTGCTGGCCTTGGCCGTTATCATCATCATGTGCTGTATCCCAGCCATCCTCATCGTCATCATCACCTACCGACAGTGAGTGTTGCCACCATAGTCTAGTGTAACCTAAAATTTCATGATCGAATTAAATCAAATGGCATTTAATATTAATATTTAGTGGGGGTGTGCCATATTGACAAAAATTATATCTTGGATTTTTCAGATAACAATAATTAGCTGAGTGTGTTTTTGTGCTGGTACCTTGGCTGGTTTAGGCCTGTCATGAGTAAATAAATAAATAAAACACTAAAACAACCAGCAGGTGGTGGCAAGTCCCCCTCTCTTAATGAGTGAATCTTTGAATCATTCATTTAAAGGATTTGTTCAAAACGGCTGATTTATTTAAAAATTAGCGGTGTCCCCAACTAAGGATTTTCATAGTCGAATCGCAATTTTCGAATCTTGCCGATAGTCGACTGATAGGCGAATCATCTGTTTGGGGGTGGGGCTAAATACAAGAGTCAAGTAGACAGACATTTGACAGTCATAAAATACTGACGTTAACACACAAGGAAAATGTGTAACGGATGCCGCAGATACAAAAATAATTAAAAGAAAGCTAACATTGAACGTCAGTGAAACCCTAAGAATTTCAATTTTCACATTTTTTACAATAGTGCTCTCATTATAATGTTATGTACTGTATATGACAGTATTACTAATGTTCTGCATTTCTGTTTTGATGACCAGTAGGCTAGAATGAAGCATATTGTAGCAGGTTTTTAATCAATGGGATTTAACTTATCATTTATCTCATATAGAATATGCTTAGTTATTTATACAACATAAGGTTAATATTACGACTTACAAAATGCCCTGAATGCATGAACGTGTCTACACGGCTCTGAATTAACTCCTTTTGTGGACGTGTTCTTCACGCAACAATGTGCAGAAACACATTGTTTTATTATAATAGTGTTCTCATTATAATGTTATGAAGAATCCCAGTCATAGTTATTAATATTCTGCATTGTTTGTGCTGCTCGCGCTGATGAGATATCACCGTAGTACTACAATGAAGCGCTTTACTGCAGCCCAACTCAACCGAATGCATCTTATAGGAGATAAATAATACATACACAATATATATATATATATATATATATATATATATATATATATATATATATATAAACCGGCTGAAATGTTTTGAAATCACTTGTACCCTACCTGATCGAAAAAATCCAGTCTTCACTCTGCCTGTGTCAGTTTGAGTCTTGTTAAAGATTTAAATCCCTGCCTCCAAGATGTTCCTCTGTCAGTCACGGATTATGAAAAGTGAAACTTAAATCTATAGGGTTGGATTCATTCACGCACGTTAAAATATTGATCTAAAGCTTCTTTCTTTTAAGATTCTTATTTACAGCATTATCTTAATAGGCTGTATATTAACTTATTGGGAGAAAACCAGTAGTTCTATGTAAAATCAGACATTTGAGCACCCCCATGTAGCCAATATGGCACGACCATAACACCTCAGCGAATATTCGACTGTGAGATTGGGAGTCGAATCGGGCTCCTCCTATCAAAGCATCGAATCGTCGACTATTTGGGGTCACCCCTATTAGAAATAAAGCAGCCAACTGTTTATGAGTGGACAATTGGATCACTGACTCAAATGACTCGTTCCAAAACAGATTCATTGCAGTGTTTATTATCGAGTATGTTAGAAAAAAAATTAAAAAACAGACGTAATTGTGCCTAAAATGAAACACACTCACGGTATTAGCTTCTTGTTTGTTGAACTGTTGTATAGAATCAGTACAACATTCGTGATCGGGAAGATGGCACTCTTGCTTGTGTGATATTACCTATTTAACTATATCATATCTTATAAACAATCTTTTTTTTTGCTACATATTCAATAATGTCAGCTAGCACATTGTTCAAACAACAATAGTTTCATAGATGATAAATATTGCACACCACTAACATTTAGTGAAATAAGCCATTAACCAATTGTTCTGTTGTGATTCTTTGCATATTTTCCAGTTAGTTTTTAATAGAAATGTTATTTCACAGTGTTGCTTTTATGCCTTGTGTTGGAATGAGGTTGAATCAGCCATTCAGGCTGCAGATTTCGCCACTTAGCAACCAAATAAATAAATAAATAAATGCAAAGTTCATTAAGGTTTAAACATCCTGTTAAGCAGTCAGCTTCCCTCCGCTGGGATTTCAGAGGAACATATGCACTCTTTCTTTTCACAGCGGTAACACCTTTGAGAACTGTCTGGTCTTGTGTTTATTCAGGGTGAAAGAAGATTAATTAAGGCCATGTGAAGTAAATATAAGAAGCTGTCTGTGGTTAAGGGCCGAGTTTTTCATGTGGTGCCAGCTGAGCCAGTGCCATGTGGCAAACCTGACGATGAGAACTAAGGAATAAAATGACATGATCTGTGCTTGAGATATGAGAATCATTCAGGAATTATTGAGGGTTTAGTTTGGCATGAATATAATTCATACTTGTGAACTGGGAGAAGATAACAGATTTATACATTTTGGGGCTGAAATCCTATATATATTTTTGCAATATACATGTTTGTTTTTGCTGTTACTGATTCTTTCTGCTGTGCAGTAAATCCATGATGTTGAGTCATTATCTAATTTTTTTTCTTGTCTTTTTACAATGCACCAACTTCAGATTCAAAGAGTAAGTATCGTATTGAGACATGTGTAAAATTATATCTCAACCATTTCCCTCTCTCAAGCATTATTTAATTCAGTGGTTCTCAAATGGTTTGGCGTAAAGGCCCAGCTTTTACATTGGATATCAAATAGCAACCCAACCAGGGGCGTAGCCATCATTTCAAAAGTGGGGGGGACGGAATGTCTAGTGTTATATGTGTTCTTTTTTTTCAGTTAACCCTTGTCTAATTGACAGGTTTTATTTTTAATCATACCTTTTTGCTTAATATGCTTTATGATTATATTGTTATATATGATTATAAAACAGAAGGAAAGAAAGAGAGAAAAAAGAAAGAAATACAACAGCTTGTCACTGGGACAGTACCATTAAAAGGACACCTTTGTACCTTATTTACCCCAAAAAGTTTCATAGTTGTACATTACGGTACATATTGGTACTCTATATATGCACCTTTTTGAGTATAAGTTACAAAGATGTCCTTATAAGGGTACTATTGTTTACATATTTCAGATTGTATTTTGTGAGTGTTGTATGTACAGTGCATGGCACACAGTAATGGATACTTGCACATTCACATACTCCTTTATTCTGTTCTGTTCTATTATACATTAGTTAAAAGAAATATCTTATATATTCACTCTCAACTGTGAATTCACTTCTGCCTCTGTCTATAGCAAATAAAGTAGTGTTTGAAACATGTACATACAGGGAATAGTGACTTCTGTGATACAGAAGAACATAAAAAATAATTTAGGATACAAATGATTGGTTATTGTCCAGCAGTGTACTTAATTTATTAACACTTTAAAACGATAAACACATATTCACTATTAACTATGACTTTTACTTCAATAAACTCTTCATTTACTGCTTATTAATAGCTTGTAAGGTAGTCGTTGTAGTTGTTAAGTTTAGGATTATGGGATGCAGAATATGATCATGAAGAATACAGAATTAATATGTGCTTAAGTGCTAATAAACAACCAATATGCAAGCTAATAATTACCTACTGTAGTTAAAAATGATAGCTGAGAAGTTGTTCATCATACTAATGTTATTTTTTATTTTTCTATATTTGACCAATTGTGTGTTTTCTATGATTGGTCCATATATAATCATTCAAACGCTTGTGTATTAATAGATTTTATACAATGTAAAAACAGCCAGGTGTTAAAAGCTACTCTATCAGTTCTTATCAGCTGTGAAGTTTGTATTTCTTGCGTGTCGTCCTGACAAACCTAGGCTGACTGTTTCTTGTTCATTCTTGACAACACATAAAAACGTCAAATTAGTGCACTAATGACAGAGCAGCCCTAAATGATGATCGGTCCTGTATCAGATCAGTGCTTGCATACTTGATTGAAATACATCATGTAGATTTGGCAGAGTGTCACAATGCTGCAAACGCTGTAAAATCTCAGTTCAACATTATCTTTATTCTTATTTGAAGGGTTCTGATAACATACATACGTGTCAAAATAAAAGACGTTACAAAAGAGTTACGGAAAAATACACTGAAAATAAATAAGTGCATGTTTGTCCAGGCAGTTTTTTTTTCTCCATATAATGAACATCAAAACTTGCTAATTATTCAGCAAGAGCAATAGGCAGAGTCACTCAACATTGTGCAACACTATTCGGATCCCACATGACAACTTACGCTGCTTGACTTCTTCGTAAAAAAGGAGTGAAGAGTTTCTTGCCGCTTTGAACTCATCTTGACCTCTAATGAATGATGGATACAGCGCGGGACCGCGGGCGCAAGCCTGGGCATGTCGTGACGTCACAAACTGAGTGACTGATTGCCATGGAAACGTAAACATCATGTATATCTTGTCTCTTTGAATTTTAAATCATTCTGCATTTATATACATTGCTCCATTAAAACCTCAACATGTCGAGAACACAACTGTCCAATGAAAAAGTAATCTACGCCCCTGAACCCAACACTACCTAAATAGCTTGTCATACAAAAGTCAATGATACAACAATGTAAATCACCAATAGTGGAATATATTAATATAAAAAAAACTCAACAGACTTATTTTTATAGTTTGAGTGTTTCTAAATGTCTCTTGAATTTTAATGTTTATGCTCTCAACAGCCAATAATTCACTGTACAAAACACATTGACGGCACTAATGATGTCTTTCCTCATTGCTAGCATCTTCTTGTATTTTGCATAGTTTTGTTTGTCTACCTGTCCATGTTGCCCATAATATGACTAGCTTCTAGAAATTTGATCTGAAGTACCATTTAATTTAACATGTGACCATTGGCATCCATAACAAAAAAATAAATAAAATAAAAAATATTAGAAGCGGTGTCTCCCCCTTTTTGAAATGCCTCTTTATTGTGCACTCCTAACTATGACAGATTATATGGTTAGCTACATTTTATTATTATTCCCTTTTATACATACCATTTTTTTCTCTTGCTGTCGGCGACCCACCAGTTGAGAACCACTGATCTAATTTGTTGTGTCTGGGAAACTCCAAAAAAGCCATGGGATGTCCAGGGAAAGATAAAGGCTTGTTGATTTCCCAGGACCAGAACAGAAGAGCTTAGAACGCAACTTATTTAAAGAATAGCTTTTGTTCCCTAAGCTGTCAGATCCCCTGAGGATATAAAGCTGATTCCAACATCCTTGTAAATTGCACTTTGAAAGAAAAGATCAAAACCGAATTATTCAAAAACATTAGAAGTGTTCTTTAAGGACAGCATGCTATGAAATTACAAACTCAAACCACTTCCCAGGCACTCATCACAAAAGCATAACCATCAAACTCTCTAATATTACCTTTGAATGCAACAAATAAAAAAATAAATATATGCAATAAAGCAAATTATTAAAATTTTGTTTCTGTAAACATATTGTTCTTGATTTGTGAGTGCATGTATAATTTATGAATCTTTCATAATATAAGATATTGCTTTTATTTTACTCTACTTGTTGACTTCATCTGAAGACGACAGGCAGAGTGTGCAAAAACAGCCAGGATTCAAATGGTGCTTCCCGCTGGCAAATCCGGAGGCGCTGCCACCAACAATCTGTATGAAGAACTCGGCGACAGCACCATGTAAGTGTTATACCTTCTGCACTTTATACTGTACTTGTCAATGTCTTAAAACACTGGCTGAGTCAGAATATTAATATGCAATGGGTTTTACAGGATATATTTACTTGAAGTATAATTAGTAGTTAGTACTTGAAGTACAAAGTCTATTCAGGCTATGAATTAAGTCTATATTTCTAACCAAATTGGCATTTTTCTTTCTCAAATCTAACTAAATGTAGTTGTAGGATTGGAGCAAGAAGAGTGTGGAAAATTAAAATTCTATTTTGATTATTAAGATGCTAAATTGAATTACCCAGACTTTTTGAAGTATTTCTCTTACACGATTTACAGATACAATTTAATGTAACCTGATTTATAGCTTAGCAAAGCTAGGGCTTCTATTCATGGTGTTAAAATTCCACCCAATGACAATATCCCTTTTTGTGACAGTCATACCCATTTATTCTTTAACCTGTGCCAGGATTTCTAACACATTTAGGGGTTATGCAAAATTACAGGCCTTCCATAAAAAGATTGCAAGTTTGAACCCAGGTTGAGGTGATCACCAAACCTTTTTTGTTTTTTTTTACCTTCAGGGTGTGGTCTCAACATTACAAGCTTTCAATGTAAAAAGCAATACACAGTTAACCCGTCCTGTTTCGTGTTTTCATAGTTATCATTAAATATAATTTTACAGGAAGGTTTTTGTGGAATATCAAAGATCCATATTTAACAGGAATGGTCTAAAGATCATCTAACCCAAATTGGATGAAGACTGGACTCATTTATTTTAGAAGTTGCAGGTTTGTGGTTAAATTTAAATCAAGAGCAGTGCCAAGATACAATCTGAAATCCTATATCGCTTTTTCATTGCCATATTCATACTGTGTTGCATCCCGAAGGTTTTGGTATATCAAAAAGTGTTTTGTTGTTGTTTTTTGGAAAACTATTCAGTAATGTTTGACCCCAAAACTGTCAAGACAATTTATTTTCTATGAGTAATTTCATTACTTTTTTACCATACAATTCCAGGGCCTTCCATATACCTCCAGTGGGGAGGAATGTTAAGTAGAAAACCAACTGATATAATAGATTCCTAGACAGCTTTGGTGCACAGCCCCAAATTTAGTATCATGTGAACATTTTCTACCCTCTACCTGACCCTTAAAATTAAACTGGCTTATTTTCCACTGCAACCTTTATCTGACCACAATGATCATTACCAAATGGAATAACTTTTTTTGTCATAACACAATAGTGTCTATCCTACTTATATTGTCCTAATCATGACTGAACTGGTTTTCAACATTAAAGATTACATGTGGACAGTAATGTGGAGAGTTTTATTGTGCTAACTGTTGTGATGTCACATCTTAACTCAAAAGATCAAGTAAAGTTTTTCATTATTAGACCACTTAGACTAATTTCTCTGTAGTGATTTTGTAATTGTCAGGCAGGTTTCCCATTTTAAAAGTGTAACCTTTATTACACTTATTTGCTTTTTAACATCTTGCTAATTTCACTCATAAAATGTGTATTTTCCTCCTGTCTCTCTTTCTCATTTCTTGGATATCAGATCTAAGTAAGTAAGGAGTCATCTGTGTTAAAACTATAGTTGTCAACTACCCAAGTAGTTTCAAGTAGACATTATAGGCTACTGTAAGTAAGGTATAGCTGTATTTATGATGTTTTCTCAGAGATGTTGAATATCCTTTGCTTCCAATTGCCTAGCATTGTTATCAGCTGCCTTCTCTTGCGCAGTATTGGTATTAGCTTGGCACTGTGTTAGCGCTGTTCAGTGAAAACGTCTTATTTTGGGTGTTTGCCTAGGATTCGGTTAGCATTTTTTTCTTAGTACTAAAGTCAATCCAAGCAAGTGCTTTTTGTAGCTGGCTTCCCTCCTACTTCCCCATCTATCTTACTGTTCACGTCCTCTGTTAAGTTGATCTTTGTCTCTTTTTGCGGTTATGCTGAAAGCAGGACTAAGAGGTGTGTTCTGAAGGACGGCGATCGGCAGCGTCTCATTAGCTCATTTGCCTCCCGTGCCATCAGTGCTCACAAGCTGTCCACCGCTAATGGAGTCCTGCTTAACAACTTGCCTAAATCAGAAAGCAACATCACCTTCCTTTCTGACGAAAACCCTCTTACTACAACCAACCCCCTGTACCTTGATGATGGCACCCTCAGCAGCCCTGAGCACCAAAATCAGAGGTACCACCTGGGCATCTATTCACCTGACATGAGAGGTCTGAGAAAGTCCATCATGCGCTTCCCATCTACAGGCTCAGGACATGCCTGGACTTTACCTTCTAGGTTGCACAAGTGTGAGACCAACGAAGCCCTACGGAGTAGAAGGGTGGCGATGGATCCAGTTCAGTGGGAGCTGCAACTGCTGAAGTCCGACTTTAAGGACAGTAAGGAGATGATTGATGGGTTTGATGGGCTTGTAGACGAAGATCCCGAACCCAAATTGACAGTAAAAGAGCAGGCACGGCAGTTTGAGCAGCAGGCCTTGCAGGACACAAGGCAGAGGCAAGGCCAGGACTCTCGTGGGTCGCTCTCTTCTGAAATTATTCTCTCTGTTTTTGAGACCCCACAGTCGTCAGTCATGGGACATAACAGCAGACCCCCAGCAATAATCATTACCCAGATTGACGGAACGCCTCCGCCTAGTCACAAGCCCACTCCACCAGTGCTGCGGAAGTTTAGCAGAATAACTACCTATCCTGATGTGGAGTCTTACGAGGTCAATGTGGAGATCATCCCAGACCCACCAGATGTACCTGCTCCACAACCCCCACCACCTCCACCTCCACCTCCCTCCAGTCCCCCACCACCTCCACCTTCTTCCAGTCCCCCACCCCAATCCATTCCTGTCCCTCCATCCCTGCCAGACCCTCCCCATCCAACCCCTCCACCTCCTCCCCCTCTCCCACCTCCCTTATCACCAACCTTTTCCCGTTCCATACCTCCTTCTCCATTTGTCCTTCCTCCTCTTCCCTCAGTCACATCCCTTCGACCGGTGTCCTTGCGGTCCACACCACCTCCACCACCGCCTGAGCCTCCAAAGAGAGAACTCAAAGGGATCCTTAAGAACATCCAGAACATTGCTGACATAGAGAAATCTGTTGCCAACATGTACAGTCAAATAGATAAAAAGCAGCGCCCACTAAAGATTGTCCCCAAACCACAAGTGTCTGTCGAACCAGAGGCAGGTGTGTCAGAGGCGGAGCCTGTACAAGAAATACCAGCAACAGAGCCCAATACAAACATGAACTCACTAGTGGAGGAGCTGGAGAAACGCTTTCCTTCTCAGTCCACTATCCTGTGACACTCTCTTTGTCTATGTTGCTATTACTGTCTTAGAAGCAGTTCACACAGGATGCATTCTAGCATCACATAATTTTGCTAGAGTGCAGCAGAACCATTTACTGTAAAAAAAAGATGGATGCTGCACCTCCACTCTCTTCGAGTGAAGAAAAGTAAAGCCGTAAATGTCCCAATAGGATGCAGACATATTGCTCTGATATGAGACCAGAGACTGCACAGTAGTGAACTCGGGACCCGAGTCTGAGCTGTAGTGAGCAAAGTGGAGCTGCATCCCACCAACACACCCGCTTCCACCGTCCCACCCACATACTCTGAGTCGATCGCAAGCACACGCCCCTGACCCTTTTTTAATTAGGCTGACTGCTCCAATTTTTGTCTGCTGATTGCCGTACAAGAGGCTTGTGTTAATAAGGTAAATACAACTAGTTTGTGCCTCAGTTCACTCAGAGAAGCTGTCAATCTCAGCTGTCAATCATGACAAATTATTTGAAATGAAATGCAATTATTCAAGTCCCATTAGATTACATGGAGCAGGGTTTATGACCTATACAGGACCAGCAACCTGGGGAGATCAAGACGCTTTGGCTTCACTTTTGAAGACTTATGTGGCACACTACAGCATTACTTTAGCTCAAGCAGTAGAGTATGGCGCCAGCGACACCAGCACAAGAATGTGTCCTCTGTGAACGGCCCCTTAAACTATCACTACGTTCTTGTCATATTTTTGTCTTATCATTGTGTTTCATCTTATTGTATTACAAAATCAAATGTTTGTGCTTTACAGTTTTTGTATTTTTAATAAGTTTTACAAGAGTGTTTTATTATTTAGTTGAGTTAAACCTTCATACAGGCATTTTAATGTTTTAGTACACAAAACACTATTACTTATAGAAATTATCCAATTCATATGCCCTAACGTTGGGCTATATGTTACTGTCACTGGATGGGATAAATGTCCTCTATAAAGCTTTTCTCTGAGGTACACTGCATGTGCTCACCTCTCATTTCTCTTTCTTTCTTTTTTCTCATGTTTTCTTTTGTTAATTGCCACATTTACACTGTCTACCAGTTTTGAGCAATATCTGGCACAGGATATTCACTTCAAAAAGAGTCAGTCTTCATTGTATAAAACCTGTATCACTATGATCAATTTATCTTTAAGTACAGCTGTTATAGGACCTATAGGACATGTCGCGGTGAAAGCATTCATTGCGAACTGTTTGTGCCAGATGCGCATATTGTCTGTGCAAGAAAGGACTAGAAAAGCACTGAAGAGAAACGAGTTTGTTGTAATGTTAAATGGCTCTATGGTACGTGACTGTGCACACTTTAGGAGGCAGGAGAGGCAACTGAGTCATCAAGTTGCTTGTAATTACCTGCTAAATCAATTTAATGCAAGCATGTTTGTGTATGTGAGAGAGCTTGTCTGATAGGTGATATGTCCTCCATTTACTCTTTTAAACAGAAACACGCTGCATTTGATTCAGCAAATGTCCTCCAAATCCTGGCTTTAATAGTTATGATACTTATGAATGGATGCTGCACCATTATATCCGATTATTGTCGACTTGCATCAGTAGACAACTATACCATATTGTTTTTGTTCAAATGTGTCTCAATGACCTTTAGCACTGTAACTGACTCTGCTATTCTGGTTAGGCTTTGTTTTAAACGTCCTACCCTATTATATTTCTGCTATAAATTGAGCCCCTCAAAATAGACTCCATGAGGTAGATCACCTCAGTGTTATGTGTGCTATGTATTTTTGGGTTTATTATATGAAAGAAATTTATGAGTGAAGACAGAAAAATCTCCCATTGATTTACAATTAATGTGCAGGATTCAAAAACCATCGTCAATATTTGCCTTTTGAATTCCGATTTGGTCTTCACACTAAATGTTGTAATTTTTCTTTTATTTTTTTAATATGTATTAAACCATTTAGAACTTCTTTTGTGATGGTGATGATTTACTAAAACTAGTAAATAATACCTAAATGTTTTTTTAAATGTTTTTTACTATCATTCAAGCACTGTTGTTTCTTTCAAATTTTCTTTGCAGATAACCCACATCATGCCATACTTTTCCATCTCATATCATGATTTGTTTTTCTAATCTGTAGCGCCATGTTCCATTAGGACTAGCAGTGCCATCATGAAATATTAACAAGTGTTAGGAACAAACAAACAAAACAAACATCTTTATGGCAATCAGAGGGAGGAGGAAAGCTCTCTCAGTGTTAAAATTAGCCCAAACAAGATTAATCTGTCACTAATATTGTCTGTTTAGTCAACGTTTCAAACACTGGCAAAGCAGATGGCAAAAGTCAAACTGCACTGCAGAAAAGAATGCATGCCTAAAATTAGTGCTGTCAACAAATTAATTCAATGTGTTTTATTACAAAAGAATAATGTGATAACACGTTTAATCACATATTGATGTATGTGATTATATGTAATTAATCTGCATTTTGTAATTGTGTTTTTTTTGTGCAGCCCTTTTAAAATATTTTAACATTTTAACTACTTATAGTAAATATTAATACATAACTTTATGTATAGTTATAAAACAAACCATGATTACACAGAGACAGTTTCTATATTCTAAATATAACTTTTTGAAGGACCTCTTGACATATTAGTGGTGTTTATCCTGTTATGTAGTTTATGATTCTTTTTAAAATTATATTTGCATGATGCTGAAAACTATGGTAGCATTTTTGCCTTCGTAATACCTTTCTCTATATGCTGTCACTGGTGGTACTGGCTCCCATTACTTTTAATTAACAAAAACTCCACATAGAATAGAACATGCCAGCTAATGCTAAATTACTTTTAATCTTTTAATTATTGTGTGTGACCTTGAAGGAATTGAAAAAGATGATCAGATAATTAATATAGCACAGTAGGTTTAATTTAGCTTTGGTAAGTTTCCTTTTCGGGGGAAAAAAAAAGATGGAAATGCAGTTGTACCTTGACCTTGTAATTACATACTTCAATTATAATTACATATCATGTAATATATCATATTTCATTCATGGACTGACACATCATTACACCTGCAAACACACTCACTTAGAGAGAGAGAAAAGTCAACAAAACTAAAGTCCCTTGAAAGTCGCATATTATCGTTAAGAGATAAATCTTCATTTGAATCCCTCATTATGCCCACATCAGGGAAGAATTGCTGTAATTTGCTCTTGCTGATCTGCTGCCTGGAGAGAATTTTAATTTGCTACGCTTTCAGTGAAATGGTCCTGCCACTTTGGAAATGCTGGCCCGTCTCCATATAAACTCTATGTACCCCTAACACACACCTGATAAAGAGTAATCACATGTTGTTTTTAGGTCCTCTTTACGTGCCAAGCATTGTCACACATGATAATGTCTAATGTCATTAGAGGCTTGAGGGTGTTAACATTTATCTGAGTGATAAACAAACAGTGTGCCACTCGTCCTTGCAGCGAACAAGTGTCTAGCTTTTCTCCTCTATGGGCATGTCACTGTCTTATTGTCTGCTTTGAATCAGTGGTGTTAATGCAGATTCATTATGCGACGAGGCCTGTGAGCTTTATTACCATTTAGTGCTCACCACTGACCCCTAGAGTAATGTTCCCTAAACTAAAATCCCATTATTAATAATAAAATCCATGGATGGATGGATACACAAGTAATAACAATAACCCACAGTCCATCAATTAAAGTCTTGTGAAGTGAAAAGCTGCATCTTTGTAATAAACAAATCCATCAAGACATTTTTTATCCAAAATATTGCTTTCTCTAGTGAAAAAGTCATCTCATCTGAATCAGGAGAGAAATATGCAAAGATCAAGCACCGTTTAAAAGCAAAAAGAGTCCAAAACTGTTCTTAACAAATATTTATTGTGTATCATTGTGATGTTTTTATCAGCTGTTTGGACTTTCATTCTGTAGGCACCCATTCATTGCAGCAAGTTTTCGGGGGAAATACTCACCGTACGTTTTGGTTCAGACTACTGTATATCTGCATATTTATCCACACATACATGCTCAGTTCTTCACAGTTGTAATTTATCAGAGTTTGAGGCAACCTTGCAGAAACTTAACGGACATTGTAATTGAAACCTCATCTCAAGGAAACGCTGTCTCATCTTATGCATTGAATCTGCTAAACATTTAAAGACTTTGTCACATCTGACAGTCCAGTTTGAGATAAAGAATTAAAACACTTTCTAGATATGAAATATCAAGATTTCATCGTAATAATCTTACTGACTTTATTTCCATACTGTTATCTCCTCACAGGAGAGGCTACGGGCATCAGGAGGTATGTATTTTTATTCTTTGGAATTGCATTGTTCGTCTTGAGACAGTGTTTTTGGCCATATATATATATATATATATATATATATATATATATATATATATATATATATATTAGGGCTGTCAAAGTTAACGCATGCGATTAATCTAAAAATTTTAACGCATTAATATTTTTTTAACGCAAATTAATCGTTTGATAAGGTTTGACCCCAACTTCTTGCCGTTATCGCAGCATGGAAGCCAGTGTCCCAATATACACACTATTCATCCTAAATTCTATGTGATATTAGTAATTTCCAATACTATTTAGGGCAGATAGGGTGTATAGTATGCACATTGGGATGCAGGGATTGTGTGATTATGAGGCGCCGGGCTAGACAAAAGTGAAGCGAACGCGGCGAGAGAGAGCAAGTCTGAGAGAGAGAGAGAGAGAGAGTGCACAAGAGATATGAATACTCATATTTGATAAGGGTACAGCCAACCAGTGTTGCCAGGGTCACGGTTTTCCTGCACAATTGGGCTATTTTGAAAATACAGTTGCAGGAAAAATTACAGAGCCATGGGTTGCGTTTTTTTGGGCTACTTTTATAATGTACCGCGGCCGCCCAAAGTGTATGTGTGTACACACGTGATCGCAAAAGGAAGTTATTACAAACACTCGATGGTGGTTTAAAGTGAGTTCTGAGTAAACGTGTACTACTAATCTCATAAATTGTCTTATGTAGCATGATGCTAATGTTAGCTCTAATGCACCTGCAGAACAGGTCCAATTCTTCTTCATAATGCATTTTATCATAATACTTCATGTAAGGTCGCAAGAAAATGTTTTGTTGTATTTATTTAGAAATACATTTGATAATAGTTGGGTAAATGTATACTGGGATTGAAGCGATGTGGCTTGGTAAATGTTTTATTGTCAGTATAAACGCTGATAATGGCTGACAAAAAAAAAAAAAAAGAATAATAAGGATTATGTCTCTTACCTAGCGGAGGTGTGAAAGGTTCTGTTTCCTTAAACTAGTTTATCATGCATTTCTTTTTCAACACATTTACAGGTAAATCCTAGTATTTTAAATGTGCGATTAATCGTGATTAATCACAGTCCATGACTGTGATTAACACGATTAAATTTTTTAATCGATTGACAGCACTAATATATATATATATATATATATATATATATATATATATATATATATATATACGTATATATATACGTATATTGTCAGTTTTTCCTACTTGAACAGTTTTTATTTATTTTTCTTTCACGCTAATTGTTTAATCAGTGCAATTTGAGTAAAAATCGGAACTAATAATGAACACAATTTATGAGAATATCTTCTCTAAAGCAAGTAAATCTGATCATATAGGCGAAATACTTCCAAGGCACTCACATGGTAAGATAAAAAGCCTTTAAATGTACTGGGCTTTAATCATTACAAAATAGTTAAAAGTAGATCTACGCGTTTTGGCAAAAACAGCCTTCTTCAGAACACGCGTCTAGATCCACTAACGATTTAACTATTTTGTAATGATTTAAGCCCAGTACATTAAAGGTCCCATGGCATGAAAATTTCACTTTATGAGGTTTTTTAACATTAATATGAGTTCCCCTAGCCTGCTTATGGTCCCCCAGTGGCTAGAAATGGCGATAGGTGTAAACCGAGCCCTGGGTATCCTGCTTCGCCTTTGAGAAAATGAAAGCTCAGATGCCCCAATCTGGAATCTTCCCTTTATGTCGTCATACGGGGAAAGGTTGCCTTTCTCTGCTTTGCCCGCCCATGAGAAAATGAGCTACGCCCGTGCAAGGCGAGCGAGAGACATCATGGCTTGCAAACGAGCAAAGCATTGTTTTTTGGCACTTCAGATCTGTTCTACTCTGAACTGTCACATACTGTAATACAACTGAATGCCCAATAAAGCTGTTCAGATTTACATATTTTCTGTTGTCATACATAAAACAAGTATAAATAGTAAACATGACCCATTAATAATACATGTTAACCCTGAATCACTCTCACTATACTCCTTAAATCCTGATTTATAATCGCAACATCGTCTGATAAAATCAATATACATCTAACTTACACTAAAAAGCGACTATATGCAGTGGTTTTGGCTACATTACTGTTTTGTGTCTGAGTTATAAACTATGCGCATATTAACAGACAAATTATGTTCATATTTAAAAGTCCAAACAGTTAGTAAGCGACAGATGCTTGTAAACACTGTTTTGTAAATGATTTACTGATGAGTCTGCTGCTTTAAGGCAAACTGAAAGCGCTGCTTCTCTGCCGCTCGCTGTTCAGAACAGACGCTGAGCGAGGCGACACTGCGCCGGGAGAGTCAGACCTCGCGCTCGCGGGGCAGTACTGGAGACATCTTCCAACTGAATGATAGCTAAGGTTTTTTTAAACAAAAAAAGTCACTAGGTTTGTTAGTATGTACCCGTTATGGGAAAAAAGCCGCCAAAAGGGTCTGAAAGTTACTAAATATTGTTCTAAAGTCGCGCTCGTGTGTGTGAGACGCGGGAGCTGATGGCAGCGGGCGGTGGATATTGTTGCGGTCCGCCCAGGTAAAGTCTATGTGTGGGAAACACTGACCGTATCCAGACACTGTTGCTGTAGCCGCTGAGTTGCAACTTCTTCATCCGGTGCTTCTCCATCCGGATCAGATTCTGGGTCGTACTGAAAAGCTTGAAGGACTGCATGTCTACGAGCCATTGCGATACATCCACTGTCAACATTAGCGCATGGTACCGCAAGCTAGTTAAGGACACACACCCACCCTCCACCTTGCCCCGCCTCTCTCCTCCTCATTAGCATTTAAAGCTACAGACACAGAAATGGCACGTCCTAAGGAAAGCTCATTGTGGGACAGGCTCATAGTGGGACTGGCTCATAGTGGCTGAAAATCTGCACCAAGGCTGAATTTCGGGAACGAGACTTCAGATACAGTACTAGGGACCACTTAGGCCTATATAAAAGCATCCAAAAACAGCATGTCATGGGACCTTTAAAGGCTTTTTACCACGTGAGTGCCTTGGAAGTATTTCATCTATATAATTTGATTTTTTTTGTACCCCCACCACATCCAATGAGCACCAGTGGCTTTATAAAGACACCCGTGTAGCACTCTCTGCTTCTGTTTTTTGTGAGTAAAGCTGATCTTTTACAATTTTTTTTTAGAAATGTTTATTACTTTTTTTATTTGCAGGTTTAAATCAAGATTTTCAGTTGCTGGTTTTCAGTGTAATCACAGATTTGTGGATCCAACTGTACTTATTTTATATCTTCTATCATTAATTCTCACATACATTCAGAAATGTAATATTCCTCTTTTTCTCTTTTGTTTCCACACTGTTTTTCTCTTCTGAATGCTGTGTAGCAACAGCAGTTGCTTCGACCCTCTCTCTTGAGACCAGAGGTAGAGAATCTCAACTTTTATACTCACAGAAAACTGTTTCTGTTGAGCTGAATGTGCTGTAGTATGTCATTTAATAAACATAAATGTTGTTTTCTACAATATTTACAATACAATATATTTTCTACAATATGCAAATTCTCTCTCTCTCTCTCTCTCTCTTTCTCTTTCTCTTTTCACATATATATATATATATATATATATATATATATATATATATATATGAAGAATTCAGATGCAATAGCCTGAAATTTTCATCTAAAATTAGCATTTTTATCAGGCTGCTATGTTTAGGTTAAGTAATTTTACTCTAACAGTAATGTATAGGTCCTTTCCTATGCAATTAAAGTGAAATAACTGAACATAAATATAGGAGCCTGATAAAAATGCTAATTTTAGAAGAAAATTTCAGACAGCACTTAGAGGCTTTTGCATATGAAGTGATATATTTATATAATTGTTTCGCATTCACTCACAAAAAAGGGTAATGTAGGCACTTAGTTTTTACCAAATCAAGAAATACAGAAATTCCTTTTTTTTTTCTTCTTTGAAATGGGCAACACTTTCGTCTGTCTTCCCCAAGGATTTTGCCAAAAGCAATGTGCTCTTTGAATTATAACTCTTTGCTCTGCTCACAGGAACTCTCTATGGAGTCTGGTATCGATCCAGGACAGGACTATTATACACAGGATTACTATAATTATGATCTTGGGTGAGTGTGTGTTCACTGGTTGAAATGTGCTGCTTGCCCAAATTAAATTTAAGATATATGTCAAGCCTGCTGCATTTAATAAATCAGTTTGTACGATTTCTATGACTTTATTTTATGTGGTTTCTAAATGAGGAATTGTGTCATTTTCTCTAAACATTTTGGGCCACCTGGTTGTGTCTTTTTGGCTGCAATAGCAATAATTATTTACTGATGCTTGTGCAATGTGAGCTGTCCATATGGAACCCAATTAGCAGGAAACAATAGAAATAGGTGTTATAAATTAATGGCCCCCTGAGGGAGGTGATGGTAATTGCAGACTATTAAATATATTTGAGCAAAACTGAATGCTAGCCATGCTTTCTTACTGTCTTATACAGTAGGTTGTACAAATGTGATCAGTAGCAGTCCCCTGCTGTATACCCCATTGGTCTTCAATATATCCATCTATTCTCAGAAAATCCAAATGAAAACCTCCATGGCTACAAACTAGTGAGGATTAGTATAATCCTGAATTGCAGCTTGTTTCCTGTTAAATGGGCTGCCTAAGATGCATTTGCGTTCAGACAGCCTGCTGCTCCCCAAGAATACTCAAAAGTCCTTAATGAAGGTCTGTTTTGATCTTTTCCATACAGTGTTATAAAGGTTATGTTTCTAAATCTTACTTATTGGATTTGCCTTTTATTTTAATGTCCCTGAACTTTCATAAAGTTTTAGTTTTGATTTAGGGGACAGTTAGGGGAGAACGTTTTTGCTAATTTATTCATAAATGTTTTGTGTGTGTGTGTGTGTGTTGGTGTGCATGTGTGTTTTTATATACCAGTGGGGATTTAAACCTGAATACACACAGACTCATGGGGACTTGTGTCACGGTGGGGACCTAAATTGAGGTCCCCACGGGTAAACAAGCTTATAAATCACACAGAATGAAGTTTTTTGAAAATCTAAAAATGCAAAGTCTCCTGTGAGGGGTGTTGGTGTAGGGCAATAGAATATACGGTCTGTACAGTAGAAAAACCATTATGCCTATGGAAGTCCCCACAAGGATAGCGAAACAAGTGTGTGTGTGTGTGTGTGTGTGTCAGTGCTGGGTAAGTTACTTTCAAAAGGTAATAATATATAGGTAAGAATATTACGTTACGTTATAGGTAAGAATAGTATACAGAATACAGAAATGATCTCCTCAGCTAAATAAAGGCATGTCAGATCGCAATGTTCTTCTGAGGTAAATTCCGGCTTATTCCTTATAACACGTCTTCTTTCAAAAGCTAAGAAAAGTTTTTGAAAATGTTTTTAATATTTTTTTTTTCTAGGTGAGGGCATTTCCGTGCAGGTGACTGCATATACTGAGCTCAGATATTGGAAAGACTGTACCTCGATTTAGTTTCATACGAATTACATAATCAGATAATATCGTTTGCGAGTTGAATTTGTTAATTTAAAAGTAGACACTTCAAGCTTTCAGATACAGGAGAGACTGTACTTTGCTTTAGTTTCATTCAGATTACATAACCAGAGAATATTAATTTTTGATTTGAATTCGTTCATTTAAAAGTAGACACTTCAAGCTTTATATATGGGAAAGACTGTACCTCGCTTTATAGATAACATAATCAGATAATATTCGTTTTCGATTTGCATTCGTTAATTTAAAAGTAGAGACTTCAAGTTTCATATACGGGAAAGACTGTACCTTGCTTTAGTTTCATATGGATTACATAATCAGGAATATTCATTTTCAATTTGAATTTGTCCATTTAAAAGTAGACACTTCAAGCTTTCAGATACGAGAAAGACTGTACCTCGCTTTCATACAGATTGCATAATCAGGAAGGTTTGTTTTCAATTTGAATTTGTTCATTTAAAAGCAGACACGTCAAGCTTCATATATGGGAAAGACTGTACCTCGCTTTCATACAGATTAGATAATCAGAGAATATTTGTTTTTGATTTGAATTCGTTCATTTAAAATTAGACACTTCAAGCTTTCTATAGACATATTTTCCATGTCTCTGTGTCAAGTATTTGCTGAGTTGGTGATGCGTAGAAAGTTCGTCATGGAGACCTAGACGGCAGAAAGCACACCCTGTTTGTTTTATTTTTACAAAAACACAATGTTTTGTTCTTCTTGTCAGTGTACACAAATAAAAGTAGGCCCTTTTTTAGATTCGATGGATTTCAGTCATATCTGTATCTGAGTATTTAAGGTTTCTCTGTGAATCAGGAAAAACTGAACGTGAACGCAGAGGGTTAAAGATGCTGCATTCAATTATATCTTTAAACTGTAAATTTAGATTTCAAATTCAATATTGATTTTAGAACTGTTGAAATTATTTACAGTATGTAACACAAGTACTTTATAAGTAACTGTAATTAAATTACCTGAAAATGAACAGTAATCCCTTACTTTACTTTTCAGTGGATAAGTAATATAATTACAGTAACGCATTACTTAGTAACGCGTTACACCCAACACTGGTGTGTGTGTGTGTACTGGTATTCACTACATTATGGGGACCAAATGTCCTCACAAGTATAGTAATAAATTTTACCTTGCGTGGACATTTTTAGGTCCCCATGAGAAACAAGCTTATAAATCATACAGTCATACAGAATGATTTAGTTTCCTGTGAGGGTTAGGTTTAGGGGTTGGGTCAGGGAAAGGGGATAGAAGTACAGTTTGTACAGTAAAAAAAAACAAAAAAAACATTATATCAAAAATATGGAATGTCCCCATAATGATAGGAATACCAGTGTGTGTGTGTTTGAGGTATATGCAATAATCTTGTATACTTGTTTTTTAGCTATGACTTGCCTCAGTATGGGAGTCGACGGAAGCTGATCTCTCCAACAGGGATGTATGATGAATATGGAGAGGTGATTATGGAAGATGATGGCTGCTACTACTACAGCCCACATGAATCCGAGGGAGAGGTATCTTTATTTTTTCTGTTTTCTTAGTTTAAACCAATGCAATATGCAGTATTTTTTAATAAGTTACTTTTATCCTGCCTCTAGCATAAGGCCCTTACACAGGACTCGTGTCAGGGTTTCTGTGCTTTTGGCAGTTTGCAGAACATGGGTAACCATCTAGAGCAGGGATTGATGGGCAATTCCGGTCCTGGAGGGTTCAGGATTCTTTCCTACAGAGTTTTGCTCCATCCATAATTGGAAAATACAGGCGGGTGTGTTTGATTGTGGACAAAGCTAAACTCTGCAGGACAGCAGCCCCCCAAACCAGAATTGCCCATTCCTGATTCATGGCTTCATTCCCTCCCCTATCATGTCATGATTTTTGCTGGGAGCAACCATGACTTCACTTTGAAAGGTCAGCAGCCAGTCATGTTAATGCATTTGCATTAAATGTGGCACTGGGGGTAAGACTGTACCTTGACATTTCTCTCAGTTCATTGGGGAATGCTGACATGACTCATGTGAAGTCACAAAGATGATGGGTGATCTGAACTGTTGATTAAATATTCTGAATGATAAAAAAAACCCTGGACTAATATTAATGTAATAGGTTGCTAGGCAAGGCAGAAGGCTGGCTCCCCCTCCTGACAAAGCTCCACCACGAAGGCCCCCTAGACAAGCTTTTGGAGACCAACCTCCAAGGCTTGAGCAACAACTACCTGGACCAGTTGAAGGCATCTCACACCCTTACAGCTCAAAGGCTGAACGTTCATTCAAAGTACCTATAAAACTCAGCCAAATGTTTGACAGAAGATCGAGCCCAGCTCCAGCTCCATTCCACCTTCCATTGAAGAACAATAGAATATTTCCAATTGTAGTTCCTGAGGAGAAAGGAGGAGGTACTGATAACCCCAAAGCAATCACAATGCAACATTCAAACACTGTGGACAATGGCATGGTCATTGATGGCAACTATTTCCAGACTAAAGAAGCCATTCCTTCAGCAAAGACTAGACTTGGCAAAGTTTTGAGTCAGATGAACATCTTTAAAACATTGCAGACTCAAAAGAACTCTCTGAGCAGCATTAGCAGGACTTTAGATAATAGGAGTAATGGAAGCGTCCCAACATCTTGGTCACTCAGCGAGTCAGAAAGGAAATCACAGAGAATCCCTAGTGATAGTATGGAAAGTGAACAAGAAAGAGGTAAGAGCAGGGAAGACATCATTCAACAATCTTACACTGGAAGTGCCATGTCAGTCACACCTTACCATCCATACAGACTCCAAGAAGGAGCACATATGAGTAGTTTAGACTCTGATGATGATCAAGACCAGAGTCCTTTTGATTCAGACAAGGAGTGCCAAACAAAAACTCAGCTAGATGACACTGAAATAGAGTCAAAGACAGAATCAGACCAAGACACAGAGACTGAAAAAGAAACAGAGACAGAACAAGAGTCAGACACTGAGAGAACATCAGAGACAGAGAACGAGTCAAGCTCAGAGGAAGATAGCAGTGGAAAAGAAAGTGTCAAATCGGAGGATAGAGGAACAGTATCATCTGTCCGATCTTCTCGGCCCAGACACAGCAGCAAAACATCCCAGAGATCAGTAACCTCTACCTACGAGAGAAAGAGCAGCAGATCATCTTCAGAACATGCGACTACATTCACCCACATGAAAACATTAAAAGAGATCATCCAGAAGGAGGATGAGGATGATAAGGAAGACAGAGGGCAGATGGAAGAAGGCCGAAGTAAGGATCCAAGGTCCTCTAGGTCTAAAAGCAGTAATTCTCTGGAGAGAAGACATGATTCAAACTTCCAGAGCATGAGCAGATTCTCTGTGATGAGCAGTAGTGTAGCAAAAGCTTTAGAGATCGACAAACTCTCCCCTATAGATGATAATGAAGAAGGAGAAATGACTCCAGATAGAGGTGGTAGCCCGGGTGATAGTTTGAGCTCTTCGGATGGAGCAAGAAAGCTTAAAGTAGACGGGGAGGATGAGGAGTCTAATCCAGACGCAACTGAGACTGTCGGAGCCTCCTGAATTATATTCTGATATGTTCAGTAAGACTGGCCATTGCCTTTATTTCTTGTGTTGATCTTTTTATTGGCCTTTTGAATGCCTTCATCTGGTTGGAGTTCTTCTTCTTGTTTTCCTCTCGCTGAGCACAACTTGGCATTTCTCCTTAACCTTTGCTGAATAACATGCATGCTATTTCATCTGTAGTCTTACCTTTAGAGGCCACCCTTCAAAAGTTTAGGTCAGCAATTGATGTTCAGATCAAAATTAGGTTAGTTTTTGTTGTTTTCTAAAAATCCTGTAATCCAGTGACATTTGGTCCATGAGCACATTACTTTTAATGAGCTCATGAAGGGACATTAAATGTGTGTGTGTGTGTTGGTTGTTTTGCTTTTTAATGAGGAGCAGTTGTGGTCCAGGAGGGATGCTTCTGGGGAAGCTGATGCTTAAATTGAATATTCATCAAACCTGCTTTATTTATAGTATGCTGATGAAGTTATCTTGATAATTAACACTTTATAACAATCTTTCCGATAACCTTTTACTTACTTTACTTTACTTTTGTCATTTAGCAGACGCTTTTGTCCAAAGCGACTTACAAATAAGAAAAAGTAACTAAAACTAAAAAGTTACAACTCTATAAATACTATCTACCCACATATTTAAGAAAATAAAGAAATTAAATAAAATTGACACATGCATATAAACAACATTTCAATAATAAACATATAAATGGAAAAACTAAAATAAAAAGCGATACTTCTATCCCTTGCCGGTGTCCCTGCCCGGTGGAGTCGCACGGTAGAGTCGATGGTCTTTACACTCTTCGGTCTTCACACTAAGAGGGCTTCACACGACGACTGCCGCTGCCGCGGTATAATAACCTTTTTTATACCAATCCAACAAATCATCATTTCAATTCAGCTGGACCCACTTACCTGTTTATCAACTACAAATGGCCAAGCAAGTGCACACACTGACAAGATACGCGATACAGTACGAGACCAAACGCGATTTCAGCAACTCTCATCCCAGTAAACGATAACCAATCCAATCCCAGATAACCAAACCAATATTTGTCCAATATGAAAAATGGAACAAATCATGCAGTGCCATTATGTAAATAGCAATATAGATATTTTTACATTATATTATTTTTTTATGCATGCTACTAAGAAACCAATTAAAACAACCGTTTTAAATTTTATATCATTACTTGTGCATTCTTGAGAAGACTTTCCTCCTCGGACAGAATTCCACTGTTGTGTGCTGTGTAAAAAAAAAAAAAGTCTGTTATTCTTAAGGCCTTTCCACACTGAGCGTGATGCAAAAAAGCGAGGCGAATCACCTGCGAATTTTGCTTTCACACCGAGTGCGAAACGAATGTTCACCTTCTGCTAATTCATGCATGCAACCTAGGTGGTGCCGACCAACAATGCATTTTTTCTTCGTGTAGCGTATCTCGTGTGGTTTACATTGTCCACTGCTCAATATACAGCAGTAAATTAAGATAAATAACTTGATAAATAAATAACAAAGAAATATCCATAATGCTTGCAAGAAAACATCTGAAATAATTAGAGGTACAATTAGCATCAAGCTACATTGAAAATGTATGCAATTATTAACGTTTTTGCTCAAAACCCACTTTAAATCATCATTGAGTGCTTGTAATAACTTTCTATTGTGATCTAAAATGTATTTTGATTCTATAATAAGCAGACATGCACTCTTTGTATGTTTTATAATGGATTGATTGATACCTGCTTGTCATGTGTCATAAACATCCTTTATTGTTGAAATAAAATACCATGAGCTGCATAAAAATGTATACAGAAAACCTATCGTAATTATAGGTCTACTTGATCTCATATTTCATGTGTAGAAAATGTTTCTCTTTTTTATATATACAGAAGGGCAAGAGATATGATTACATGATTGACAGGTCTAGCGTGAACGAGCTCTGATTCATAAACTCTCGCTTTCGTGAAAGATAATGGACGGTGATTTTCAGATCACATAATTCAGTGGAGAATTAATAGAGATGTTATTCTGTATAAAGATCATGTGAGAATAGTCTGTTCTTTTATACCAAAAATAACAAGAACTCAGCATTCACGCTTCTCCCTTGCGGAAAAAGTCCTCTACTTCAGTGAGTCCTCTACTTTTACACTTGTGCTCAATACAGTCTTCTGAGTTTTTAGCGCCACCGCGTCAGCCTTTTGGGTTACAGCAATTGCTCTGGCCATGTGATGTAATGCCCAAAAATATTATTGGACGGCCCGTGTTTTCACTTTGCAAAACTGAAAAGATTCGTCGGACTGGACGAAAAAAAAACATTCGCATTTTCGGTGCACGAATGTTCGCGGTCTATGTGAAAGCATCCATAGGAAGCTGTTGTTTTATTCCAGCGCGTCATCGCGTCCGAAATTCGTATCGCTTTTTCGCGCTCAGTGTGGAAAGGCCTTTAAGCTGTCATTTTACACATCCATTTTCTTTTTTTCAGTATGGTAGGAAAAAGAGGATAAAGCTTATTGTAGACCGTGAATACGAGACCAGTTCAACTGGAGAAGAAAGTGTACCAGAATCGCACAGGAATCGCCTGTCTAATGTGAACAGCCACAGCAACATTAATGGGAGCATATACTTGGCCCAGAATGGCTCAATAATCCGGACACGACGGGTCGCGCACACCAACAACATCAAGCTCAACTCTCCAATACGACTGGGAAAGCACTTTAAGAAACTAGACAAACTTGCTGTCACACACGAAGAGCGAATTCCTTTAAACAGCCCCGTAATCACAGGCGCTTCAGTAGGTGAACAGAACCTCACAACCAGGCCCTCCAGTGGGTCCCTGGCCTCCAGCACTACAGGCCCAGAGAGTATAGCTTCAAAATCAAATGTGGCGAAAGGAGGGGATGAAAGAACACAAAATGGGGATGAACAAGAGTCCACAGTGGACAATCAGGAGGTGAGGGACCCTTTAGGATCACACAGTGACCGCACACAGTCAGATGAGGAGGAGCTCTGGATGGGGCCTTGGAATAATCTGCACATACCAATGACTAAACTGTGACTTCTGACATGCAGATGCTCTATTGTCTTAAAGAACTTGGGGGGGGTTGAATCTGCAGCATAAAATGATGAAATTGCACTTTCATTCAATATTATATTTGCTTTTTTGTGGCCCTGAACAATGAGCTTCTCAATGATTGTTGCATTCATAAGTACCTTAATAATCAATCATGTTTCTGGCCCATTGATTGTTGCCCATCCTTTTTTTTTTTTTTTTTGTTACAGATGTATTGTATGCTTTCATAAATATTTTTTGTGCTTTTTATAGTTTTAAAGGCAAAATCAAATGTCTGCTGAAGTGTATTTTTGGTAAATAGTCATTAATAAAAATAATTGTGATGAATCTAATGTGCACTTATGCACTGTACATTTGCTTAATGCCACAGTCATTTGAATGGGCTTGCAACAGAGTTGAAAGTGCTATATTTTTGTGCTTTTTTATACCAAGTTACATCAAAACAAAATTATTCGGTATATGGTCACATTCTGTTACAGATACTTGCCAAAATCAAGAACAACTTTTGTTGCTGTTTTATTTTTTGTTTTATTTATATATATATATATATATATATATAAGCAAGGCAGAAACTGCTCTCCTTCTGCACAACTTTGAATATTTGACTGTTTATACAAGGCAGAGAAACGGGCACATCAAATAAACATTCCTGGTTAAAAAAAAAAAAAAAAAAAAACCTTTTAATTTATCCTTATTTTCATCATTATAATGAAAAGAGAAAGCATATCACTTTACTTGAGGTTACACTATGAACATCTTTGGGTTGAAACAACTATTAAAGTTATTATGAATGTTTTTGATATTTTATATGCTTCCCATTCTATGTGGATGAATCTGATGGTCTAAACTTATTTTGTCATTAATCTTCAATCAGTGAAGATCTGACTAGCTACATCAAGAACACTAATAGTAAGAAGAAAGTCCTAGAAGACAAAATTTAATCTGAGCAAGTAGCGCATCAGTTGCCAAAACAGCCAAGCCATATTCATTATTTAAAAACAAGATATTTAAAATGTGGTTTATGAACTGGCAGCATAATTCTGTATAATGAAAAACTAGAAATGAGAAATCTTCCGTAGTCTACCCTTAATTAATGTGTCTATGCTAAAACTTTGAAAAAACAATAACCAGTGCCCAAAGTCACTTCACTTGCCAGTCATAATGATGAAATTACACACTTTGAAGCTTTGAAGGCAGAAGTAGAGAAACACTAATCCTTGACGACTGCATGAAGGCATTTTAGTTACAAAAATGTTACAAAAACATTGGATCTGCCAAACTGGCCTGGTCAGACTAGCAGATTGTGATTGTGTGGCACAGTAATGACACACTTCACCTTTAAAGGCAGAAACAGAGAAACACCAACGTTTGAATTCACAGGGGTCACGAGAGAGGGAGACAAAGACAGTTTCCCCATGAACACACTTGATGTCCATCTCTGAAATTGCCTTTGCTACCACTGTGACCTTAACCAGCGATCCTTTCTCTCTTCAATTTCCTGTCAAATTAGTTTCATCAGATGATGCCTTAAAAACAACCCAGACCCCCTAGCTATCATAATCCATCACGGAGTGTCAGAAGAAAGGTAAAATGAGGTTACCGTGTGTGAAGCCATAAAATGAATTAACTGCAAATTGTTCCTTCTCTAAACATGTATTTTCATGAAAATGCATGCATGTTTAAGTATTGTATGTGTTCCAAAAAGGAACATCATTTACTCACTCTTGTCGTTTCTGTACGACTTTATCTCTTCCGTTGAAACAAGTAGGCCTAATTACCAAAAATGTTGACTGAACTTTATCCATTCTGTTAAAGTGAATGGTGATGAGCGCTTCAAAGATGATAACACGAGACACGGTAAAAGCAGCCCGTATGACTCGTACGATGCATTTTCGATGATTTCTATAGAAAAATGGCTTTGTGTGAGAGACATACGCTTGAAATCTTCCCTCATGTTTCCGAGCACGTGTTTTTCTCATCTTTGCCACTAGTTTGCATAAGCGTCCATGTTGAAAATCAAACCAGTATTTAATGTCCCCTGTTGTAGTAAAAGGGTTCTCCACTAGGTGGCACGATACTCTTATATTAAAACTTCTGACGTTGACAAGCTATGTAACTTTGAAATATGGCTTAGTAATTTTAAATAATTGTCCTTGATTCAAGAAACATGTCCGTTCCTGTCAGTCTCAATTAAGCTGGCACCCTTACTTACCTGAAAACTCATCAGCGTAAAACTTATGAATAGAGAGACAAACCTGTTTGGAAGATGTGTTCTCTTCCTCTTCCATTAAACAGCCCTTGGAGGACATACTAAAGTCTGAATCATAGTATTAAAAATGACAGGAGCAAGAAAAAACACGATTATCTTGGGCTTGGCAAAGTAATTACACTTTAAACGATTATCCTTGCTTGATGAGTGCATGTTAATAACGTCCTGAGCTCTTTGATCTCCAGATCACGATACCAGCACTGCATTATTTCAAACAAACATCCAAAAAGTAAATAAAGTCAATAATTACAAGCTGGCGTGTATCTTATTACAGGTACCTGCCCACGCATCATGGATATTTAAAATTATATAATTAACCATTAGATCAGAGACAGAGAGAGCGTTTCAAAGTATTAAACTGCACATCCTGTAGTCAATGTAAAGTGTCAGGGTGTGTGAGCGTGTCTTTAAAAAGGACTAAATACATAAACACGCACACTTTTTTACCTTCACTCCACTGGCCGCCATCCAAGAGCTCCCAGCCAGCCAGTTTGGCCTCAGTCAGTGGTTAATGGGTTTGTGGTCATGTTTTAAATGCCCTGAATATGGAGAATACATCTGAAGTTCTCAGTGTCAAGCTGAAGATCATTTTGATTGCGGTAAATAAGTCTCGATGCCTTTGTTGTCTGAAAGATCGTGCTTTAGTTTTTGTTGGACACGAGCAACAGGCGTATATTGTGGCCTGAAGGCCTAGCGTAGCATAGCAGACTTGCAATGTGAAACCAGACATAGCAACTATTTTTGTGAACTGTATATATTTGGAGCCATTTGTTGGCTAGTTTTTGGTTTCCAAAACTATATGCTAAGTGTTCCTCTTCCTGTGTAATTTATATCCATACAGAGCAAGTTAGTATTTGAAAGATGTTTGTGATCATTCTGACGAAGAAAAAAAAAAGAAGAAGAATCGCACAGGCTGCTGCACTTGCAAACACGCCGCATACTCTCGGAGAGCAAAAAATTTATGGCATCCCACCCAAGCATTTTATTATTTCTGAAAGGCAGGGCATATAGAAAAATATAAGTTTGGCAGTCTGGCTCTCGTAATGAAGGGGTTGATCAGGCACGGCTCCAGTGCAGACATTTGAAGATATGCCTCGGCCATCGTGCCACCGAAACCAGTAATATAGCATGTCACAGGAATATAGAAAAGAGTAGTCCTTCATTTGCCGTCATGCGTGCTGTTTGTACCTGCACGCTTGTCAGAACTCCCGCTTTGTGTCACATTTGTTGAGTGGAGTTGACATTCCTTAAACAAACCCATACTTGCTGTCAACAGCCAAAACATTGTCCTCTGTTATTTTTATTTTTATTATTATTTGAGTAATCCACCATAAGAATGTTCCCATAAGAATGTCTGGTTTCCAATGTCATTCGCTTCCAGATTTTGTAAATTGGTGTGTCTTACCATATTATGTTAATGTATTATCTTAATTATGAACACATTGGTTTGTAGTGCAAACAGTTTTACCGTTTTAACTGCACATTGTTATTCTTCTTGTTATTTCTCTACAGCAGTTAATGAACCGGAAGTCTCGCACATTCACAGAAAACAGTTAAGGCTAGATGGTACACAGATTTGTCTACTAGGTATGCGCACATCAATAGCATAATCGTCAGCGTAATTTGTGCACACTGTACAACAATAATTACTATTTTTGTATTGTAACATAGCTGTATCCCTTCTAGCCACAGCCACAGAAAATGGCTTACTTCCGCATTGTAAAATTAGCTGGATAGGCTTTTTGGGTAACATTTTATTTTGTTGTACTTTTAAAATGTACAATTTTTTTTTTTTTTAGTCTTATTTTTTGTCAAGTTTACTCAAATTTTGAAAAACTGATTTATTTATATAATATATGAGTAATAATAATAATATATATGATTTATATAGCTAAATAATCTGCATTTTCTATATTTATCTATATTTTCATTACATTAGGCATTACAAATCCTTTAATGAAAAACAAAGCAGACAAGACTCTGCAGTTACAATATATATCACAAATATAAATGTATGCTTTGTATGTATCTATTTATACTGCTTAAAAGTAGTAAAATATAATATAATATAAAGTTAATATTGGGTTCTTAATGAACAATCGGCTTATGATGAGGAGGCCACGTTTGGAGGTTTAAGTTTGTTTGACATTAAACAAACAAAAACTGCCTTAAAACCATATTTATTTCAGTCTCTGAAATAAAAACCTGGAACTCAAGCATTAAACATGCTTATTACACAGTGCATACATTTTTGTAGGTGCACTTTAAATGCACCAATTCATCATGCAGCCTGTTTGTTTTTTATTATGATTCATTTTGGCTGAGTATAGCTGACAGGGACAAATTTCTCAGAAATGACACGTGTGTTTATGCCTGTTTTCTGTTACTTATGGTTTTATCGTAGTACAAGAGCTGAAAATCTAATTCCTGGAGTGACGCCCCATTCCTCCAGTGTGCTGTAAATGTGCTTTAGCTACTGGGTGTTCTCTGCAATGAATCAGCCATGGAGCTCGACACAGTGGTGCTTGGCCAGCAGCCTGCGAGTATTAATGTGCGCTGCAGCATCAGCGGTGCCTCTAGTTAAAGAGAAATGAGATGAGAGGAGTTAGGAGCTCTGCGGTACAAGCGCCTGCTGGACTGAGGTTAAACGCAGATCTTGAAATGAGAATTTGACTATCTGCTCTCATAAAAGCCTCAGTGAGGGCCGAGCACACGAGAGAAACCGCGGCGTCTCTTTCGCTGCTTGCTCGCTGAGAGCAAACAGAAGTCCTGTGTGTTCGCCAGCCCTCTGCGGGTGTTGATTTGCCTCTCTGTTTTTTCTTGCTTACCCGAACAGAATTTCGTTGTATGTCATCAAGTATTGAACCCGTTTGTCCTTTGCCACTACCACCCCGCCCCACCACAGCGTCAGTGAAACAAACAAGGCATTAAACCTATCCTTGTAAGTCTAGCTTAATTCACACTATAAAAGGTGTTAACCTGCAATTGTTACTTTAATGAGCTGTTTCCACCTGATTTATGCCATAAAAATAGTTACGTTGTATAAATTTTATTATTTTAATATTTTTTGACTGTCTCAAGAAAGCATTGCCAAGATATTAAAAAAAAACGTTTTTTAAATGTTTCAAAATGTTGTTTTAAACCTAGTTAATTTTCATTATATGGACCCTGGTTATTTTTATTAACTGAAATTTAAACCATTAAAAAAATAACAAAATAAAAACTATAATAATATAGCAATAATAATAAAATAACACTGGTATGCACAACCAAACAGTTTACTCATTCTTCAAAATATTTTTTTTTCCCCACAGAAATACACTATATTGCCAAAAGTATTGGGTCAATCCCTTCTAATGAACATGTTTGACTACTGTAGTAATTTTTTATGAGTACAAATCTTAATGTTTAAGCATATAATGATATTCTAGGGAATTGTGTGCTTCTAATTTTATAGCAACAGTTTGGACAGAACCCTTTTCTATTCTAACATGACAGTGCCTCTGTGTATAAGGCACGGTTCAAAAAGACATGATTGATTGAGTCAGTGTGGAAGAACTTGACTGGTCTGCAAAAAGCAAAGTCCTGATCCCAGCTGAACTCCTCTGGTGTGACTTTGAATGCAGATCTTGAGCCGAAAACTCATCATTCTGACATGTTGGAGTCTTTATTTAAACTGCCTTCGGAGAAAACAAAATGCTGCTTAAAAAGTGGACCAGTTTCTGGTCAGCTGAACACTGGAGTGTGCATTAAATAAGCAATAATGTTTTTGCCTCTCTTACCACATAAACGGTTACAATTTCTAGATTATGGAACATGATGAAACATAAATCATAACTGGCTCAAACCAGGAGCCTGACCTTTAACCCTCAGTCAGATGATGTTCCCATTTGCCTCCTGAACCCCACACGACAGTCATGTTTTACTAGCTAGAGCTGAGCTTCAGCTAATTGCTGGAGTTTGAGTTTGTTGTTTTATTGAGTCATTTTATCTGATGCCACAGGAAAACACAACCCTTGCACAATGAAGACCAGCGCTTGCCAGGTCAGTGTGGTGATCCTGAGCTATGCACCACCAGTTAAGCACTGAGATCTCAAAACTGCTGTCGACTACGGCGGGATTCAGTGCTTGTGTCCCGCTGCAGCTCTATGCTTTATTTTCCGTTTATCATGGCAGTGCGGAGCCTGGCGCCGCTGCCACCTTTTAAAATGACATTGGTTAAATGATGTTAACATCCCCGTTCTGAGGTTTGAACTCTAGTCTTGGGTGGCTGACTTGTTTGTGTCTCTAACATATGATCAAAGCAAAGAGATTTGTACTGAGATTTCTTACCCATGAGAAACATCACATGCCCAATTTCTTCGTCCTATGATGTGTGAGCTTCTGTCTTTATTAGAAGTGTTTGGAAAGCTTTATGCTTGTTATGGGTTCTTTATACTGGAAATGATAGTCTTAATAGGAGTGGTGTATTTAAATATCTCAAGTATTTAGGCACTTAAGATGCGCTTAATGTCTAAATGTCAGCAGACCCTCTAAATAAATCCTGTAAGAATGGAGGGTTCGCATACAGTTTTTTTTTTATTTTATTTTTTTTTTAAGTTTACCCAAAAATTAAATAGTTTACCCTAAGAGATAGTTTACCCAAAAATTATCATAATTTACCTTCATTATGTTCCAAATCTATATGGCTTTTCTTTCTATTGGGATATTTTGAAGAATGTTGGGAACCAGAACCTCTTATGTAGCCATTGGGCAAACAAGAAAACACTAATTCACCCAAAAAAAAAAAAAAAAAAATTCTACCATCATTTTACCCTCATGTTGTTCCACATCTATATGGCTTTTCTTTCTATTGGGATATTTTGAAGAATGTTGGTAACCAGAATCTTTTAAGTATCCACTGGACAAAAAAAAAAAAGAAAACACTGAGACATTTCTCAAAATGTCTTGGTTTATAATCCACAGAAAGAAAAAGAGAGCCATACAACGACTTGAGGATGAATAAATGGAATTAATAAACAGAATTTAAATTTTTGGGTGATCTTTCCCTTTAATACATTTTTTGACTGGTAGTCAAAAGGCAACATGTTTCTGACACACAAAAAGTGTCTAACATTTTATCGAATGCTGGCCTACAATCAGAAGAAAGTGGTTCACATCCTCAGGCAGCACTGCTCCCATCCATCAGTGCTGTGATAAGGAAACAATAGTGGCCTGTTCTGTCCATCATCGGGTCTGTTTTGATCTCTCTGTAATGCTAATGAGGCTATCAGTCAGTCCGGCCAAACCCTCTCTCCCCAGTACATATTAAAGCACCTCAAACATCATTCCCCAGTCTCAAATGACTCCACAGATGTGCTCCTGCTGAGCATCTGTGATCTTTGGGTACTGATCACTGTGATGTTACTTTCAGTAAACTGGCAAAGTGATCAACTAGTTATGGCAGAATTTATATCGCTGGTCTGGTGACAGTATTAGACCTGCCAATATAAACTTTATTGGCCAAGTACAGGAAATACATTGGCTGCCAAAATGTATTTGGACATATTATGGTAGTTCACCGAAATATTAAAGTTCTGCAATCATTTACTCACTCTCAGGTATTTAGCATTTACTTCTTCTGCTAAATAAAGGATAGATGATATTTTGAAGAATGTGGGTAACCAGTTTCTGGACCCCAGTGAACAGTCAGCAACTGTTTGATATGAATGTAAGTGAATGAATATGAAGTATGAATGTCATTGCATCATATGAAAATATCAAACCAAGTGGCCTTTATTTTCAAGAAAGTCATTCACTTTTCAAGGACGCAATTTAAATTTCAAGTTTTTGGGGGGCTTAAAATATATAGTGAAAATAAAAATATATAGTGCCTGCACACTCAAATCTTTCATAGGTGTGATGGATAAAAGTTCAATATAAACTCAAAAATGTATACATTTTGCACTCTACTCAAACTTGCATCATGTTTTGAAGTAAAGAATTTTTAACAGAAATTTCTCAGGTGAAAATGCTGAGTAAATGATGACAGAATTTTAATTTTAGCATGAACTCATGCATTGTGTCCATTTGTGGTTGTCAAACATTAGTAAATCATGCTTCATAATCTACCCATGTAGTTCCCTCTAGTAGGACACCTGAGTGAACGTGAGGAGAACTGACTTCATACATCCAAATATGGCTCAGAAGTGAAGTGCGTCCTTTATCACCTGTGACATTGATATATTTGCAAATATAACTTAAATGCTTTGTGGGTCAGTTTTACAAAGAATTCCAATCGATTAGGCAATTACATAGACACCTATTAGAAGTAATGTTAATTATGTTTATTATGAATGTTAGCATAATGATGCCATTTAGCATTATAAATTATAAAATAGAGGCTAAGCATTGTTGACACATACTCTCTCTGGAGCCATTAGTGGTCAAAGAGAAGAGTTTGTGGCGCCAGTGCTGTACGAGACTCTTTGATTTGTGACCTTTCCCAGGTTAATTATAAAGAAGCAGCCCATTAGAGTTAAGGGTGCTGGTTTTCGTCTCAGACTTACATTTACCATAGCACTATATCTGTGAGGTCTCTGCTTTATTAATTGCTAAATTATTTCATATCTTTTGATCGTTCTGAATGGCATGATATCTGCAGTGCTTGTGTAATTTTCTAATGCTCCTCTAAAGGATGCTCTGTGTTCAGGAATAAAGGCTGAACAGTCATTACCTTGCAATTTTCTGCTTACTTTTTCCTTTTGGTGGTCAGTCTTCATTTCTAACAGGTTTACTCATCCAGTACTTTCATCTTGAATAGAGCAGCCTGTGAAAGAGTTGGCTTTTGAATGACTTGAAGTGACTTGAATTACTGGCATAGTTGCGAAAAAGCTCAGAAATATCTTAACAGAGAATATTTTCATATATTCCCTTTGACTGACAAACACCAAAACAATCATTTTTACGTGAATCAAATACCGTGGGAAATGTGTAGCTTTGATTTATTTTAGCGTTGAATTTTTAAGCATTACCCACCAATTATTAATGGTAGTTGTCAAAGCAAAGTTTGTTATCCTCCTTTACATCTTCCTTTGGGTATGAATTGGTCTGTAGCTTCAAAAGTCTCTAATGGATGTCTAATGATACGTTTGGTCTGTTATTGTGTCAACTTGACCACATTATCTGCTGTAAAGCCCTGTTTCAATAACACAATCATGATATTGTCATCTCAAGCCTCCAAGTAAACAGTCCTTGTTTCCGTCGTGACAGTGTGTGTGTGTGTGGATGGAGACTGCAGCAATAGGATGTTTGTGGCATTTCCTCCTGCATAAGCACAGCTGTGTTTGGTATGCTGGTCACCTGAGCTCCAGTCACTTACGCTGACGCCTGCTCGCTCTCGCAAAACACACAGGCGGCACTACTGGGAATGACTTGGTGGAAAAATAACAACGGTTTGTGTAAACCATTCAAATGATGACTATGCTTGAAACTCCATCATTTATTTCCATAATTGGCCAGCCCATATATGTTATGGGTCTTGAAAGCTCAAGTGAATGCCAGACATTTTAAACATAGTTTTGGGAGCATGCTGTTATGTTTGTGGTTTTAGACACCAGAAATGTGTAAATTGAAGTTTACCTCACAACTAAGCACCCATCATTCTTCGCTTCTTTAACACGCATGAAAACACAAGTTATGGATTGCTTTTTGTGGCAGTATAATTCTTATATACATTTACATTTATTCATTTTACATTTTATATTTAGCAACTGCCTTCAACAATGATAAAACACCAGTGTGAGAGCATTTTCGGAGAGGGTTTTTTTTTTTTTTTTTTTTCCAAACATGCACAAGTGATGTTTTGCCAAATGTGAGGCTATTTTCTACAGTCCTATTAAATATCTAATACGTCAGTCAGACGTTTTTTGTTTTTTTTGGATGCAACCATTTTCCAACTGATTGTATGAATTCAAAGGTTTCATGAAGTTGTATATAGATTGTCTGATATTAAAACTAACTAGATAACAATTATTTTATAGTTGTATATACTTGTATAGTAACTATTACTATATTAACTACTATTGTAAAGTCCAACATTAAATGATGTTGTAATATCATTCCTGTGGAGCCCAAAAACCTGAGACCAATACCGTCTATGAGTTACGTCTTTAAAAATAACAATTTAAAGGCGTAACTCGGGGGAGAAGAATGGTTGAGTAAATTGTTATTTTTGTTTTCTTTGCACAAAAAACAAAAAAAGTATTCTCGTAGCGTCGCAAAACTGAAGTTGCGCCACTGATGTCACATGGACAGTTTTACCGATGTATTTACCGTTTCTGGACCTGGGAATATTGCAGTTGCATTGCTGTCTATGGAGGGACTGGGAGCTTTCTGATTTCATCAAAAACATCTTAATTTGTGTTCAGAAGATGAACGTAAGTAAGGTGAGTAATTAATGATAGAATTTTCATTTTGGGGTGAACTAACCCTTTAAAGGGGGGAAAAAATCAGTTCACGTATGAATTCTTGCAGCATTCAGCTTAATACCGAATCCTTTTCAAGATCATGTGGGAGTTCAACTAACACAGTTGAACAGGGGTTTAGTCAAGGGTTCTGACTCTGAATAGGGCTCTACTGCAGATAAATGGTCTGTCTGAGAGTAAGGAGCGGAGCGGAAAGAGGGATGACTGCTTTCCTATTACTGTCAAAATGTGATAAACAAGCTAGTAAAGCCCTGCCGGAGATGCTTTGGTCCTGCCCCGCTCTGTTTCTCATCACAGCCAGCCTGGTACAGATCACTGCTCTGAGATGCTCTGGGTCCGTATGGGAAACAACTTGAAGATTTGTTATTCAAATGTGATGGGGCATATAATGCAGTTTATGCACCTGTTTTCTACATGTTCTGGGCCATATTAGGGAGAAATCATGAATAATTTATTCCAATGCTTCTTGGTTGGAGGGTCACAACCCCAAAATTGTGCAAGGTACACTCTTAAAAATAAAGATTCCAAAACGGGGTTTCACAGCAATGCCATAGAATAATTTGTTCCCCAAAGAACCTTTTAAGAACCAGTGAAGAGCCTGGTCCTTTTAAGAACCAGTGAAGAGTTCTTAAAAGGACCATGTTTTTCTTTGTGTGAAGAACAGTTTATATCTTATAACCCAGATAACAAAATTCCTGAAGCCCAGATCAGGCCCACACCTGACACTTTCATCTGGCCCACATACCGAGTGGCATGATGGCACTTGGGCGGTCCACTCCTGTTTGCCAAATTTGGGCCACAAGTAAGCAAAAGGAAGGCCCAGTTTCAGCCATGAGTAAACCAAATAAAGCAGAACTGGCCCAAATCTGGGCCCAAATTGATTTTTAATTCTGACCCAGATCCAACACCATGCTCCAGCCCACATACTGTGAAGCAGGGGCAGGCTGGGGCTAAAAAGTAGCCCTGGACTTTTTTGGCACAAAGCGGCCCACCACACCATAAACATTTTCACCATAAACTCTTTTACATAGAAGGACAGTTTAATGTCACTAAAGTTAAATGCCTACCATAATATCAGTCCATATAACAATGCTGTGCTCTACAACTTGGAATGTGCAGAATGTTGACTGTTTTTATTGTGCCTTTCAATTTCTTGACAAGAGATTATATTATATATATATGTATATATATTCACATTACCATTATATATATATACTTACTTTTACTTTACTTTTGTCATTTAGCAGACGCTTTTGTCCAAAGCGACTTACAAATAAGAAAAAGTAACTAAAACTAAAAAGTTACAACTCTATAAATACTATCTACCCACATATTTAAGAAAATAAAGAAATTAAATAAAATTAACACATGCATATAACAACAACATTTCAATAATAAACATATCAATGAAAAAAATTAAATAAAAAGCTACTACTTTCCCTTGCCGGTGTCCCTGCCCGGTGGAGTCGCACGGTAGAGTCGATGGTCTTTACACTAAGAGGGCTTCACACGACGACTGCCGCGACCGCTGCCGCGGTGTAATAACCTTTATTATACCAATCTAACAAATGATCATTTCAATTCAGCTGGACCCACTTTCCTGTTTATCAACTACAAATGGCCAAGCAAGTGCACACACTGACAAGATACACGATACAGTACGAGACCAAACGCGATTTCAGCAACTCTCATCCTAGTAAACAAAACTGCTCATATATATATATATATATTCATATATATATACACATACATACATATACATACAAACATACATACATATATATACATATATATACACATATATACATACATATATACATATATACACATATATATATATATATATATATATATATATATATACACACATATACATACATATACATACATATATATATATATATATATACATATACATATATATATATATATATATATACACACATATATACATACATATATACATATACACGTATATACACATATATACACACACATATATATATATATATATATACATATATATACATATATACATACATAAATTTTTACTAATTCTGCCTCTCATTTACCACCCCAGTTGAAGAATGACCCTAACTGTGTTGCATCCTACTAAAAGTAACTGAATTCTATTAAGCCATATTTACAATTTCAACTTCCATTTCAATTAGCCAGTGTCAGGTGCAACATCCAAACCAGAAGTGGCCCTTGTCTGTTTTATAATATATGGGGCAAATGTGCCATGTCAAATGTGGGAAAATTTAGGCTCACAGCCACATTAGCCAGTGCTCACTATGCCATATCTTTGCCAAAACTTGTCCAGATATGTTTTAGGATAACTGGGCCACATTTGTGGCATCATACGCAAGACACTTTAGGCTCACAGCCACATTAGTCAGTGCTCTCTGTGCCATATCTTTGCCAAAACTGGCCCAAATATGTTTTAGGATAACTGGGACACATTTGTGGCATCATATAAGCCCCACTTTAAGATCACAGCCACATTAGCCTGTGCTTACTGTGCCATATCTTTGCCAAAACAGGCCCAAATATGTTTGAGGATAACTGGGCCACATTTGCGGCATCAGATAAGGGCCACTTTAGGTTCACAGCCACATTAGCCAGTGCTCACTGTGCCACATCTTCGCCAAAACTGGCCCAGATACGTTTTAATATACCTGGGCTACATTTGCTGAAACATATGTGGACCACATTTGGTTCCCTGATTTGCCTTTGTCGATTGTGCCACATTTTTGCCAAAGGTGGACCACATTTGGTTGGCCCACACATGGGCCACTTTAGGGTCACATTCAGATTTCACATTGCCGTGAACAACATCTTTGCCTACAGAGGCCCACATGTGATTTGATACATTTGGGCCATTTTTTGCCATTTTACATATGGGCCACTTCAGGCTTACATCCATTTTGTATGGGCCATAAGAAGGCCAGCGGTGCCGTATAATTGCTTTGAGTGGGTCACACCCGCATGCTATCTGGGAAAGAACCTTTTTCTACCTTTTATGGAATGGAAAGGTTCCATTGATTTTAAAGTTTCTTCATGAAACCACTGACTCAAAGAACCTAATTTTTTAAGAATGTAAAAGTAAATAAGACCCAGACTGTGTTCAATAAAGGTTAATTGCAACGAGAATAAACATGACTTGCAACCACAGTGTGTTCTGTTCAATGATTTATTGGCTGCCAAGGGCATCTTCCATCAAGAAACCATCTAAATTTTAATCCAAAGCCAATTTTCTCATTGTCTCTCATATTAAAGGAATAGTTGTCTCATTGCAAACTGAAAATTCACCCTCAGGCCATCCAATATGTAGATGACCTTGTTTATTCATCGGAACAGGTTTGGAGAAATGCAGTGTCACAAGTAATCGACATGAGTTCAGTCCATCAATTAACATCTGTGAAAAGTAAAAAGCTGCATGTTTGTAAGAAACATATTCATCATTAAAGAGTTTTAAAACAGTTTCTGGCCAAAATACAAATCCATATTCTTAATAATGCTTCCTCAAGTAAAAAAAAAAAAAAAAAGTCCTGTTTTTGCTTCGAAATGGCACTTGATCTGTTTATATTTCTCTTCTAATTCAGACAAGATGCCTTTTTCACTGGAGAAATCAATATTATGGATAGAGGTCTCTCTCTGTTTGGATTGCATGTGGATTATTGTGATGTTTCCATCAGCTGTTCGGACTTTAATTTTGCCGGCACCCATTCAATGCTGACGATCCATTGATGATCAAGTGACATAATGCTAAATTTCTCCAAATCTGTTCTGATGAAGAAACAACCTCATCTACATCTTAGCTGGCCTGAATGTGCATATTGTTGGTCCAACCCTGCTGAAAAAAAAAAAAAAAAAACTCTGCTTAAATCAGACTACGCTTGTTTGTTGGTCTTAGCAGGTTTAAGATTGCCTCTGGGCTCCCATCTGAAAGCTAAAAGACAAAACCCCTCTAAACCAGTCTGGGAGAAGACCAGTTTTATTTACCAGTGAAAGCTGCTGTCAGGCTGTTCCCAGACCTGCTGGTCAGACTAAACCAAACAGCGCAGCTCAGATCACCCAGAAATTGGCCTCCCACTGCAGTAGCAACAGTAGCACCAGCTCCCGACCGCCGATCCCCACAGACAGACGGGCAGGCCTGGCGACAGCGGTGCAGCGGCAGACCGCGGCTGTTTGTCTTTCATGTTCTCAGAGTGCTCCCCCCAAAGCCAGCCAGTGACAGTTTGCCGTGTCGCTGCGGCTTTTCCCAGGCTGCAGACAGCCGAGAGAGAGAGAGAGAGAAAGAGGGAGGGTGTCTCCCAGATCAAACAGGAACTCCCTGACAGTGATGAGAAGCTTGGGAAATTAGGAGCAAGCCAGGCAAATGCATTATGCAGAGTGGCAGAGACAGCGTGCTAAGAATCAGCAGCAATAACAACAACAGTAGAAGAAGACTGCGGTTTTAATCAGTGCCAACTAGTGGAGAACAGCTTCTCTTCTCAGCATAAAGCCGAGTTGAGCGTTTAGCTGTGCTCCGGTAGGAAAGAAAAATCACAACTGTGGACCTTTCAGTTATCAGTATGAAGGATGGCATTTCAAGAGCTGATATGTTTAATACAGGTTTAATACAATTCTGAAAAACTGTTATAAAGAATTTGGAAAATGTACGTAGTACAATTTTTTCTAGAAAATATCGATCATTATTCTCAGTATATTCAGAATTGATCATTAGTGAAATTAGAACTGCTGGCTTAGTTAGACTAAATCATAAAACATTACTACATTTACATTTATTCATTTGGCAGACGCTTTTGTCCAAAGCGTCAAGGAACAGTCAAGGAATACAAGCAATTCATCATGAAATGGCAATAAACTCGAGAATTGCCTATATACACAAGGTTTCAATCATCGTATAGAAAAAGTGAAGGCATATCATTTTTGGTCACACTTTATTTTAAGGTCAAATTCTCAATATTAAGAAACCATTAACTATTACTTTTACCTCGATTAACTACTGATTTGCTGCTTATTATTCGTTAGTAGTGCTGGGCAACGATTAATCGCATCCAAAATAAAAGTTTTTGTGTACATAATATATGTGTGTGTACTGTGCATTTATATATACATAATAAATGCACAGTACACACACACACGTATATTATGTAAAAAACTAAAATTATTTTGGATGTGATTGATCGTGATTAATCGTCGCCCAGCACTAATAGTAAGGTAGTTGTTAGGTATTGGGTAGGATTAGAAAAGCAGAATATGTGATTCATATGTTCTAATAAACACCCATTAGATTTTTTATACAGTAGGTGTGTTAATAAGCAACTAGTTAACAGTGACAATTGAGCCTTTTACTGCAGTGTTACTGCATTTTTCTTTTGTTTTTTTCTTTTCTTCTCTTTTTTTATGAGGAGCTAATTCGATGCTCATGGAAGAAATGAGTTTTTAGTTGTCTTTTGACAATGTTGAAGTCATATGTTCATAGAGTAGCTTGTTTGCTTAATTTAGCTTTTTACTTCTGGCGAGTGTATTTAGGCTTCAAAATTCACAAAAGCTACAAAAAAAAAAAAATCACAAAATGCAAAAGCATCCTGGCTTGTGATCTACAGACATACAACAACCATTTTGCTTCATTAAAAGTTATTTTGCATCAGAACTTCCACCCTTACACTCAAAGTGACTAACTCACGAAGGATAGTTCTTTAAAATTGCTCTGAGATCATTCACTTTTCTGTCCTGTTTCTCTCTGTCTGTCTCTCTCTTTCTTTCTCTCCACTCCCCTTTATCTTACTCATCTCATCTATGCTCTCTCCACTTTGAAGAAATCATGCAATTTTGTGACTCCTCTAATGAAACAGTCATTTAGCTATGGACTTTGATGTATCATTCATTATACTCTCTTCAGTCACCTCATGCTTCCTTTTATTTGCTAGCGCTGTGTCCGAGACCGTCTTTGGGTTGTTGTTGTCTAATTAAATGTAATTGCTTATTTTTTGTGGTTGTGGTGTGCCCCGTCTAGCCTTGTAATAAGAGAAATTGCACGGATGGTCCGCAGAGGAGCGACGCCACTGACAAGACGCTCCTGCTGTCACTCCTGGGCACGGCCTGTACATCTGCCGCGGGGAACCTTGTCATTACACTACTCTGACACAAACACACACATTCACACCCGCAGAGGCCTGCTCAAGACACTCGCCTTACGGGAAACAAGTCTGACTACAGGCTGTCACTCAAAACTCTTGCGCAAGTGTTTTTGTTTGTCTTGTTAGTGTTGAGATGGTTCTGCACAGTTTAGACCGTGATAGACTGCTTGATGTTATACATAAAGTGAAAAAAGCAAGCTTGTCCCAAACAAGTCGAGTTGAACCTTGTTATAAGGGGGCTCTGCTAGAAAACACAAAGTTTACTTGTTGAAGGTTGCCTGACAACAGTACAACTTCACTTATAAACACAACAGTCAGCCCTGTTTATATATCAGCTATTTTTCATATAATGGCTTTCAGTGTGGCTCATCCAATCACAATTTACAGCCTGTTTTAGGTCTAAAGTTTGTTTTTAAGTTTACTGTGAAACTGTTTCTGTGCTAAAGCCAGGCTTTTTTAGTTATTTTTAATTTACATCCAAAACAAATATATACAGATATATATCATCTGGGGTGAAATGATTCACTTGTTTTCTCAATGCATTTATTAGAAATTCTGCCTATGCATATGCATTGATCTTGAAACATGGATTTTTTAAATGGAATGAATTAAAATGAATAGATTTTAATCGAATTACAATTGAATGAATCACGATTCAGTAAAGTATCACTCAGTATTTTAAATAATATAAAATGTGTTTTTTTTTTTGTTGTTTTTCTGTTTTCTCATTGTTTATTTGGGTGAACAGAAGGAATTATTTTTTTTTATTATTTATTTGCATATGAGATCTATAGGAAACTATTTATATTAAACGCACTCAAAAACGAATGATAATAAAGTAAATAAATGAACGAACTAACTAATGAATGAATGAATGAACGAACGAACAAACTTAAATCAAATCAAACTAAATCGGGTCACAAGAGAAAAAAAGTGAAGCTGTCAACCCAAAGACCCCCCCCCCCCCCATACCACCCAACTCTAATTGGGGAAATGAATCTTTTTAACCTCTCATAATGTCAGTATTTTAAAAGTATGACAAACACACCGCAGAACACATAAATCTCCACTAGTGTCCTCAAAAGGTATCTCAAAAATTCCAGCAGAATTCCAAACGTGGCGGAGACACCTACAGGTTTGTCTGGAGGTCCTCTGACAGCGTTTGACGGAGAAGACAGTAAATTACAAGGCAAGTGGCGATGTAATGAGGACCAGGGAGTTTGGTCGACCATAACAGACACTCGACTGAAGGTGTGTCTCCCATGCTGGATAATTAATCACGGCACTGATCTGGAGTCAGCTCCTCTAATGACAGGCCTTCCCTGCAGCACTGTGAGTTTGGGCCCTCTCTGCTCTGGTGCCAGGAGGTCTGCCACGAAGTGCACGCTGGCTCCGGATCAGGTTTCAGCCCCGTATGAGAGAGTCTGGCCTGGGTAACATGAGTCTAGACCATCTACAATGATCAATATGAATCTCACTTCCTGCATTGTAAGGAAAGGCCTTTTCAATGAATTGTTTCCAAGCTAATAGAGGACGGTGTGCTTTCACGTATTGTTTCATTAGTCTCTTGGGAAAAGAGTAGAACAACAAGCTTATGAGATGACAATTTCATATTATATACAAAAAAGTGTGTATAACTATTTAACAATATTTACCATATGTTATTGGTTTTATATTATACTTCGTTACTACCATTTTCAATAATGATTATTTGTTTTTGCTGATATAATAACTATTTTTTGTAATAATAGTAATCAATATTTTATTATTATTTCTTTATAATTGTCAGACCTCTGTCGTGTGTGTCATGTGTTCCCGCCTCATGTTTCCATATTTGGTTTGTTTCCTGTCCTTGTTTAATGTGATCATTAGTTAATTCTTGTCCAGCCGTGTTTGTCTAATTATCTATGATTATCCCTTGTATTTAAGTCCTGTCTGTTCTGTTAGCTTTTATCTGGTCTATTCGTTACTCCCTGGTGTTCCTGTCTGTGTCTTGCCCTGCCTTGTCTTGCACTGCCTTGTTTGGAGACTGTTCTCTTGAGTTTACTCCTCATCTGCGTGTTCCTGTATCCTCCTCGTGTGTGCACCGTGACAGAAGACCAGACCTAAACAGTAAGCAGCGCCCCTTCACCTCGTTTTTTGTTCGTCTTTTGAAAAGTTTTTACTTTGTTCCTGTGTCTGTCTGTACCATGGCATGGAAGTCGCCACTTGTCATTCCTCCATAGCCCATGGCAAGTCGGCGTGGGAATTCGGCTTGATCGCTGCAAGTCCGCTGGTCGTGAGCCCACGAGGAAGGCCAACACGCCGTTCGCGGCTCTCCCTATCACGTCTGTGGCAAGCCTGCCTGGAGTGCATGTGGCAAGCCCGCCGCTGATTCAAGCCCGTGGATCTAGTCCACATCGCGGCCAGGAGTGCCGTGCCATGTCCCAGAAGTCATGGGTTTAAGTCCACGGGAACAGTTTTAATCTAGTCTTGTCAAGTCCATGGAGACTTGTCTGGGGCAGGCGGCTCCTCTGATTGTGGCTGCATCGCGGAAGTGGTTGCTGAGGGACCCTGTGAGGGCCCCTGACTCCTTGTCATGCCCAGAAGAAGTATTCCTCATTTAAGTCTTAATAATAACGTATTACTTTTTGTTTTTAAAGAGTATTCTCTTTATCATATTTTATTAATTCATGTGTTATTATATATAACACGCACATATGTATGTATATGTTTTACTGCTTTAAATGACTTTTTTTCCCACATCAGTCTACACTTCATACACCATAATGGTAAAGCAAAAAAAAAAACACTGTTTTAACATCTTTGCAAATTTATTAAAAATAAAAATAACTTAAATGATTCCATTGCATAAGTATTCATACCCTTATCTGGGACAATTTAAATTTAGCTCAGGAGCATTCATATTGCTTGGAGCTACACTTTCAGTGAAGTTAACCTGTTGGAAATTCAATTGAATTGGTATGATTTGGAAAGGCACACATCTTAGTAAAAGGTCTGACAGCTGATAATGCATATCAGAGCAAAAAACAAGCCCTGAGGTCAAAGGAACTGTCAGTAGAGCTCAGAAACAGGTTTGTGTCAAGCCACACATATGGGGAAGAGTTCAGGGAAAAAAAATCTGCTTCACTGAAGGGTCACGAAAGTATGTAGTATCTGTTACCCTTAATTTAAGAAATTTGAAACAACCAGGACTCCTCCTAGAGCTGGCCTGCTGGCCAAACTGAGCAATTAATGGAGAAGGGCCTTGTCTAGACTGGTGACCAAGAACCTGATGGTCATTCTAGTTGAGCGCCATGATCATATGTGGAGATAGGAGAAACCTACAGGACAAACATCACTGCAACACTCCACCGATCTGGCCTTTATGGCGGTGTGGTAAGATTCAATTCTCTCTTCAGTGAAGAAATTTAGGAAGTTGTGAAAATTCTGTTTTTGCTTTGTCAGTATGGTGTATGGAGTAGATTGATGTGGGGGAAAAAGTAATTTAAAGCAGTTTAACATAAGGCAACAAAACATGAAAAAAAAATGATGGGGTATGAATACTTTCACAAGGCACTATATATATATTTTATTTATTTAGTCATTTAGCAGACGCTTTTATCCAAAGCGACTTACAAATGAGGACATAAGAAGCAATCAAAACCAACAAAAGAGCAACAACGTGCAAGTGCTATTACAAGTCTTGGTTAGCCTAACGCAGTACAGATAATTATTATTATTATTATTATTGTTATTTTTTTATAAAAAGACATAGATAAAATACAATTAGAATAGATAGTGCTAGAGTTAGAGGGTCAAGTAAAGATGGAACAGATGAGTTTTTAGCCGTTTCTTGAAGATGGGTAAGGATTCGGCAGCTCGGATCGAGTTGGGCAGGTCATTCCACCAGATGGGAACAGTTAATGAAAAAGTCCTTGAAAGTGTTTCTGTATATATATATATATATTATAGTTACCTAAAAAAACTCAAAATAAATATGAAAGAACTTTATTTTATGTTCAGCAACATTTATCATGTTCTTTTAGTTTAACTTGATGTACTAAAATAACTACAACTAAACTTAATAAACATTTAATATCCAAAAAAGTGACAAAAACACAAAACTACTAAAACATAACACATAAAGATGCAGAAATGATACAAATCTAAATTAATTCTAAAAAATATTAACAAAAACTATAGTAGCATTTCAGTGATACTAAAATAACACTTACTTACTTACTTTTGTCATTTAGCAGACACTTTTGTCCAAAGCGACTTACAAATAAGAAAAAGAAACTAAAACTAAAAGTTACAACTCTATAAATACTATATACCCACATATTTAAGAAAATAAAGAAATTAAATAAAATTGACACATGCATATAACAACATTTCAATAATAAATATATAAATAAATAAACTAAAATTAAAAAGCGATACTTCTATCCCTTGCCAGTGTCCCTGCCCGGTGGAGTCGCACGGTAGAGTTGATGGTCTTTGCACTCTTCGGTCTTCACACTAAGAGGGCTTCACACGACAACTGCCGCGGTATAATAACCTTTTTTATACCAATCCTACAAATCACCATTTCAATTCAGCGGGACCCACTTTCCTGTTTATCAACTAAAAATGGCCAAGCAAGTGCACACACTGACAAGATACGCGATACAGTACGAGACCGACATACACTGTAAGCATTATGCAATGCCTTCAAAAATGTGTTTTCCCCCTCTATGTTGATGTGTTTTGGACAGGCTCTAATTCTCCAAACCTGGACTGTGTCATTATTTATCCATGAATCTCAATCTTGTCTCCTTCAACACTTTATAATGTCTCCCTGGCTCCACACAGCCTTGTGCCCCACTGAGATTGTTCAGAGTGAGTTATAGATCAACACATGACTCAACAGAGGACGTCTAAGTGCACGGCCAGCCGTTTGATGTGGAAGAACTCTCTCACGCTGTGATGATAAGATCTGTCAAACTGTTATTACTATAACTGACACTCGGTTTTCCATTGTTCCAGTGCTTTAGTGGTGAGTCAGGCTGATTAGGAAACATATGAGGGTGTGGACTGGAGCCAGCCATGAGACATTGAGAGGATTAATTAAAGGAGGACCACGCCTTGCATTTCTCCAATTAATTCACTCACACTCCTCTTGACCCCTCAACGGCCTCCTCTGAGGAGAATTTGGGCTCCTTGAGCCCTTGCAAGCCCCAACAGTTTACGTCACCACTAATCCTCCTGATATTTCATTAATGCCCGGTCCTTCCACCATAATACCCCATTTATCACAATGCGTTCATGATTCAAGCTAAAAATTAGATGAAGGCACCAAGGCGGAAGGAAAGTGGGAGCCTTGAGGACAGGACACAAATATCTGGCTTACCTCTTTAAGCTTCTGTCTCTGGGAAGAGCATGGAGAACATGTGACATCAATTATCATTAGCATTGCGGTCTGTGTGTCGGGAACTTTGCCACTCTGCTGCCCAATTATCATCTTGCTTCAATGTCTTTAAAGTATGGCAGATTGGCCAGGCTATCAGGCATTCTCTCTCTTTGTTATCTTTCAAATGAGGATTTTTTTTATACAATTAGTGAATCCATTTGTCTCTCGCCAGGAAGAACATCAGACATTCCAGATCATCAAAGGATGTTCAGTTGAAAGGGAATTAAATGCATTCGGAGAGGAGTTCTGATTAGAACATGCTATATTTAGCTAATCATATGTTGCATCGCCTCAAAATAGCTTTATATATATTATATATATATATATATATATATATATATATATATATATATATATATATATATATATATATATATATAATACCGAATGATCATTTTCAAATGGCTCTTGGCCAACAAACACCAGCTAGTAATTTTAAAATTATTGCTCTCTTCAGATTCTGTGTGGTTGCCCTCTGCTCCTTTCCCTACATAACTTTGCTGTCAATTTAAATAATAAGCTCATGAAAAGAGCAAAGTGCCTGCCAATGCAAAGCATTAAGTGTGAATTTGGGGATTTGACAGGAGTGGCAATGCTTCATAGTCAGCAATGCTTGGAAGGAAAACTAACGTCTTTCAGGGCTTCACTATATTAAAGATCCTACCGCAGTGGGTTTAGAAAAGTCTTTGTGGTATATGGAATAATAATAATAAAAAAGAAATTAGGTAATTTCAAGGATTGAATGTCAGGTTAGTGACAGTGATCCATTTTGACTCGGAGAGGATTTTACTTCAAAAATGCTAGTTAGTTTGAAAATGCCCAATAAAGAATGACTAGCCTGCAAAAAATTACTTATAAATTTCTTGTTGAGCTTTATAATATTGCCAAATCTTGGATGAAGACTTTTTATTAACTTGTATTTCTTGGTGCACTTCGAGGTGCATCAGCTCAGATCGATAAGGCCTACGACCAGTCGGTTCCAAAAAGAAATACAAAACCTGTGTTAACTGAAAGAAAACAAGCTGACAAAAAGATTGAATGCAAGAGTTGGTGATAATACAGCATAATGAAAGATTTACTAGCAAGTTGTAAAAGGCTGGTCATTTTTGACCAGGAACATCAAATTATTTAATTGATTTTCAGCACAGCACATGAAATAAATACATTTTACTTGACTAGTTTACAATTTCAAAATGAAGATTCAAAAGCACAAAAACAGAAACATGGCCATGTTTATGGTTTAACTGGTGTGAGATGACATAGTGATAGTTTATGATGGCTCTTGTGTCCTCTCTTATTACAGATTATTGTATTTATATTGCAGCGCACATCTTTAATTTAGAGGATTAAACTTCATGTCTTCATCTAAACATCACAGATACTAACTGCTTTAAACACTAACCCCAAGTGCAGGTCATAAATATCTCCACAGAGGAGTATATGTAACAGGTCAGGACCACAGCTGCTTTATTTATGCTACAATGTTATTTTGACCCTGAGAGCCCCATTAAAGCCTGTCGGTGTCCTATGGGCCTCTGGGAAGAAAGAAAACACTGCTTGAAAAAAAATATATCCCCTGTCACCATCACCTGGAAACCTAAGAATTTGAGAAACATAATGATAAAATTTGATTACGGACTGCAAACTTTTTTTTTTTTTTTATATAAAGTAAAAAATTGACTTGCTTACTGTATAACCAGTATAAAATCTGCAACCACATAAAGCTCTGCAGAATCTGTCATTGTGTGAATCTCATCCCTGTGTGTGTGTGTGTGTGTGGGCATGAAATATTTTGACCAATTTGATTATTGTTTTGGCTACTAATTCAAAATTGTTGTACTCTCAGTTTTATTTAAATCCAAATTGTCATGTGAAAGGTAAAAAAGGCAGCAAATTGCACTTGAAACTATGCAAATCTAAAGAAATCGATCGATTACAATATCACAATATAGTAACAGCTCTGCTGTGTCATTCACCATAATTAGTGTTACTGCTAGTGCAACATTCTGTTATCTCAGGGAGTACATCTTTTATGAATATGCTTAATAAAATGTTTTATATATAATAATCAGTAGCCATTAATATAAAAGTATTGGAGTGAGGCTGTGCTATAATCACTATATCACTTTGCCTGTGGCAAAATTTCTGCAAAATGATTTTGCAATGCTTCTTGCATGTTTCAAGGCACTTTCAAAGTAAAAATGTCTAGTTAGTGGTGCTAAAACCACATTCATTTTTCTCTGAAACAGATAAATGTGATCGATTTTTATGGTATTTCGATAAAAGGTTACAGCTCTAAACCATACTCCATAACACTAAACCGTACTCTGAACCTAACCAATAGACTTAACAAAAGCAAACACGATGTAAAAATGCATTTGCTTCAGCAGCCATAACATTTTAGCTTGCTTCTAAAAGTCTTTATTAACAACTCTTTAAAGGGGGCCTATTATGCTCCTTTTTACAAGATGTAAAATAAGTCTCTGATGTCCCCAGAGCGTATGTGAAATTTTAGCTCAGAATACCCCACAGATAAATTTTTATAACTTGTTAAAATTGCCACTTTTAGGGTATGAGCCCAAATGCGCTGATTTTGAGTATGTTGCTTTAAATGCAAATGAGCTGTTGAAGAGCTCAACCTCTGGCTTCACTTTTAAGCTTGAGCTCTTCACTTTAAACATCTAAAGTGTTTCCCTGCCTACGGCCAAAAATGCTGGGATAGGCACCAGCATCCTGTGAGCCTAAATAGGACAAGCTGTTTTGGAATATGGATGAAATTGTAAGGACATTTTTATTTATTTTTGTACAATATTTTTTTTTGTACTATGTCGGGTTGCCACTTGATGCCCAACGTATAATCTGAAATCTGAAAACCACTGTTGTAGATAAGAAACACCAGGAGAGACATGACTGAATAGAGAAGTGGGCCCTAAACAGACGGACCCCACATTCCACACACATGCCTTTTACCACATTGGACTGCAGCCAGGTCTTGATTTCACTACTGCGGGGACGTTGTGGCGTGTTCACGGTCCCAGCACTGTGGTCTTGGCAATTATCCCTTGCCACCCTCTCGAAATGCTTAAACATCCTGATTACCCTCTAATTAAGGAGTGTGTCATTCTAGTCTAGTGGCCTGTCCAGTGTACAGAGAATGAGGTGACGATGAGGCTGCGTGGTTGCGGCCGAGACTCTGGAGAATGTGCAATGTGCGATCATCTGATGATGGAAACTTTAAGTGGCTAAACCTCATCATAAATCAAATTCATAATGACCCATTATAAGACTGTGGAAAGCAAGCTGTTAAAGACGTGCTCTCGGGTGGCGCTAGTGCCACATTCAGAGCTTACGATGCTGACACAGTCTGTGTTGCAGAAAAATTTAAAAATCTGTCTGAATGCACGTTTAATCAAGGCTTTCTTTCACCTGCTTTAGTCCTGGTGGTGGCAAATAAGGATTCAGGGTTTTCTAATGGTTTAAAATTATATTAAATGAGATCAGTGAAATTATAACTAAAGATTATTACTTATAATAAAATGAATTCAGTACAAATAAATTGGCTAGAAATATTTTACACTGTTGGGAGTAATTTTTGTTGTTTAGCATCAGAAATCTATGAAAGCTTCCCTTACACAAAGATTTTTATTTTCTTACTAACAATTAATATACTAAATTATATATTGTTTATTTAAAATATTATGAATAATATATTGTGTTAATATATATTCCAATATAGTAAATAATACATTGAGGAATTGCATGAACTGAATGTAATTTTATATTCAGTAATATCCCTCAGATGTACATGTAATAAATTATGGTACTGTGTAAATATATTTAAACGTGCAATATATATTTACATTTATATGGGAACATGCATGTATAGTGTAATTATGCAAACAATAAAGTGATATAATAGGTGTTCTGCTTTATGTAAACCCAAGCATTAACTCTTGAAAAAGTTAATTCTTGAGAAATTAATTGTGTTTCAATAAAACTTTTATGTAAAAATGTAGTGTTATAGTGTAGTGTAGTTGTAGATATTGTTTTGACTGCTATATGTGTATATATGTAATTCTGCCTCACAATACAAACTCTGTACAATTCTGAGAAGAAAAGTCAAAATTGTTAGAAAAGTTGCGATTTCATTTTTATTATTAATATTATTATTATCATTATTCCAGTGGAAAATGTTCGTCCATTTCGAGTTCATATCACACAATTCTGTCTTTTTTCTCAGAATGGCTAGTTTATAAAAAAAAAAAAAGAAAAGTGAAAAAAATGAGATGCAATAATTTTATTTATTTATTATTATTTGATTTATTTATTTTGTTTCTGTGGCATTCATAGTAATATGATTCTGGGGGAAAAAATCTAAACAAAACACTTGCTGAAGAAAATATGAATGGCGCTTGTCTGTGCAAACTAACCACCTAGATGCTTAGCAAGGTTTTCAGAGTAGTTCTAGCACATTGTGTGTCATGGTATTGTTTCTATGCTGTTTGGGGTTCTGGGTGGTTTTAACTGATCCAAATCAAAAGAGACCATCACCACCACATCTCTGTGATATTCTAATCTCTAGAAGGTTAAATCTGTGGAACTTTTAAAACTATTGTATCTGCTAGACAAAAGTCTGTACGTTTGACAAGTTGGCACACATCTTCTCAACAAGCTGTAAACTCCAAGGTATCATACAGTGTGAGATGAAGTTTAATCAGTGGTGGAAAGAGTACTGAAAATGTGTACTTAAGTACAAGTACTGTTACATTGCTGAACTACTACTCAATTACAAGAAAAAGTGCTGGTGCCAAAACAGTACTTAAGTAAAAGTACAAAGTACTCTTCTCAAAAATTACTCAGAGTACTGGTTACTAGTTACTTTTTAGCCTGTGATATTTAATGAATTACCAAAAAATATTAATTCATATTAAAAATCAATGGGGACAATAGCTACTTATGTTATTGACAAAGTATGTGGATTAGTGGTCAGGATACAAGTATTTCTAACTTTAATATTGATATTTTGAAGTACCCATGAACCGGAAGTTGCAAATGACTTAAGTATTGTGATGTATTTCCAAGTGAAATGGAATATTGAATAAAGGGAGGGCTTTTATTGTGGTGGACCTCCACTCCACCTCTTGCTCATAGCAGATTCACGTTTGGATAGGAGTGGTTACGAATATCTGCTTGTTACGTCTGACATCACGCTTCACCATTTCTGGGTCCTAACACTCTGCCAGACGCCCCAAGAAAAGACCAAACTGTGCTAGTATACACCCACAATGTCATGTAATACTGAAAAATTATAACCCTAACCTTTAGCTCCATACTGAAATCCCAGATGGCCAGAGAGTGATTCAGCTCAAATATTTGTGTCTGGGACACTGTGAGCACGGAGACTGTAGTGTGCACAACAAATTTTTAAATGCTTAGCTTAAATGTGTAATATTAATTAAATAGTGCTCTTAAATGGCTGTTGAGATAGTAGTATTCTCAAGTGAAATGAGTAGAGACATGGACCCTGAAACAGCATTCCTTATGTCATGACTTAACAAGAGGATTCTCCCCAAGCCGTCAAACTGACGTCATCAGAACGAGAACGCCAGTCCAGAGCGGAAACAAATTTTCAGTTTTTGATTAAAGATTACAATGGCAGAAAAACTCATTTCCAGTGTATTGACTTGCACAGTTTAATTGTTCACCACAAGACTAGTAAAGTGCACTAAAAAAGTAAGTAGGGTCATTTTTTATTTCATGACGACTTTGGTTGAGTATACCAAACTATACTGTTTCAATACCACTGGCAAAACCGCATACTGTATACTGCCATATAGATTTTAATATCTCTTTTTTTTTTGTCTATCCATTTTTTCAAGACAATCATTGTTTCAAGCTTTGAGTGGTTTAATCCAAGTCTTCTAAAAAACATGTTAACTGTATATGATGAACAAATTTTAATATAGGCTTTTATTTACATTGATCAATTACCATTACAAAAACCTCAATCTTAAGCATTTGCTCATTCTGTGTATTTGTGTCTTTTAAAACAGGGTAACTTTGATGCAAAAGCCTACAGCACAAGGAAGCATGATTTCAAATTTGATTTCAAACTGAATTGAATTTACAAAAAAAAAAAAAAAAAGACAAGTATTCAGTCAGTAATAAAATTATAAAACAAATTACTTCAATTCAGTTGAGGTATTCAAAATATGACAAGGCTGAAATTTTATAGGCAGTGTTTTAAGAGCCATATACAGTATGTTGTTTGTTTAGATAAATGGAACATCAGAAGGCTTTGACCTGTCATGTCTGTATGTAGTGATGCAGTAAAACAGACTAGGATATTTATATGTACAAATCATACAAATATCCCATTCCGAAACATTTCTAGCATACTTACATTGTAAAGAAATTAACGTTCCATCTTTGATTGTTGAAAGGCTTTCTGGTGCATTTCACTTACAGCCAATAAAAGGTGTGGATCTATTCTGAATGGCTGAAAACCTTTGACAAAGTTTAATCCAGGATCAAAGAGAAATAATTTCTAGCACCAGAGATCACGATTGCACAGTCTGAGTGCACACAAGCAATATCGGAGTGAGAAGATAGGCAGTTAATTTGTATAAGTTAGGCCTATTTGAGAGCTGGCATCCAATTTTCCTGCGATTATAGTACATGACTGTGTTCTCATGTTACAATAAAACTCAGGAATGATTAAAATTATGCGGAATACCTGCAATCCCGCGTGGGCGTTCAGACTCTGTAATTGACAGGAGGTGGATGTCAAACTCACTGTCGGAGAGGAGAGAGCAAGACGCAGCTTGTATCAGTGTATACACTGTAAAAAATTAAAAAAATTGGGCAAACTTAAAAGTTTAAGGCAACCAGCTTCAGCAGATTTTTGAGTTTTCAACTTCTTTTTTTAAGTTTATACAACAAAAAGTTGAGAACTCAGAAATTTCCTAAAAAAAAAACAAGTTGAGAGAACTCAAAAATCTGCTGAAGCTGATTGCCTTAAATTTTTAAGTTTTTTTAAACTTTTTTTTGTTTTTACAGTGTATATGGTAGATACTGTGGAACATGTGTAATGGAACCGTGTCAGATATTTCAGTATCGGTATCAAAATCGGTATCGGTTATCATAAATATGAATCGGCATCATACATATTTATGATAACACTACCATGTAATTTGTTTCTCCAAACTTTGAGTTTGGACCATAAATTACGCTGAGCTCCCTCACCGTCCGATCAGCTCTTCAACCCTGCTGCAGCGGCGGCTCTTCACAGTTCAGATATCATGGCTTTTATTGGTTAGTTTACGTTCGGATATCTTTATTGGCTACTGAAGTGCCATCAAAGGTTTGAATATCAATTCAAATTGTGGGGGCGTACTCAGTAACTAACTGTGATTTAAAAGTAACGAAGTAGATTATTTTGCTTAATTTGTACTTAAGTACAAGTTAAAGTACAGCTTTAAAAATATACGCAAAATAGTACAAGTACCCAAAAAAAAAAAAAAAATTACACTAACATGAGTAATTCTAATTCGTTACCTCCACCGTTGAGCTTAATAGTTCCATTTGGGGTTTATCCAAACAAATATAGTGATGCTGGCAACATATGTGTTGTCTATTTTTACAGTTTTTTTGTCAAATATTTTAATTTTTAGAGTTTAATTTAGACTGACAATGTGCACTGCAGTTGTAGACAGGACTACTGTCATTGATTATAAAACTAATCGATTTTACCTTGTCAAGTTTACTAAATCTGTGCTAAGCTATTTTTAGTATCTCATACCCCTTTCTGCCACGCAGATCGATCGATCGGCACACAACAAACTAAAGCACCGCGAGAGCGATCCAAAAGCATAAAGAGCCGTCTGCTTTCCAGTCGCTCCCGCAGCACCCCGATATGCCTGCACCGACCGGTCCCCGCAGCGCCAATCCATCCCAGACAAGCCTAAACAAACTATCAGCAATGGGGGACGTTGCGTTGCTATTGATGTTCATGGCTTTGTGAACCTACATCGGCATCCAAACACGGCGAATCGAACGTGTTAGCGTTTAGCTGCTATTTCAAATATGGCGGTCCAAGTTTCTGTTCGTCTTGTTGGTCACGGTAACCCCGCCCCCAGCCCCTGACGCAAGCGGTTCTTTCTTCTAGCCCAGCAATGTTTTGGTGCTACTTACGAACCGCTTTTACTGGTTCGGAGCTGGTGCTTTGGATGTCGAAAAACAAAGAACCGGTTTGAAACTAGGCTCTGGCTCCGAACCAGCACTGGAACTGCCTTGGTGGAAAAGGGGTATCAGACTATGTTTGGAATGGGTTTAAGTTCAGCTTTAAGTCAACTGTTGTTTTTAAGTCTCCACTTACTCTAAACACATTTGTTTGGATGGGAAACACCTGTTCTTATAGATGAGATTAGGAGCATCTCTCAGCGTGGAGGACTGTGTTTGACTGATAATAAGATTCCCTTCCAGAAACTCGAGCTGCGTCGATGACGCTATGGGAACGTCTTCAGCGTGACCGCGCTCTGAACCAGAGTGTAATCTGTCCAATGGATGGGCGAGACGTCATGGGCGGGTGACGTCACCGACCGGGAAGCATAAAAGCACGTGCTGTGGAGCCGGTGTTTGCTTTTTGTCATTCAGCAACCGCTACTATGTCTGTCGATTTGTGTTGTGAGTCTTATTTAGTGTTGTTTGTCCTAGCACAATCACTTGAAATAGGCTCCAGCAATATGTGCAAGCACTGGGGCGATAGCAGATCGCATTATGGGCTGTGTGGTCCTCCCTGCACACGTTATATCACTGCTTGGGATACACGCAGTCTGTGTGTGGTCTGCTTGAGAGCTGCTTGAGAGCTGAGTCTGCTTGCACGCAGATTCAGCTCTGGAGGGAGCTGACTGCCCGTTTTGTGAGCTTTTTTCATTGCTTATTCCTGCTCTCTGAAGGCTCTCTTTGAAAAAGAGAGGAGTGAGTTTTCACTAGCGTTGAATGAAGACGGGCGAGCCCCTATCTTCTTCCCTTCCCTAGACCTGTCTTCCTCCGAGGAGGTGGACGCGTCAATGAAACGGTGTTTGCACAAGCATATTATGAATGAGAACGGCGCGCAGTCAGCTCTAAAAAAAACAAAAAAAGAAAAGGGGCTGATTGTGCTTCTCCCCTCTGTACATCTCGCATTCGGTGAGTGAGATTGCGGGGATGGCAACATGGATCTGGCGAACGGGTTGGAGACGGGTTCGCCCTATCTCCTCCTGCTTTCCCCAGATCTAGCGCTCTTGCTCGTGGAAGCCCGCGTGTGCGGTTCTTCCCCCCTTTGAGTGAGAGCTCGCTGTTGCATTACGTAATACTCATTCATATCAGAAGGAGTGGAATAGACGCTCGTGAGCTATCTGTTCCTTTGCGTGGCGTTGTCTCTGAAGGCTCGCGGCTGCAGGTGAGGCTGGTGCGTGTCTGCACACCATGACAGTAAAGAAAAAAAAAATCCAAGCTGACGTACCTGCTTATAGAGCTGGATGAGGGATAGGGGCTCAATTTAGATTGAAATATAAGCTGATCTCTGAGCCCCCTAGAAACGCTGTCTGTGGTTGACCCTATCTGATATGAAGGAGATGATAGGGTCTCCCTCATGGACGCCACGCTTGCGCCTTCTGGCCTGTTCGGCGACGCCGACAAACCCGTCGTCGACAGGTAACAAGAGGCCTGTATACAGGCGGCGGCGTTTCTGCAGTTTCTCCCTCGCCTATCTCTAGCTCAGGGGGCTGCTGGGCGGGAGCAGCCCTCGCCGCATGCCAGCCCCTCTTCAGAGAGGCACAGAAGCAGAGCATGGCTACTCACACCCCACCGAGGTGGGGCCGTGGTGGCAAACGCTCTGGGTCGGGGACCGCTAAGGCTAAGCCGGATCTGCGGACCGTACTTACGTCGAAGAGGTCCTCGGCCAAGAAGCCCTGATGAGCGTGGCTCCGGGCTTATGAGGGCAGACCCCTCTGGGGCAGAGCGGGTGTCCGCCTCCCCCCAGTGCCCTCGGGAGACCAGTCTGCTAACCCTGCCAGAGTTCCAGGGCGCAGGTGGCTCCAGCAAACGATATTCTCAGTTTCTTCTGCCCCGAAGTGTAGCGGAGCTGAGAAGCTTGCCTCGCTCACTGTAAAAAAAAAAAGTTGACCTAACTCAAAAAGTTGAATGTGATAGGTTGCCTTATTTTTGTAAGTTAACTCAAGCAATCGACAACTTAAAAACTTTAGTTCATCTAACGAATAAAAGTCAGTTTACTGAATGTTAAAAGATCTGTTAGAACAACTTAAGATGTTTTAGCATTTAGCAATACTAATCTTTTTTAACAATCCTCTTTCTTTTAAATATATGCTTGTTTTCCAAGTCTTCTACATAATATGGGTAGCATTTGTCTCTTAATACTAAAGGCAAACATTTATGTTAATAGATAAATGTAATTAACAAGTTGCAATGAGATGCACATATACAGTACCTCAGCACACGATTCTCAACCATGGTGAGGATCAACAAATTTTAAATTAGTAAAATATGAACTCTAATCCACATGACAGCTAACTGACAGTGACAACAGCAGCAGGAGCATAAATTAAGCCAGTAAAATGTAAAACAATTATAATATTTTAGTAATAATTAACATAAAATGGTTTCAAGCTACAATGCATGCTGGGAACTTGTGCAATGTTGTTCAATGTAAAATTGTTTGTTCAGATGACTCAATTTGAAAAGTTGGGAGAACATTTGGATATGTTGTGAATACTTACAACAAATACTTGAGTATCTAAGTAAGGTAAACAAAACAATTTTTGTTAGCGACATGCTTAGAGTATTTTTGTTCAGCTCACACAAAAAATTTAACTGACTTCTCCTACTAAAAATTCTTTGTTCAGGCTACTTTTTTACATTGGTTAGTAGAACTTTTCGAAAGTTGGATTTTTTACAGTGTGGGTACATCAGAGGCCAGTCTCGAGAGACTGGTTCCCTTAGTAGACCATTTAGGCAGCGTGGAAACCAATGCCAAATGTATCTCATTGGGTCCTGCGTACTGTAGAGAAAGGCCTTTGTATTTCAGTTTGGTGCTCTGCCACTGCCTTTCAACGGGGCGTGTGCCCCGAGCAGGCTCTGATCATGGAACAGGAAGTAGACACTCTCTTGAGGAAGGAGGCCATCGAGGTGGTCCCTCCTAACGGAAGAGAGTCCGGGTTCTACAGCCGGTGCTTCATTGTTCCAAAGAAGGATGGTAGATCTGCGTCAGTTGAACTGTTCAGTCTTGTGACTGAAGTTCAGGGTGCTTACTCTCATCAGTCGTGTCTCAGGCCAAGTCCGAGGACTGGGTTGTCACGGTAGATCTAAGGACGCATATTTCACGTCTCCATCCTTCCCTCTCACGGGAAGTCCCTGAGGTTGGCTTTTGGGGGCAAAGCTTACCAATATCGGGTTCTTCCCGGTGGCCTTGAACTCTCACCCCGCAATTTTACATCAACGATTGGTTGATTCTAGCTCGATCAGAGCAGGTGGCGATTCGGCATCGAAATGTCGTTCTCGCGCACATGTAGGGGTTGAGACTGAACGCCAAGAAATGTGCTTTCTCCAGTATAGAGAACCACTTATCTAGGCGTGGTGTGGGATTCGACCACGATGCAGGCACGTATGTCTCCTGCTCGGATCGAGTCGATGCTCACGTCAGTCGAGAGAGTGAAAGAGGGCCAGTCACTCACTGTCAAGCAGTTTCAGAAACTGCTGGGGCTCGTGGCAGCCCCGTCCAACTTGTTATCTATTGGCCTGCTGTACATGAGACCCCTACAGTGGTGGCTCAGAACCAAGGGGTTCTCCCTGAGGGGAAACCCACTTCGCATTCAAGGTCACGCGGCGATGCCTACGTGCCTTATACATGTGGAGACAACCTTGGTTCTTGTCTCAGGGCACAGTGCTGGGAGCTCCTTGTCGCCGCGTATGCTAGCGTTGGACGCATCCCTCACCGGTTGGGGGAGCGGTCATGAGTGGCCACCCTGCCCGCGGTCTGTGGAGTGGCCGCCATCTTTCTTGGCATATCTTCTATCTGGCCGTGTTTCGTGTACTCAAGCACTTTCTCCCAGACCTAAGAGATCACCATGTGTTGGTGTGCACCGACAACACAGTGGTGGTCTCTGACATTAACCACCAGGGAGGTCTGCGTTCGCGCCCCTTATACAGCTGACGCATCAGATCCTCGTTTTTCCGCAGGGGTAACTCACTCCACCCTGAAGGTTTATGTGTACCACGCCCTTCTCAGTGGCCTTACAGTGGGTTGACAGCCCCTGGTTACATGTTTCCTAAACGGTGTGCTGAGGCCTCCTGTACGACGTGTCCCTACGGGGACCTGGCTGTGGTTTTAGAAGCTCTCTGTACCTTCATTCGAGCCTATTGAAGAGATTTTGATCGCGTTCTCACTTTGAGACTTCTTTCCTTTTGGCGATATCTTCTTTTAAGAGAGTGGGGATTTGCAGGCCCTTCATGGCCCCTTCTTATCTCGTCTTTGCCCCTGGTCTGGCCAAAGCGTTTATCTACCCTCGAGCGGGTTATTTCCTAGATCCCCTCTTCTATACCACGGCCTGTCGTGCTGCAGGCCTTCAGTGAATGAATGAATGAATGAACGAATGAATGAATGAACAAAATATATAGATAATGTGTAGAAAATCCATAATAAAAAATGACAAAAACACACAAGACAAAAAATTAAAATGAAAACAGGAAATCTAAAAATAAATCATCACTGCATTCAGGAAGCATAACTAATGTTTAAATGTAGTGTAATCAAACCTTATATGAAAATCTAATCTCATATGGGACTAAAGCAAAAAATGCATTTGGGATGAAAGCCAAGCCCATTTCCTTTGAAAAGAGAGGCAGTCCTGTAGATGCCATAATCAATACAGGATCAGAGATCAAGATATGGACAGGAGAATCACCGTGAATTGAACTGTAAAACAGTTTCCCTACAGATGATAATCTTTCCTGTTGCATTAACACAATCAGTAAATAAAACTTTTGATGCCTGTGTAAGAAGAGAAGATGCAGATGTTTACCAGTGTTATAGAGAAAAGCCACTGATATTGTTTTCCCGTACCGATGGGCCTGTGGGGGTAAAGCCAAAACAAAATAACATACTGGGAAATAGCATGCAGCTAAAAATCTGTAACGCGAGAAAGTATGATGTCAGCGACAACCCGATTATGTTACCATAAATAGCTCTCGTGCTCTTAAGGCGCTCATGTGTGTCTCAATAAAAATGTTGTCATCTGTCACCTTGAAATGACGTGATATAAAAACTCAACCAAAGTAATATCGGGCAGCTTATCTTCTTTTATGTGAAGCTACTCTGTTGTTTTATGATATAATTGCCGATACTTAGCCTTTGTGTTGGTGTGTACTGTATATTCTCAAGAGGCAGCCAACTGTAAAATGGGAGGTTAATTGACATAGCCCACAGGGGTGACACGAGGTCACCAGTACCGTCTCGGAAATATCCTCTCTGTCAGTTTCAAGTTCTCCAGAATCTGTTTGGACCCCCTCCCTTTTTATTTTTTTTTTTATTTTGTAGGAAACTGTTAAGTGCCCCTCGGGTAATGCTGAGTGATGTAGCCCCAAGTCTGCACACATGAATAAGCACACTGCCTGGGCTCTATGGGGGAAGAGAGAGAGAGAGAGAGTCTTTGAAGTCATGTAATGTACACCTACCCCTCCCTTCTCTTTGACTTATTTATGGTATTTTTTTCAAGTGTAGTTGAGAAGAAAAACTTTTCCCCCGTCCTTGCATTCATATTTAGAGTGAGGCCCGGTGAATGAGCCTGGGTTGGAGCGCGGTTGCTCCTCTGAGGAGATGGATGGTAGGCTCTTTTGTGTGTGGAGGAAGTGTATTTGAAAAGGTCATTGATGGAGACCCAAGGATGCCCCTCTTTTATGTGGACCCGAGCAGCTTGTTTGTCATTAGCACTAGGCGCTGAGGTGCTAAACATTGTTTGCTTTTCGACAGCGACCAAAGCCGCTCTTTTTGAAGTGAGACCTCCAAATTAAGGCTGCCCGCTAGTCCTCTCGGATGACACAGATAAACTTGACAGACTCTAGTCCACCCATTGACACGTATTCTTTGCCCCTAAACCCTTGTGCAAATGAGCAAACGCAGAGCTAGTAATGTGCGGGTAATAGCTTGAATTAGGGGCACCTTTGTTTCGGTCAGCGCCTCACGCAACCGAGTAAAGCCAACACATTTGCCCCTCACTGAGATCAAAGATCCAAGCCTTTTTTGTGGATGCAATCACTTAGGCAAATTAGATTCTGTGTAACCACTTCTTTGTGTAGTTTAAGTTGGGCTTTTGTGTTGAACAAATGGGGGCATTATGGGTTTGGCGGAGGAAGAGGTAATATCAAAGGGAAGCGGCCTGTCCTATTAAGCCCAGTAAACTGTACGCAGTACAAAGGAGACAATTGAGGAACATTAAATTGGCTTTTGCTACTTCCCTTCAGAGCAAGGAGAGGAGAAATGAATGTGACATAATTGTCTTTAATGATGAAGATCAGCGGTCCGAGCGCTCCTGTGGAATGACATTGTCTCTTTTCAGAGGGAGACAGGAGATATGCCTTTCTTTTCCGAAGCGATTGTGTAAACCTCTGTTGAGGGTTGCAGTGTTATCTGACTTCAACTTTGGGTGACCTACAAACCTCAAAGAGGAAGACGTCTTTTCATGTCTTTTTGAACCGTGCCTTATACACAGCGGCACTGTCAGGTGAGAATAGAAAAAGGGCCCTGTCCAAACTGTTGCTATAAAATTAGAAGCGCACAATTCCCTAGAATATCATTATATGCTTAAACATTAAGATTTGTACTCATAGAAATTACTAAAGTAGTCAAACATGTTCATTAGAAGGGCTGACCCTATACTGTATTGGGTGAAGTATGGTGTATTTTGTCAAGAAAGGTAGTAATAATAATAAAATTAAAGAAATAAATACATCATAATGTATCGTATTAAGTGAGCATTTAAGATGATAAAAACAGGAAATAAGCATTGCACAACTACACATCCAAAGTTTAACTGATTGTAATACAATTAAAAAATACATTGGCTGATAAGTATATTGTATTGACATATCAAGTATCCTATGATTTTTTCCTAAAGAAAAATGCTCCAATAATCTCAAATATTTCACTATAAATAATCAAATTCTCCCAAAACCAAATTACATTTTAAATGAAGAGCAATAGTAATTCATTGCACAAAAATAGGCGTAATCATAAAAATTGTTGCAAAATTATGAGAAGTATAGGTATCTTTTAATTTGTTTCAATGCCATTCCGTGACTGAGAGTGCTTTGGTGACAGGTGCATGACTGGTGTTTGCAATAAAACTTCATAAAACTATTCCAGCATCTGCAAAATACTGTAGTTTCAGTCATTTTTCAGTCAGTCATTTGTCAACACAATTGAAAATTATTTTTCAACAAGACATCAAACATTACAAATAATTATGTAATTTTGATAATTATTTTGATAGGCCTTAGCAATAAAGATGTTAATAAATCACCTTGTAAAGCTGCATGGAACAAGACGTTCCATGACATAACAAGCCCTTTTAGTTTAATGATGATATAAACAGGTGTGAAGATTATGTATTACAAAACTAACACATCGTGCACCATTTAACTAACCTAAGTGTTGCATTAATTGTATGTCATGCATCCAAACCAAAGCTGTGGTTATGTAAAACACTTCAAAAAGGCCTCTTCTAAAGTTTCATAACAGATCTCAACAATGTATCAAACTGCACTCAGATTTGCCAAGATTTCAAATTATCCAACAAAAGTCAAAGCTCTCAATATGAATATTTCTCATCAAAATCTTCTAAATCCAAGTTATCTGATCTATGCTATATATGGTGTATTAGTCTAAATATGGTGTATTAGTCATCTTGAGAGACCTCTGGAACCTCAGTTATAAAAGGCAACAATTCAGAATGATTGTTAATGCTATATCATAAAAAGCTCATTTTCATCAAGTTGTTGACTAACTGTTTCTTGCCCTCTTCAAGTCCAAATCTTTGACTTGAGGTAAACAGAGCCATAGAGAAGGTGGCGTTCTGCTCTCTAACTCTGTGTTTGGACTCTGTCAGGCTGCTGTCTGCTGCTGAAAACCATGCATCTTAAAGAGCTCATATCTGTGACGCCTGCCATCATTACAGTCGGATCTTGCTGTCTGTAATTTGCAAGCATGGCAGTCAGTCAGCTAGTAAAACAGCACAGGGTCATTCCAAGCCATTCTACAGCCAACATTGACCCACAAACCTCTACAGACGAGACATCTCTGTATTTATGCACATTGCTGAGACTTGGGTATATAATTCCACAAATGCTAAATGCAATTGAATACAATACCATAAAGCAGCTCACAATCTGAATCATTCTTCCACGAATTGAAAAGGTGATGCTACTCAATAAGGCTATTTTCATAATATCCCAGGATCTTCTGTTTTAATCACCACATCAATATTTTCAGCCCTTTGATGCGAACATCTAACAGTGACTGGTTGGTAGGTAGGTACGATCATACTAGTAATTACACACAACCTTCAAATTAAAGACAACTACTCAAATGTCATTCATGTATGTTGGGTATCTGTCATTATAATAAAGAGCTGTGAAAAACATATTTTGCCACAGAAAATATTTAAAATGTTTCCTTGACTGTATCCTCTCATCTCACTTCCACCTGTTGAAGGTTAATTAACACTAAGAGCTTTAAAATATAACCTAAAATAACTTATTTTGATTTAAATGCTCTTTATAATTTTATTTTAATAGGGCAATATCTTTTTATTTTTGCACTTTTTATTTCCTCAAAGTTTCTTAACTTAGATTCTTCAGACAAGTAAATCAAATAAAGTGACTAATTAGAGAGAGAGAGAGAAAAGAAATTCAATCAAATATTATTACACATACAGCCATTTGACCCATTCATCTCGCCAAATGTCATTGAAAACAGCCAGACTACCATCAACGGCACATACTTTTGAGGGTAAATGCTCATTTCTCATTAATGTGTTTGGGTTCTTTTTAAGTAACTCTGCGTGTGAGCCCCAGTTACTTAACTATTTGTTAAAAAATAGTATGTGCCGTGAAGTGTTGACTGATCTCAACTTCAAAGTGAACCAGGATTTAGGGGCAGTTTGCAAACATTCACACTGCTATGCTCAGAAGCCCCAGTATTGCTGCTTTATTGTACCTAGTTTGAAAAAAAGAAGGAAATCCACCTTTTTACACTCATGTTTGCAGATTATTTCTGCCTGGACACTTGATTCCTCTTAGTGAAGTTGGCCTTGACCTGTTGCAAAACTCTTTTGCCATCAAAGACTTAAGTGCTTTACTGTATGCAGACCGCGGAGGTTTGGGTTTCTTTGCACCATTGTGCAGCTTGGGATTCCATCCACAGATGTTTGTGGTCTTCAAGCTGTTGACGGTATTGACAAAAGCTGGGAGAAAGCCTCTCCAATGCCAGTCAAGGCACATAGATGAGAAAGGGACAATTGCAAACTGTATATCCTGTGCTTTGAAATGATTACCCCACGGCTTTGTCTCTCTTGACAGCTCAGGTAAAAGACTTAAAGTTTCCTATTACAGCTGGGAGAAATGCAAAAGGAAGCAGTACCCGCAAAAAAGAACTTTGTGAATGAGGGCGTGTTTTAAGAGGAAGGGCATTTGCTCTTTTGCAGCATTGTGTTCTGTTTGAACCATTAAAATGACCTAAACTGAGACATAAAAGTGCTTAATAGTAATCATTTATCCATGTTTAAAGCCAATAAATAGTTTGAAGTCTAATATATGTGCCATGATGATTTACTTGAAGCTCTGAGCAGACAGTGCCATTAAACACTGCCACTATCAGTAAGCATCCTTGAACTTTAAAGAGAAGGCGACTATAGTCGGTGCTAGACCATATTAAAGACTCTCACCTTCAAAGAGAGAGACAGACACAATTCACAAGCAGACCTCAAACAGATGCTTGTTTGTAAAGTGTGACCTGTCTATATAAATGCTTGTGAAAGCATCAGATCAATCAGACATGCATGGCTTTTTAATCTCTGTTTCAAGGCTGGTTAGTTTACATGACTGCTATTTTCTTTATTGTTGTAACAGTGGTCTTTCATGGTTTGCTTGAGTCTTTGTATAGTATGTCTCAAAAAACATGTTTTTAAATAATAGATCATTTACTGATAATTTTGATCTCCTTGCTTTCTTTGATAAATTTGTCCCAATGGGAATAACACAAAGTGATTTCAAAGTAATAAAAAGTAAAAAAAAAAAAAAAAAAGCCTCCCAGATGCTATGAAATAGTGGCCACCCAATGACTTTGAATAGTACTCTTTTTAATTGTGGAAAGGTCTCTTATGGCTTATTAAATATAGACACACCTTATTAAATACCTTAATTAAATTTCTAGACGTGAATGCATCCCAGCCCTCAGCTCTGACCACACCTAACTTAACATACTTTGTGTCCTTTAGCATAGATACAACTTAATGCAAGCATATTTTATATCACCTTTATTTACAATAAAATAGACATTTAAATCAGCTCTATATGACTGTAAAAACCAGATGTATACATATTTAAGATAGACTAGCAAAAGACTGATGCACCTTTCAGGGTTGAGAAAAATATCTGAATTAAGTGCCAACTGCCTTATATTATTTACAGTATAATACAGTAATTTACTGCAAGATTTAAGTTCCGTTGAGGAACAATTTGATCTACTCTGCAATGCAAGAAAATGGAGGAAAAACAGAGTATCCCATTCCTGCTTCCCCTCAATCGCTTGTCGTCGTCTCTGATCAAGTCTGTTTTTCGCTTCTCTGGGAGCTTTGTGAAAGAAAATTCCTTGAATATTCATTCAGTGTCTCTGGCAAGTGTGCAGACTCCGTGATGACTTGTTGCTATCTCTTTGTGTTTTGCAGGACAGACCTTCTGCACAATCGCAGCGCTGGAATATCTCTAAGCCATGGGTGCCCTTCCTCTTGTGCTTAGTGCAGACCTGGCCTTGTTTTAGGACAGGCTTGCAGATTTTGGACCAAAAGTGACGGGCGCAGCAGAGTCCCTCCACACAATCTGATGATCTCAGGCAGGTCTCGCCCTCTAGACCTTTAAAAACAAAATAACACTCATGAATACCATGCACAACTTACATTTTCTGAGTCCAAGAGACCATTTTAATAGATCAACATAGCTTTCACAATGAAGACTGAGTTGATCTTAAATCCTGGTCTTATAGACAAATTTTTCATTACATTGCTAACATTGTCCATGCAGTGATCCTTACACTCAACCAAAGTTACTATATTTAATACCAGTCACATTCCTGAAAAGTCCATATCTTGTGATGCAACAAAGGATTAAAAGCTTCAAAAAATACCCACAAACTGAGCTGCAACAATAGGTCAAAATTACATGGAATAATTTGAAGCTATTCTACACATACATCATTGGTTATATGAATCATTGTTTACCTTTTAGCATTTGGTTTTGTGGTAAACCTTGAGTTGAAACTTTTGGTGGCACCACAACAGTTGAGTTTTCTTGGGAGATGGACACAAACTCTTCCATTCCAATCTGGTGGATCATGTCAGGATCATTTGGAAGGCAAACTCCTAATAGGAAGACGCATTTTAATTTAATTGTTAGTCAACACTATCTGTTATTTGTTTACGCAATATAACGCTGAAATGTCTGTATCATAACTCTGATCTTACCGTTGCTACAGTGGTTGCCAGGGCAGCACATCGCATCCCGGATGCAGCGCTTCCTGCGCTTCTTGCACTGGAGACAGACACCGCGAGACAGGAAGCAGAACTCGTCGCCACCGCATTCTTCATCACTCTCGCAGATTAAAGGCTGCTGGAGTTTAGAAATACATTATTAGTTTAACGACCACAAAGTAAAAGCAGCTGTCTGAGATAACATGTGCTCGTTTATGTTCTTACCTGCGGTGTATCGATGGCGAAGTTCAGGCTGCCGCTGTCCGCAGGTGACTCCTCCGGACTCGGGCTGACCGGGTGACCGGGACTCGCCGCACCTGAACCGACTTTAATAGCGTTGGAGTTGAGCACCACAGAACCGGTGGATGCCGCTTTGATGCAGCCCATAAGAATGAGGCATGCGGTGGAGAACATGGCAATGTGCAGCATTGTCAGGTCTGGTATTCCTTGGAGGATGGAGGATGTATTCCCGAGGTGAGCGGAGCTCTTCTGTGGTTCCTCATGAGCTCAAGACGCTTCATTTATACGCGCGCGGGGTTGTTTGCGCTCCCGCCCCTCGCTGAGAGTAACAAAGGGCTGGATGAAATTTCAAAGCGTTGTGTCAAGAGCCGTGTTTGTATGCACGTTTTCATGAGCTGCCATCAAACAGCCGCCACAGTAATATTGCTTATCGGATGGGAAAATCAGCTAAGTAAAAAATAAAATAAATAAATGAATTTTTTTTTAAAGCATACTAAATTGTGTGTGTATATATATATATATATATATATATATATATACACACAATTTAGTATGCTTTTAAAAAAAATTGTCATTTATTTATTTTATTTTTTACTTTACTTATATATATATATAATTTTGGAACTGGAAAATAATAATAATAATTATTATTTGTATATTTGACTGTAATAGTCATATTGCTTCTTATTGTTGAAGTCTGATTATTTCGTTGTTTTTGTTCCAAAAAGCAAATGAATATCAAGTAATTAAAATCACTTCCAGATGTCAGTCACTGGACATTTAAACATGAATATGCAGATATTTATTTTTCATAGCTTCACTTTTCTGTCTCACAGTGATATTGTATATATTCCGTGTTAGAAATGCAGTAAAGGTTTAGCAGAAGTTGAGTCATAACCGTGATAGGGGCCCTTTGATTAAACAAGTGCATAAGATCAAAGTGAATATGCAAATAAGAAGTGAGAAGTTTACCGAATTAATTATCATTCAGTCTGCGCTTTTAAACAAATAGTGAGTGATTAGCAATCTGAGATAAGAATATGAAGCTCTTCTGATGTGACGCTATTGATCTTATTAAGATTTGAGCAGAACAGAATAAAATAATTAGGCTATATAATCTCGCTTCTAAAATTGTAATATTATCCGCATTCATTGAGAAACCCATGTGTTCATATCTTTATCAAAAGATAGCGTACATTTTATTTGTCCGTTGAATAGATGACTAACAGATTTGAGACAAGTTACAGTCGCTAAAGGCTTATATTGTAATTTCAAAAGACTGCTCTTAAATTGTATCATTTGACATTTCGGTGAACATAAATGGCGCAAATGATTTAATTTCAAAGAGTCTCTCTGCCCAGTACTCCGGGATAACGCCCAAATCAGTGTCTTTGATGTTGTTGACAGGGGTCACTTCTAATAGACGGCCACAGGACAAACGCTCAATACACTTCATTAAACGCGAATTGGCAGAGTTCATCCCCATCCCTTTGTCTATTGGCTTTGTTTTAATTGTACATCCAAAGCCTACAGTGGTGTAAAATGAAGCGTGTGTAAAGGAGCCTTTGATGAGCTCAGATCAAACAGGACTGAAGCCCATGTCTTAATCAGACTTCCACAGCGATGGCATTTTCGCAAACAGTCCATTTGCTCGGCTCTTAGCGGCTTTTTGTAGACATTGTACTCAGCAAATGCATGTCAGGTAATCCTGTGAAATGGCTTTGAAAAGTGATGGAAGTTCTGTTCTGCGATGAGATGTCTTTTCAAAGAACCAGTTCAAAACATCGAGTTAGTAATTCTTTTACGATGTAAGGTAATTACCTCATCCTGATGTGACATGCATGTTCTAGCGTGTTCCAATAGGCCTACTGTGCAGGGACATGTTGGTTATTAAGATTTTTATTATTATTATTATGTTTTATTATCAAGGTTAATGTGCCTTAGTTAATTTCGTTGCAGCCTACATGTTGTGAAAACTGCATATTATGGTTTGCATTTAGCGCTATAGCCTATTATTTACCAAAGTCCATTTAAACTTGACTAAAAAAGTGTAATACCAACTCATGTGCATAAACTGCAATGATATGTTTTTATTATGTTTTACTTGTAGGCTAACATTTGTAGCTTTTTACCATAACTGTTCACACGTTTTGTTTTTATTAGGCTACTATAGGGGATCTTTCATGTTCACTTTAGTTGATGACTGCTAATTAACGCTAGAACGAGTGATTCGTGGATGAATCGTTCAGGGGTGCATTTCCCAAAAGCAACTATAATATTCTGATCGCAAGTTCCATCGTTACCAGTAGAGTTCAATGGAACTAACAATGCTAACAATGCAAATAGCAATTAGTTCCATCGTTGCCAATAGTCCTGTGGAACTTGCAATCATTGTACGCCAAATAAAAACTCGTGACTTAACATTTAAAAGGATTTCTTAAATCACTATTTGTATTGTGTAATTTCAAAATTTCAAATGATCGCGCGGGATATTAAAATTTCATCTTTTATGGTAATGGCGTGTTATACATTCTGCAGATGGAATGCAAAAGTAGGCTACGTGGTTTATTTTTAAGTTGCTGTCCTCCTTTGGTGTGACAGTATCCAAGCAGGGGGATGCATGTCCTCTGATGACTCTCCAAAAACAAACTTGTTTCTTTGTTGATGCTTCGTTGGACTTCATGTTTGACGCTGGATAAGGACTTTACTGTAACTAACTGGCCCCAAAATGTGTAGTAATAGGTTTTGAAATATAAATAAATAGCAAAAAAAAAAAAAAAAAAGATCTATTTTTACCTTAAGGGAAATCTCTGAGTTGTTCTTGGTGATTTATCTCTGAACGACCATATGTTATGTTTTCAGAAGAGTATAGTTTTACGACTGCTTTTTGAGCAGTTCATTTTAATGTATTCTCTGCTAGCCATGGTAAATATTTCAATCTTAATATATTAAAGTCACCTATTAGATATGCCATTGAATGATGGCTTTAGCTGTGAACTGGAGGTCAAAGATTGCTTCTCTGCCCCCTGGGTTTACATCTTTTGATGTCTATGGGCCACGGTGCTGGCAATGAAAAGCTACCATTTCTCATGTGTTATCTTTTGGGAAGAGGGAGGGCAGATGTTTACTGAGCATTATCACCAGCTGATATTACTAACACCTCCAGCTCTTGTTTGTAGGACATTCTGAACTTCTGGGTATAAAAAAAAAAAAAAAATGAATGTAACATTTAATGAAAACAGCAGGTGCAGAGACATTACTTTGAAAGATGCTTTTATTGTAAGAAAATGGCATATAAATCTTTGTACCTTTAAAAACCCACAACTGATTAAGAAGAATATTTTGAGGTGTCTGACCTAGTCGTGCAGCATCAAAACAAGCAGGGTGATTTATGGATGCCATTGTGTTAAGGCACTTTCAATAATGCCAAAAGATATATGGTGAGCACAGAATAACCATCCTGAAAAATAAAGATAACAGAGAACTAAAATAGCATACAGGTAAAATGTACCCCCCCCCCCCCCCCCCCCACACACACACACACACACACACAAAGGCAATAGAACTGGTTTTACTCTGACAATAAATCACAAAAATATTACCACTGTATATATACATAAACAATTACCCCTGGTCATACAATAAATAAGATTACATAATTGGTTTTCCAGCACAGCACTTTGTGTTCAAGCTATAGACTACAGGCAGTCTTCTCGTCAATGTTTAAACGAGTCAAGTAGTCATGAATATGATTGTTGAAAATGACAGGAGAAAATATTCAGAAAGTATGTCTGGTATCAGTAATAGAGTTGATTATGTAACTTCATAAACAAAATTCTGAGCTTACCCACATTTTTATCAGGGATGTGATGACTGCCCTTCCTCTGGGGAAGTACAGTGCATATTTTAGTAAAAAGCCTGCCCTCTAGTGGAGCACAAACTGTATTGAGTCTAATTCATTATTTGATTGGATTCCCATTGTCTTAAAAAAAAAAAGAAAAACTTTCAAGTTTCCCATAATACAAGCTAAATGTATTCAGAAGCCTTTAATAAAAAAAAAAAAAAAAAAACATTTAAAGGGATAGTCCACAAAAAAATAAAATAGCAAAACCTGTCATCATTTGCTCACCCTCACGTCCTTCCAAACCTGTATGACTTTCTTTTTTTCTGTGGAACACAAAAGAAGATATTTTGAAGAATGTTGGTAACAGAGCAGTTTCGGTTCCCATTGACTTCATATAATACAATTTTTCAAAATATTTTATTTTGTGTTCCGCAGAGGAAAGAAAATCGTACAGGTTTGGAACAACATGATTCCAACAGAATTTTCATTTTTGGGTGGACTATTCCTTTAAGAGGTGTATGCATAAAAAAAGATTAATTGGAAATGAATTGAATCATATCAGTCAATTAAAATCTGTCAATCTCCACCACAGGACCTTTTACCTTTTTAAGTATTTGACACTGGTGTGTTTCTGTTCCAAATATATTAGCCAAATTTATACACAACTATCCATGCAATCAAAAGTAACCACAGACTAAATTCCTTTCTAAAATTCATCTTAGAAAAATGATCAATACTCAGTCCAAATCATAGTACTGTCTCTACTTATGATTCTGTTTTTAAAACCTGAAACCACTGCTTGTGCAATCAGTCAAACATAAAACAGCAAAGAAAAAAAAATGAAGGGCTCATTTATGAACAATCGGCTACAGCACGAGGTGGTCCATATCTGAGGCCGTGTTGGGAATATGGACTCCAGTCTTTCTGATTAGGACAGTCGTGGGGTGCGGCGGGGGGCTTAGACGCCCCCAGTGGCACCACAGGACAGAAGTCTGGGCGAAGGCAACTTGGTGTCACAGAGCTGGGCTAGACGTCTTCCATTCTCCTCTTTGCTGACGAACCACACGGGACACTCCAGGGCAGGGCATGTTACAAGGTTCAGTTTTAGAAATCAGTGTCCCAGCCGGAATTGTCATCTGGGGGAGGGTCCTCATTGTCCTCAGGAAAGCTGTCAAAGTTACTGGTGTCAGTCGGGCTTGCAACCTAATAGGAGCGTGAACAGAGGAATGGATGTTAGACGGATAGATATTAAGCATTAATGTACATGCTGTAAACACAACTGTAAAGAAATTATAATGTGCGCCTGCATGTTTATTCGCTATTCAATGTCTAAAATACCAACCAATATAAATTAGTATTTAATTCATAGATATTTCTTTATAATTAATGAACTTAATTCATTTTTCAATACATTTTTTGTGCAACTAATATGGTTGCACAATTAATCAAAATAAAACTGAAATTGCAATATGGCCTAGACCAATTATCAAATCGCAAAGGCTGCGAATTAATTTTGAAAAAGAAGAAATTAATATCGATAAATATTATTATTGTAATTTCACAGTTATACTGTACAAAATATATTATTTTTCTTAAATACGTAAAATATTTGATTTTAGATTAAAATATAACAATATTTATTATTTTGTTTATTTTTATTATTCATCTTATGATTCTGTTGATAAAAATCACAGTTCTAGTTTTTTTTTCCCCCACCAAATAATGTAATTATTTCCCCTGTCATTTTCTATAAAAGCACTAACAATGTAATTATTTTAAATTGATTTGAAATGCAAATCTCTCTTTTCTCCTCCTTATTTTCAAATTCACACTTATGAATTAAATTGGAGATGTTTTATACTTACATCAGGAATAATTGGAGGGGTGAGAGTTCCTTTGCGCAGGCCTTCCCAGTTAAAGCCTTCAAACCATCTATGATGGAAAAAGATCATTAACATCTGTCTCATAGAAACAGAATAGAAATGGTGGGTAGGGTGGGATTTTCATTTATGTTCAGTTTCAATCTTTGGAATTAATAGATTTAAACAAGTATACTTTGAACTGAAATGTTAACAAAATGGCAAACAAATCTGGACCCCATGCACAGCATAATAAGACTTTTTCCTTAAAGTTTTATTATAATATTTCAGCACTTTTCTAGACTTAATAACCACCGTTTTTCCCCAAATCCTCAAAGAACCGGGATATTACAGTACTCACTTGTGCTTTTGGATATCTTTGACTCCATTTTTCAAGTTTCCTAGCCTCTCAGACGGATTGTCCCTGAGGGAAACAATATATTTCAATACAGACTTAATTTATAGTGCTGATATTCTGTCAAAAACGCTTTCCCTATATCTAGATCCAACTAAGGTTTTTTTTTTTTTTTATCTTAAGGTATAGATGTGTGCTACAGGTTAAAACAGCAGGACATCTCTGTTCATTTAAAACTTGAAATTTAGATGTATTAAATGTGTATTAATGTCAGATTGAACTTCTAGACTTTTTTTAAATGTACCCACCTGCATAGTTTTTTAATTAGATTGCCTGCATTTTTGGTGATCTTCTTTGGAAATTCTATCATGTCGATTCCTCTTAAAATGATATTATATGTCTTCATTGGATCCGGTCCTGAGAATGGTGGGCTGAACCAGAAATGCACATTAGATTTTATAAAATTAGAAGGAGGAGTAATCCTAACACACAATCTTTTATCTTATCTTGTCAAACCCAATGAGAGAAAACATGTTTTACCTTCCAGTCAAGAGTTCATACATAAGAATTCCCAGTGACCAGTAGTCTGCTGAGATGTCATGGCCTTTATTCAATATGATCTCTGGGGCTACATACTCCGGCGTTCCACAGAAAGTCCATGTTTTCTTCCCAAATCCAATCTTTTTAGCGAAGCCAAAGTCTACCTACAAGAGACAAACAGTGTCTTCATATCAAAACTGCACCTTTGTGGCTTTTAGTCCAAGTTTTTAGCTTTAAACATACTATTGTATTCCAAAGCTGACAATAAAAAAGGCCATTTTGGGTAAATGGACCAAAAATATCGATGAATCATGTTGCAATAATATCGATGAATCATGTTGCAATAAGGGGCGTATGCAAAATGTTGTCCAATCAGATGTGGTCTAGATGGAATTTCCCACCCTTTGATATCAACTAACAACAAAATTCACCAGTCTCAGAATGTGTCATATCGTATTAGAAAGCACTTGAGATGTATACTCACAAGCTTGGCATATCCTCTGTGATCCAGAATGAGATTTTCTGGCTTTAAATCACGGTAAATTATTCCCTTGGAATGCAAGTAAGCGAAGGCTTCAACCACGCAGGCTGTATAAAACCGAGTAGTGGAATCTTCAAATGATCCTCTATGAATAAAGAAAGAAAAACACTTCCGTTTTGCTGGGTTTCCATCATTTAGAGTGATTATCATCAGCCATCATCACAAGAACAATTTGGCTACCTGTCTCTAAGAATGGTCCAAAGCTCTCCTCCTAGACAGGCCTCCATCAACATGTACAGATATTTACTGTCTTTAAAAGTCCTGTACAACCTGAAGGAACACAATCACACAATTTTGTCCCTCGATATATGTTTTTGCCTAGATATTTTTAGGATATGACCTCCAATGGTGCTCTCAGGAGGTTTTAGAACCTACCTTACAATGAAGTCTGAATGGGCCTCCTGCATGATCTGTTTCTCAGAGCGGATGTGTTCCTGTTGCCGTGTGTCCACGATGTGACGCTTCTTCAGAATCTTCATTGCAAATGTTTTGGTCTCTTCACTCTTGAGCTGCACCTGTGGACACCAAAGGCATGCAAAAAATGAGCGCTGAAAAGTGTTAATAAGCTAATTTTCTATGGAAACTAGCTGTAAAAACAAGAGCCAGTGCTCCTTATTATAGCACTCGAGTCATGGTCTATTAATGTGTTAAGGGTCCTCAAAATAGATCATGTGAGCAGGAATTCTTAACATTGCGTCTCTGAAGGCACTTGCATGTTCATTTGATCCTCTAGCTATCTAGCAAACAGATAGCACTACAGGCATATATCACAGCCCTGGTGAAAGGACACTTGTTTTTACTATGCTGCCGCAGTGCCAGAAATAGGTGAGTGGAAAGGGGAATCCTCTTCGCAGACTGTTGGGCTTTCCTTTATAACAGAATCTGATCCGCAATGCGGATCTCTGCCCTCCTGTTTACGTCAAAGTTTCCATCATCTTTCTTCGACATAAATGGTCCTGCAGAAAATGTCATACTATAATGGTTTACGTTGGAACATCTATCTATCTATCTATCTATCTATCTATCTATCTATCTATCTATCTATCTATCTATCTATCTATCTATCTATCTATCTATCTATTCTCTCCGTAATCTCTGATGAAATCGGCTGTGTTTTCTCTGCATTAGCAGCTTACTTTGAGCTTACTTAGTTTTGAGCTTACTGTTTGAATTCGTTCACTGGATCCTTGGACTTTCCAGGAGTTTACGGTTTAAAATGATGTGATTGCAAAAGCCTGCTTCTTTCATTTTCAGATATGATTTTCGTTATAAAGTACTGATTTAAATTAGTAATCAATAATTAATTATTATTTTACTACTCCGCGCGCCTCCCCTGACATGCTCTCGCTCACCACACAATGAAGCAGACCGACCCTGCTTGCGTTAATTCACATGATTGGACGAGATGAGAGGTGATCCCGCCTGGGTAGTGTGATTTACATAGTTTCTATATAATTTCTAATCATATATGGGATCATATAGCCTAATCACCCAGACCCTGGCGATTTTACTCTGAGTACCGGCAACATCTCAGAAGTGCCAGTATGCACAAAAAAGTGCAGGTACTCTAAATGCTAAAATATAGAAGTGCTGGTACTGTGTACCGGTGCGTAACAGCCCATTTCAAGCACTGAAGTTATTGAATAACATGCACCAGAATGCCATAAAGCAGTGGTTCTCAGACCTGTCCTGGAGTACCCCTAGCCCTGCATATTTTGTATGTCTCCCTCATCTACAGTATCACACCTGATTCGACTAATCAGCTCATTATTGGAGACTGCAAGACCTGAAGTGAGTGTGTCAGATATAGGGAGACATAGAACATGTGCAGTGCTGGGGGTACTTCATGGAGAGGTTTGAGAACCACTGCCATAAAACAACGACTCCATATGCCAGGGATAGGCAACTACGGTCCTGGAGTTTAGCTCCAACCCTAATCAAACACACCTGAAGAAGCTAATCGATGTCTTCAAGATCACTAGAACGTTACAGGCAGGTGTGTTTGATTAGGGTTGGAGCTCTGAAGTTTTGAGTCTGAAGACCTTGATTAGCTGATTCAGTTGTGTTTGATTAGCATTGAAGCTAAACTCTGCAGGACAGTGGCCCTCCAGGAACAAGTTTGGACAACCCTGTCTTACTGCAATCACTTTTTGTGCTTAATTATAGAAGAAGCTGATGAATTTACTTATTCATTTACATGAAGACATAAAATGCATGCATATAGAAGTGGCCTATCCTACCAGCTCAACTCTTCCAAATCCTCCAACTCCCAAGGTGTCGATGATGTTGAAGTCCACAAGCTTCAGGTTGGAGAAGAAGGCATTCTCTGCCTCGTATCTGCATTTTTTGAAGTGGAAAAAGGGAAACTTCTTAGAGGTTTGGATAGAATATGTAATAGGGAATGTTGGAGCAGGAATTGGGGCAGGAAGGCTGTTTATTCGCTCCCTCTCTTTTCTCTCCTTTACTGGGATGATAGGAAGTAGTTCACGCATTTTGAACTCCTTGTGGCTTGACCAAATCAAATACTGTGAAATAGTTAAATGTACAATTCTCAAAACGGTTAGCAATATCACAAAGACGATCTTGCAATATCTTGCTTGCAATATGCAATACAGTCCTCGTCTCAAGAGCACGTATGGCAGAATAATAACAACAGTCTTTGCTCAAAAGTGGAGTTAAGGCGCCATTTCCAGGTTACATTTCGAGATTCGGGATGCAGCGCTGATCGAGTGTGGCGAAGGGCAGATCGATCCAGATTGGTGGAGTCTCTTTGCATCAATATCGGGTGGTGAAAGGTTCTCTGGATACAAAGTTTGGATGCAGAAATACCTAAAGTTGTCACAGTCATCAGCAGAGACAGCACTAAAAGTCGAGCAAAAGTCCTCGCTGAAAAATCCCACAAAGCAAGAGATTCTGTCCTTGCAGCAGCAGGAGTGCACGCTGAGGGACAGTACGCTTGACTGGTGAGACTAGTGTTGTCCTTGTGACCAACTCTCAGTCCCTGTGTTTAAACTGAGCTTGACTGTGTTCCCTGTGTGAGCTGCAGTCTCTACTAATACTGCCTTGCCTAATCCAGCTTTATTTTTAGCATGTGAACTTGGCTTACAGTTCTCCTAGTCAGAAAAGGTTTTCCTGCTCTACCCTCACACCACCGCCTCTTTTTAAAGTTCAAACTTAACTTGAGAAGGACATTGGTGCTGCATAATTATGAGACCATTTACATACTTTAGTGTTGAGAGAATGAACATATCAACTAACACATTTAATAACAAAATTAGCTCGTCCTGGAAATAAGTATACCTAGGCCTTCTGACGGGAAGAACCGGGAAGAACCTGGAAGACTGGAATAAATGTATATTTAGCTAGACAGAAACATAGAATTCGATGTAGATGCTGCCAGCTGTGGAGATCATATGAGATGGAGAAATCATGAATTAGGCATCTTTATTAATTGTACTTCGTTACTATGCTTAAGTATTGTTTTGATGAATTTGTACTTTGTTCAGGGAAAATGCATTTCTGTAACCCCTTAAAATGATAAAAACTGGCTACATATTTTACAGCAATTTGTCAGTCATATGTTAGCATACTATAAAATCTGACACTGATTGATTTCATTTATAATACAGGCTTTGGTATAACTAATGTGGCGCAGAGATTTACACAGACATTTGGATTTTATTAATATTTATTTTTTAATAACTCTGCATACTTGAATAAAGACTGTTATAATTTAATGTGAATCATAAACAATACTTAAATATGTAATACTTAAAAACTGTTTTACTTAAAGTTTACTTTCGCTCAAGGTCTGTTTATTTATTTAGGTAGATACTATGGACTTCAGATTGTATACGAATACGACATGGTACACATACTTTAACTTTAGGGAAAGTTCACCCAAAAAAGAAAAACAAATACTGATTGATTGATTGATTGATTGATTATTTATTTATTTGTTTATTTGGATCCCCATTAGCCACTATACGAAGGTGGTGGCTATTCTTCCTGGGGTCCAACGAGTAAAAAACACAATTACATTAATCCATAACAAAAACCAATACAATAAAACATAAAAACCCAAAATTCATACATAACATAAAGACCAACAATCCACTTAGTACTGTACCATTAAATATTTCTTCAATGATTTTTTTAAACCTCATTTTACTTGTCCGATGGCAATTCATTCCATGTTTTCATTCCTCTATACATTGCAGTCCGTTGCTTTGCATTAGTTTTTGAAACAGGAAGCAAAAAATATCCTTTTGATGCATGCTTGGTGTTAAAATTATGACTACCACTACTATACAAAAATTGACAGTACCATTGCTTGCACAATTTGAGAGATGCAATACTGTGGTAAAATAACTGATAATAACTGATAGACCTGATCTGTTTTGACCACTTCAGCCTACTATCAAGAATAACTCCAAGAAGTCTAATTTCCTCTACCTGTTCAATAGGCACACTCTTTACAGACAAATTTAATTGTGGTTTAAATTTAAGTTTAAAATTTGATCCAAACACAATACCACTAATTGTAACTCCTCATCTAAATCAGCAGATCATTTTTCAATTGATGTTGCTGGTAGATATAATGTTGTATCATCTGCATGCATAACTGCCCTTGCACGCTTTAAAACCAAGGAAGATCATTGGTAAAAATAGAAAATAAGAATGGTCCTAGACAACTTCCTTGAGGCACACCACATTGCATCACTTCCGAATAACTTCCATTATAAAATACACATTGCATCCTATTAGTCAGATAACTTTTAAACCAATTCACAGTTTGAGAAGTAAATTTATAACATTTAAATTTTAAGCAATAACTTATGATCCAGTACATCAAAAGGGGAGCTTAAATCCAACAACACTGTTCCTACTAAATTACTATCATCAATCTGTACTAAACAATCATCAGTTATCTGTGTTAATGCTGTTCCTGTTGAATGTCCTTCTCGATACGCATGCTAAAAATCAGAGAATAAACTGTTTTCCTTAAAGAAGAATTGAATTTGTTCACAAACTATCGTTTCAAACACTTTACTAAGAACTGCCAATAAACTTATTGGTCGACTATTTGCACCACTAAAACTCAGTGCTGCATTTTTCTGTAAAGGAATGACTTTTGCTTCTTTCCAAGCTAAAGGGAAAATCCCTTTTTTAATACTGATATTAAAAATGTGGCAAACTGGTTCCGCCAAACAACTGGCTGCTAATTTTACAAGGCGACCATCTAAGTTATCCATTCCCGATGGTTTATCTATATTTATCATTGATCATTTTTATTCCACTTGTTGTACATTTACTTTATTCAATTCAAAGCATAGGGCTGGCTTATCACTTTTTATTTTTTCAATTTGCTTTTCACTTGATGTAATATTATCAATTAACATTTCTTCTCTAAGTTTATTCATTTTATTTATAAAAAATTTATTAAAATAATTGGCAATTTCATCTGATTTAGTTCAAAATAAATCACCTGTCTCAATAAAAAAGGAGTTTGACCTGATTTCCTACCCATTATTTCATAATATTCCACAATTTTTTCCCATCATATTTACTTTTTACTTTATAAAATGTCCTTTACTTTTTTCTATTAATTTTAGTTACTTGATTACGCAATTTGCAATGATCTTCCCAAATCCTGTTTATTCCCAGTTCTGTTTGCTATACCCTTTGCCACATCTCTTTCTACAATTATGCTCTTCAGTTCATTATCAATCCATGGTGCCCTAATATTCTTCACTGTGTGTTTTTTCATAGGTGCATGTTTATCCACCAAAGTATAAGATAATCTTTCAAAAGCTGCTAATGCATCATCAGGATGACCTTCCTTGTAAACATCAGCCCAACATATATTATTTACATCTTTGCAAAATAAGTTGTGACAAAAATTCCTATATGATCTTTTATAAATTACTTTTGGTCTTCCTTTAGGGACCTCTGTTTTTCTAGTAATCGCTATTATACTATGATCACTACACCCTATAGGAACAGATACACCCTTAGAACACATTTCCACAGCATTTGTATAAATATGGTCTATACAAGTACATATTCTCTCACCAAGACTATTTACATGAATTCTTGTTGGTTGATTAATAACTTAAATTACATGCATTAATTACATTCACCACTTTAGTCTTTAGGGAACAAACATGAGACATCCAATTCATATTTAAGTCACCCATCAAGTAAATTTCATTTCCAATATCACATACATTATCAATAATATCACGCAATTCACTTAAATAACAACTATTTGCACATGGTGGTCTGTAGCAACAACCAACAAATAATGATTTGACAAATGGTAACTGTACTTGTAGCCACAGAGCCTCTACATCGACAGGCATTGAATCTTGTCTTATCTTTACTGGGATATGACTTTGAATATATATGGCAACCCCGCCACCATATTTATTTCTATATTTCCTGTAAATATTATAACCATTTATATTTACTACATCATCTGAGAATGTTTGATCAAGATGTGTCTCCGTTACTGCTAAAACATGAATATTATTTGTAATAAAAACATCAGATATTTCAACAAGTTTATTCCGAAGGCTACAAATATTAATATGAACTAATTTGAATCCTTTCCTTGGTAACTTGAGTGATACTGACATAATTTATAAAAAAAAAAAAATAATAATAATTTCATCCAATTTCCTCAAGCTAACTTAAGGAAGCTATAGGCCTAATTTGATTTCTCATTGCTATAATTTTTAACTTTTGATGCTGGAAATGTGATTAATTTATCATAACGAAGATAGGCTATCTCTTCCCTCTTTCTTGCAGCTCTCAATTCTGGCATAAGCTCTTTCCTCCTTAAAAACGCACATGTTCTGGGAAATCTTCATTCAAGTATATGTTTGTTCCTTTGAGGTATTTTGCTCTCTCCAGCACTACTTCTTTGTCTTTATACTTAAAAAATTTAACCACAATAGGTCTAGGTCGATTAGAATTCCCATTTCTCATCATTCCTATTCTGTGTGCTTTCTCCAAGATCATTTTATTTTGGCCAAGCTGTAGTTTCTCTTGAATTATCTGTTTTACTTTCTCTTCAGAGTCACACCATTTCTCATTTGGAGACTCTGGAATGCCTCTGGAGAGCCAGGGAGATGTTGTCCTCATTGCTGTTATTCGCGTTCCTTGGCATGTTGTAGTCACAACTGTGTACTGCTTATTTTCAGCACACTTCCAACCCTAGATTTTCGGTAGTTCACTGCGTGGCCTCCTCGCGGAGTTAGCTGGAACCTCGTCCAAATAATTGATTGGTCCAAATAATTAAACAATTGGGATGCCATGTTGTTTTGGTCTGCATTGATTTCAATATCTTCTTTTCAACAGAAGAAAAATACGGGTCATACATGTACACAGTAATACCGGTTTGGAACAATATAAGGGTAAGTAAATAAATTTTCATTTTTGGATGAACTATCAATTTAAAAAGTCCTTTTTTCTGTCCTTTTCCACACATTTGAGTATTTCCACTTGCCATGCACAAATGTAGATGGTAAAATACCTAAATTCTTGAGGGCAATGTCTGAGTACAAGCACAGAATCCCTCATGTCACTTTAGAAGCTGGAAAACACCCTGGAAGACCACCTCTGCAATTTGATACGGCAAGGACACAGTATCTGCAGTAAGTTTCCACATTTAACTAAGACTCTGGGCAGGGGGACAGCTGTCCTCTCAAACCTCTACAGGCAATGAGAGAACTCCGAAAACTGCAGTTGTCTGCATAAGAAGAACACGCCACATAGTGACATGGCTGTTTCTGCCAAGGTCGACAGTCATTTGGAAAGAAGAGAGTATTCCAGTATATTGCCCAATCTATATCAGCAAAAACATGTAAAACAACCGGTTTTAGTATTTTGGCAATAACCAGAACCAATTCTTGATTCCTAGCCCAACATAAGTGGCTTTCACACTGGATGAACACTCTTATAACTATTGGCAGAGGTACCCACTTTTTGTCATGTTCTGGGAACTGGGAATTACTTTAGTTATAGGAATGCCTTTTGGGGAGACTAAATTAGCTCCTACTTTAGAGTAAGGTCCAACCCAGCACAGCAGGAACTACCAGTGACATAAGGGGCATCAGGTAGTTATAGGAACTAGCCACCAGGGCGGTCCCCCGAGAACTAAATGTTCTCCTAGGGGTGTTTTCCTGGTTGCATTCGTACCGCCAATATGAACTCTGAAGTTACAAAGTGACCAACAGCAACCTCATTAAAGCAAAGCATGTACAATTGTCACTTATATTTCCTAGTGGGATTGGTCAGACCCTACTTTCAAGTAGGAGCTAATTTAATCCCCCCAAAAGGCATTCCAATAACTAAAATCAGTTCTTGTGGTGCGAACACGGCAAAAAGCAGGAACTTCTGCCAATAGTTACAGGAACTATAAAAATGTTCCTTCAATGTTGATATCAGCCAACTTAAGTCACTTTAGAATTCATACTGAAGGTATGAATGCACTCAGAAAATGGCCCTGGGGAAAATTCAGTTATCGGGGGCCCGCCCTGGTGGCGAGTTCCTATAATTACCCAGTGCTAAAACCCCTATAAACTGTAAATCAACACTGGGACTAACAGTTCTACTTAGCTTGGACATTATATAACATGTTTATTGGGGCACAAGCTACTACAAGTAATTGATACAATCAGCAGCTTTGTAGTTAAAGGGACAGTTCAACCCTCCCCCCCCCCGAAAAAAAAGAAAGAAAATTCCCAAAAGACGATTGTTCATGTTTGGATCATAAATGACGCGCAAGAACAAACCTCACCAGTTCTCGTAAGTCTCGTATGGGTACATCTGAGGTTCTGTTTACCATATTTTATGTGCTTTGTGTGAGTTTCTATGAATTTTATTAACTTGTTATATACATAATCTGATTTTATTCTATGAATCAGCTATTTTCACACAGGTGTCTCCAAGCTAATGTTGTACTCCATTGTTATGACTGCAAGCATAACCGCTCAAGTGTTTGAGCTCCATAAGTGGGCAGAGGGGAGTGGGCTGGATTTCACATAAGCTGTTGACCGGTGATATGTTAGGTGTGAGCTCTGAGAAGAGCAACTGATGACTGATATCACATGGTCGACTAGAGTGATTTTCCACTGCCCTAGCTGAGAGCATGAGTTACAATGTGTTATGAAAGCCCATTTGTACTTCATGGGACAGTAAACATGTCCAAGGTACTGGCTGAGAGGCTCTGATATGACAATCTGAAAAAGCCAGAACCGTTTTAGAGTACTTGGGTCTCAAAACATCTCGTGAGAGAAAACATTTGATGTGGACTGCATTCCAAACCTAGTGAGCAGCCTTGCAGTCTACTGCTTAGGGCAGCATCCTAACTGAAATGGATTTGACTGAGTTGGTACACATTGGGAACCTTGGGTGCCAAGCAAATTTGGGATTTGCAGGTTTCTAAGCGAATGACAGTACTTTAATAAGCCAATAAATCAATTAATATATAAATCAGTCAAATTAATAAATTAATATGAAGTAAATGCCATTTTTAACTATATGAATTAATCGCACAAATTATCATTTGTGAATAATTATATTGTTTTAAATATTTAATGATGAATTAATTAAACAATTTTAGTGATACTTTTCAGTACTAAATATTTATCCATCGTGTCTCTTTAGAAGACTTGGATTAAACTGCTCAATTCATATGGATACATTTTACAATGTCATTATAAACATTTTGAATCTTGAAATTACTGATTACAGTAATTGTTGGACAAAAACTTTAATAAAAATATTGTAATTAAAATTTAATCAATTTCAATTTTATTTAAAAAAAACAACACTCATAGCAATAGGCTATTAGGCAAAACTGCCCATTTTTAATCATCTGAATTAACGTTTTCATTTATTATTATTATTATTATTTGTTTTCATTATTGTTAATTAAATATGTACTTAAATATACTTTTCAGTACTATTAATATATTTCACATATTGAGTACTATTTTAGTTGATATTCATCAACTCAAATAGTACTCATACTCAAAATTATCATCTTAACAAATCAGCTCACTTCTCTCATTCCTTGCACCACCTTTCATTGTGAGTCTTTTTTCCATAGATGTCCTCACAATGCATCATGGGCAGAGCAGGGTAGATTACTTACAAATTGTAATCTGTTACTGATTCCAAATTACATGACAAAAATTGTAGTTATATGTAATCCATTACATTACACATTTTAGGTAATATAATCAGAGTCATTTTTGATTACTTTTGACCTAACTCGTTAATACCGTATCAGGGCTCCTACACATTTTCCATTTCAAAATTACATACTTTTCCAGAGTCAAATTTCCAAACCTCTCAGTAGATTTTCAGTTTTCATATTTAACATAAATGGGTCATACAGCACCATTTCAGTCATCTGTACATATTTTTATTTTTCAGTTTTTTTTTTTTTTTTTTTTGGGGGGGGGGGGGGGGGGGGGGGGTTACATTGATTTTCTCTAAGTGACTTTTGGCATGCACACAAGAAACTTTTTTTGTGCCCTCGAAACTATTCACATACGCATGGGAATTTTTTGCATGCTTACACATCACAATTTCTAGTTTTATATAACCTGTTTCCTTTGTGCATCACTGCCATCTTACTAGGAATAAAATGAGAGCATGAATGCACATGAATCAATAGAGATCTACATGCTCAAATTTTGGCTTTCCTTATGGTACCTCTATTATCAAGACCTAATGTCCAATTTAGCACATCCTCTGTGGCGGCACAGAAACCATGAAATGGGCTGATGGCATAATACAGATATGTGCATTGTCCTTTTGGTCAAGTTCAAGGGTCTTTAAAAAAAGACTGGTATTGTAAAAAAAAAAAAAAAAAAGTGTTTAAAACGTGTGTCATATTTCAAGGCCTTAGGTCTCTTTAACGCATGTTCTGTAGTGGCCAAGACACCAGACTGCTAAATGGGCTGATAGGTTCAGTGTGTATTGTCCTATATGCTACGTTTAATGGTTTCTCGTGCATATGTAAAGGTCTGTCATTTTTTTTATTTTTGCAAAGATCCTCAAGGCTACGTCATATGGTGCTAAGAATATCGTGAGAAGAAACCCACAACGCAAAACACTTTGCATAGTTAAAAAGGGCACCTTGAATTCATTCAGTCTTGTTTGACAATCACTAAAGAATCACTAAATGGCTGCCATGAAAACACTTCTTGTATGATAAACTTATTTTCATTAAAATCTTAATTTCCTATTATAAAAAACTAAATGGGGCATACTCTGCTTTCTTTTTTCCATACTCTTCCAGACCTGTAAATTACGTAAATCAAATTCCATAGTTTTCCAAACAGCATAGGAACCCTGTCGCATTGATTGATTTAAATAGTATCTTGTACCATATTGATTTAAAAATACAAAGAGTAAGAAAATATATTCCATTCGCTGTAATTAACAACATAAAGTGCATTAAACATGACATTACGTCAAGGTTTCATGCCATGTGACCATTAACCAACATCAGAGATCCCAGAACATGCAAATGCAATAATTATTTCACAGTAAATGTATTAGGTGAAAGATGTTCAGATGACAAACAAGTTTGTGAATGCCTGCCTTACAAGTAAATAAGAAATAATGTTAATTTGTGAATTTTCACATGTTTGAAAGATAAAAGCCTTCCAAACACATAGAATGGTTAAATAACTTACTGAATATTCTAGTGATAATTCAAATAAAAATGAATGTGTTCATCAGTAGTTGATGCAACGTTGAAACACTTCTTAAACTTAATTTGTGGAATCTGATTACGTAATCCAGATTACATGTAATCAGTTACTACCCAGATCTGATTATATGATTGCTTCTCTGTGAAGGATGTGGGGATACTGTCTTAGAATTAGCCAAAAGAAGGCATCGCAACTAAAAACTGTCTGCTTTGAAACAAATATTTTGACCTAAAAGAAGATATTTTGAAAGTCCAAACAACATTGGACCCAACTGACTCACAGAGACTTGCAGAACTTTTGTGATTTTGCAGACGTAAGAAAGCTTCACAGGTTTGGAACGACATCTTCCATCAAATGCTGCCTATCTAGCACGAAGCCCAGAGTTTTCAGGAGGAATGTTCTAAACATTGACTGGCCTCCAGTCTCTGGTAAAAAGCTGAAAAGCAGTCACATTCCTCCATGCAGAAGTGGCAGCCTTTCAACATATCCACTTATGCTGTTACAGCTGTGAAAATAAGCCCTAAGTCCGAACTCAAGTCGGACCGCGGGCAGTTTCCTCAGGGGTCAGTGGTTAGCTAAGAACGGCTGGGTGCTGGGCTTTGACCTCATACCCAACAAAGAAAAGATGGATGAAATGACAGAAAACCGTGCTGCGGGCGGGCGGCCTGCCCAGGTGTTCTCCACAATGCAGCATTTGAATGCATTACATCCCCTTGACTTCAGACGACCTCTTTAAGTCTAGGTCAGCTTTTGTTGACTTGGTTCTTGTCACATTATGTTTAACTCATTTAATTTTGCACGTGTCTTACATGACCTATTTGACTTTAAACAATGATTCACAGGCCTTGCAAAATGTCCAGCACAGATCTTTCTAGCACAAATAACAAAATGTAATTTAATGGCTGTCAAGCATGACACAAGTGAGGTAAATCCAGTGCATGCATGTAAAATCTGACATGCTGTAAAATCATCAATATAAACAACACTCATTTTTTACATACTATAACATCTTTTTATGTTTGATACTAAAATTTAAATTGTATAAAGATCGATATTTATATTCGATATTGATTTTGTCTTTTGATTTCTATCTTGATTTTGTCTTTTTAGATTTAAATGACCACATTTTGTTGTTTGTTATAGGTTGCTGACTGGAATGAGCCATTTGGTACAAAGACAATAAAGAAATCTACAAATCTATAAAATTCTGATTAATTTGATACATTAATCCCAATAGTATTGTCAAAATAAACAAGAAAGTAAACTGAACTCTAGGTGATACAGTATCAAATAAAACATTAACAATTGTCGGTTACAACAATTCAGTACATTTTAATACAATTCACTGTTTGATTGTATGGCTTGCCTCATAATGTTAAATGTAAAATTTGACTCCAGAAGTAAAAAGCCAAGTTGAGAACCACGGACCTCGCTTATCAGCTTCGCACCCTGATGCAACAAGCATTAGCGGCTGGGTCATGTATCATTGGTATATAATGGCCTTACAAGGGGTTTGTTTCTTCGTCTGTTTTTAGCTCTACGTGTGAGGTATCAGTCACATGAATCCTAACAGCGGTACTGACCTCGCACCAATCTCAGCTTTGTTCTTTCAACACCCTCTTCTGATGCTACAGATAACAACTGTCATTATGATGGACGGATGGCCTTCCTCCAAACTACAGCAGGACGGTAATAACATATGAGCACCGACTGACAAGGTCTTGCTTGTGTAATTATTACACTAGTTAATTAGAGATCATAATTATTATGTAATAGTTCTCAATTTGAGGTAATTCAATTCTTGCCATTTTGCTTTGCAGTCAGGCTCAGGAAGTGAAAATCCCATAGGTCCAAAGGTGTTGTCTTTTAGAGCTGGTTTGTTTGGCCCAACGGCTCAAGATTTGAAGATTTGAGGACTGAAATATTTATGATGAAAACAAATGTCAACATCTGTTCCACAACCCAAGGTCCCAGATCTCAAAGTCAATGTTCTTAAAGTAAAGGCTTGTGAAACTATGTGCTCAGAAAACATACAAAACATACATATTGACGGACGTGGAATTCATAGTCAGTGATACAGAATACAACTGAACTTCTGGAGGATGCAAGTAACTGAGCTGTCAAATGGGTTGTGCATGAGAGTGAAAGGCCAGGTGTAAAAATAAACGCCTTACATAAGCGTCTGCAAAGATTGTGTTTCTTGAGTTAAAGAATTCCATAGTGCATGTCTGCACAAATATTACTAGATGATGCAAGTAAATACAGTAAACCGATGACATCTTTCATGTGTAGTGTGTCTTAAATAAGGTTGCATGGCTGTAAACTATGATATGAACAGTGTTATGGTGAAATAGTGCATGATTTGAAGGTCTGAAAAACAAATTGTTTGTTTAAATAAATTAGATATTACTTAAATATTACTAATACACTGTAAAAATTGATAAGTTGACTTAACTTAAAAAAACTGAGGAAACCTGTTGCCTTAAAATTATTAAGTAAATAATAAGTTAAGTCAACTTATCACTTTTTACAGTGTGCTCAAATCTTATTTTAATTTTAAAAACATAATTTCAGTTATGAGGAATAATGCTACTGGCTTGTCTCCTGAGCGCAGAAGAGGGTGCAGTCAGGAAATATAAACCAAAGCAAAGCATTCAATTGTTTATTATTGTAAATTGTAAATTATATTACTGTCCGTTTAAGAGATTGCATAATATTTTAAACTAACTTTCATAATACAAATATAATTTCGTAAACTGCAAGAAAAAAAAAAAGTGTTTTTGTAAAATGTTAAATGCAAAGAACATACCCGATGGATAATATACATATTACATCATATCAGTAATATGAGAAAGCAGACAGCGTTATTTATTATGTCAACAATTTTGTCTACAATTCTCCAGAAACTCAGCCACTCATCACTTTTAAGGAGCTGTTCATGCATAATCATTTTTTTTGTGGTTAAAAACGTGAGACACAGGGCAGTGGAATGAAAAAAAAAATAAAATCTACCTTGACAAAACCTTTTTGAAAATGTGCCGCTCAACAATCAAAGACGTTCATCTAGTCCGTGTGTAGATGGAAAAGCAATGCAGTAAAATGCAAAAATGCATTCTTTGTGAACAAGCCTCTAGTTGTTTTAGCAAGACCTTAACCATGATTTTCCTGTCTTAGCTTTGGTCCAGCCTGGACCAGATGAAAAGTACCCCTCTAAAACCAACAACATTTTTAATATGTTTCTTGACTGTAATTTCTGTTAGCTTTTCAATTAGCTTTTCTTGAATAAATCTTTTCTTGGTCTTGAAAAAAGCAAGTCCAGCCAAAACACAGTCAACATGCATGAAGTGCGGTCGTGGTGTAGTCAAGAAAGAGAAATGAAGGTAATCCCAAAGCATTTGTTGACTGATGGCATAAGGCCAATTAGAGATGTGTCCTCCCTATTGCAGAGGACAGAACATAGTGTCCACATTTTTCTGCTGCAACATAGTGTGAAATGACATCTGCTTTATCTGTGTGCTCAGCACAGCCAGCGCAGCCAAAGCAATGTGGAGCAACTTTTGGGGTAACCTCAGATCAGACTGTCAAACTTTTTCCACACGTGGTGCCAGGTCTTTAAGTCCAAGTCTGAAGCCCTCTAAATCCAAGTCCAAGTCTGTAACAGTCTTCTACATGCAGCAGGCTAGATTTATACATTTATTACATTTATATAGATTTATTATAGTGTTCAAAGAATGGGCTAAGTATTATTATTGATTTATTTTTAATAAAAAGTAATACTTACTGTAATATTGTGAAATATTATTAGAATGGGGTATAGTAGTAGTAGTAGTAGTACTAATAGTATGACCCTAGTATTATCTAATTACTTATAATGTTAAAGAAATGAGTACTGTACATAATAATTATAACAATTTTCTATATCATTGCTAATAATAATAATAATAATAATAATGATTTGTAGTAGTAGTAGTAGTAGTAAAATAATTACAAATTATAAGTATTAACAATGTAAAATATAAATTAATTTGTTGTAAATTGCAACAAATATTGTACATAATTATTATAACAACAATTATCATTATTTGTATTATTAATAACTAATGCATGTAATAATAAGTTAAACATTCAACTTGTTATTATTATATGTACTTTTAATGTAATATTTGTAATGCTAATTTAATAATAATAATAATTATTATTACCAAATATAATTATTTACAATGTTAAACAAGTATATGTACTGTAAATAATAACAAGTATTGAACATAATAATTCTAACAATAATTTATCAATTATGTTTTTAATAATAATAATAATATTAATTATTACTACTATTAAATTAGCATTACATACATATGGTAAATTATAATAATTATTGTAAATATCTATAATACTTAGCTTTATTATTATTATTAAACATTACAACACTTACATGTATAATAGCATTGGATAATAGTATCTGCACTGCACTACCAAGCTCTAACAAATGCTAGACAAAAATCACTGTTTCTGAAATATCCAAATGTACAAATGACAGAAAGAGAACAATCTACATACATGAAACACACACACACACATACACACTGAGCCAAAGGCCAGTATCCTAGTAACTAATGAATGTACTCTAATTCTCATAGACACTTGCTATTGTGAGTAGAGTGCATTTCATTAACACAACTTTAGTTCTCTGTGTATACAGCACTCCAGCTCCTCCACAAACCTGATGCTCGAATGAGAACAGAGGTGCTGAACACACACGCTGACCAGCCGTCATGGCAACAAGACCATCGTACAGTACATGTGCATCAGCGGACGAGACCCCAGAAGAACAATGGTTATGTCTGCACAGTTAGAGATGCACTGTGCCATCCTTCCTTCAAGCTGACCGCTGGCTTGTATTTCAACATCAGAGTGCTACCTAATGCCAGAGTTTGGGGAAACACACCTGAGCCCCATCTCTAACATTATGCCACAAAGAAACACTGTGATTGGACCTGTGTGATGAGTCACACTTCCGTGTGTGCTGGACCAACAGCAGAATTCAGCTTTTTCCTCTCAGCTGGGAACTATTCATTCATTTTGGTCACTTAAGGTCCTATCTACGATGGACATGACAAATTCTTCAATGCACTGTAAAAAAAAAAAACACACTTAACTGTAAAAATGTTACAGTAAAAACAGTATGTTTCCATACTATAAACGGTGAATAACTGTTTTACATGTAATGTAATTTTACCGTAAACTACTATTTTACTGTTTTAAAATGGACAGTTTTTGAAAAAGAACAAGGCATTATATAATCTAGAGTAAAAAACGTATATTGATTTGATTTTTTGATTTTTGTGTTTGTGCGTTTTATGTTGACTTAAAAAAAAAAAAAGACTAGAAAAAAATATTGCAGTTCTGACTTTATTTCTCAGAATTGTGACTTTATGTCTCACAACTGCGAGTTTATATCTAACAATTATGATTTTTAACTCACAATTGTGAGTTTATATCAGCCAATTCTGAGAAAAAAGTCAGAATAGTGAGAGAAAAAGTTGCAATTACCTCTTTTATGTTGTATTACACTTAATTAGAAGTACCACAATTAATAATCTATTCAAATCTAATCTTACATGTCTCAATTTCTACTTTTGTGTTTCATGGAATAAAGAAAGTCATGCAGGTTTGAAACAAGATAAGGGAATTAAGAAGACATTTTGATAAACTTATCTTTTTAATCGAAATAAATAAATAAAACAGACTGCCTACAGCTACAGGCTAATTTTAGTCTGATAATGCAGCACTTCAGTCTCATGTCTGGGCTTTTAACATTCACTCTCTTTATTAAACATGCATCTATTATAGCCTCTATTTGCAGCTAGAGCTCAACAACAATATCCAGCTATATAATTGTATGCATATTGAAACCACCCCCTCATATCATGCAAGTTAATTATATTGTTCAGTTCACTGTACATGGTTTTTCATAGACAAAGGGCATAGTGGGTACACACCTTATACAAATATAATTCTAATTAATAATGATCAGATATAACATACTGCATGCACTGTTGAGCAGTGTTTATAGTCTACAGTAACTTAAAAACAATAAGTATAGAATTTAAATCAAATTGTATTCTACAACTGACAAGAGATTCTAATTTGCCTACAGTTTGTTTACCACTGGCCACACGAGGGCGCTCTTAAATCACTCATTGTGTGTGCAGACTTCAGGCTTTTTCATAATAACAATTTCTCATAAAGCAAAATCAGTTTTGAAATGGAAATTTTTGTTTCAGCCAAACTACATACGGAAAGTCTGAATGGTTAGAAAGCAAGTTTGAATGTTAGGAAGCATTAAGCTCAGCATTGAGGATGGACGGACAGACAGACAGGTAGATTTTAAATGCAACTGGAATTTAAAATGTTGAGAAAGCTCAACGTGTCTGCAGATATGGTGAAAACTATAAAGAAGTTGGTCATATTGGATTACTCATTCCTGAAAACCTGTCCAGCTGAGATAATTATAGCCACAAGGAGGTCAGAGCCACTGCCAGACATGCAAATCAAATGAAAAACACAGACCAATTCATTTTTGCCATGTGGACCTTCATTATACACCACATGGTTAAACTCATTACAGAAGAGATTAATTTATTTTGCAAAGGTGCTATTAATAAAGGGAGCGTGTTTGTGTTTGTAGTTTGTACATGAGTAAAATGCTTTTTTTTTTTTTTACTCTTTGGGGTTTTTTTCATATTCTTTTATGTTGCAGCCTTCTGCTTGCTCTTTTTCACATCAATCGACACCCCATACCATATCATGATAAAGCAAAAAGCACACACCAGTCAAAGTGTTGAAAAACTCTTACAGACAATCCAAAGGAATGGGAAGAACCTGAGCTCATTTTTAAAGGGGTGTTTTTTTTCTAGGCTCGATTATGCTTATGGGGTGCAGTCTAACCTGTTAAAGGTGGGGTAAGTGATTTCTGGAAGCCGATGTTGATATTTGAAATCATCAAAACAAACACGTCCCTACCCCAAAAAGGGTCTCGCCCCTATTTTGATAGCTCCACCCCACACATATGTAGCCTACGCTACCCAGGCAACGATTAGTTCTGTGAAACAAAGCAAAACCCATGCTACACCATATCTACACCAGATGCGAGCGGCGCAACAAAATACAATAGAAGTCATTATAATCAGTGATGCGGTCTACACTGGATGCTGAGCGGTTCGACACAACAAATTCCCGACAGAAAACTGCTGCCGCATTCTATTTATGATGTGCTGACAGAAATTTCAAATGATTTTCAATGGTCGCTTTATCGCGTCCAGTGTAGGCAGACTTTAGCTGTTGCCCGGTGCAGACACGGTGTTACTCACCTATCGAGAAGAACCAAAGTAACCTCTGCGTCCGATCGCAGGCATTCCGCTCCTTGAGTTCTCTCCAGCACTGGAAAGCTGATTCGATATTTACATGGGTCCTACTTCTTGCCTTATTGCTCTGCAGACATTTTTCATTTTTATCCGCCATCTCTATCTTTCTGTTGCTCGGCTGTTCAATGAATGCTCTCTCCTCCACATCATGACTAGACAGACCCCTTACTGCTGACTGGCTACAAGTTTGTTTTGGTACTCTGCCCCGACTCAGTTTTCTAAAGTGTTTTTAAAAAGCTTTTAAAAGCTTTTTTTTTTTAACATTATTTTTCATTTACATTTATTCATTTAGCAGACACTTTTATCCAAAGTGACTTACAACTGAAGAATACAATAAGCGATTCGTCATAAAGATGCAAATAAATGCAGGAAGTGCTTGCTATACAAAGTTTCAGGCATTGTTCAGATTGGTACAAGCTAGACAGGGAGAGATTAAGGGAAGAGAAAGCAAAGTTTTTCTTTATTTTTTTTTGCATAATTTACCTTTATTCTACACCGCTCTGTGGTTTCTCTTATGAATACTCTGATGATTTCCTTATTTTATGAAGCCCCTCCCTCAGAAATACGTAATGTGCTCAGTTAGCTGTACCAGTGTGTTGTGATTCGCTAAACCGTGTAGTGCACGTGTAGAAACGTCACACCCCTCACCTTAGTGTCATGTGCTCTGGTTGTATGGTAAACAATGGCATCGTCAATATTGCTTATAAATTTGAGCCTGATTGAGACCCAGAGAATATGAGAGCATGGCAACAACTCTTCCTCTTCTCTAAAGCAGGGCAATATGGTCCCGCCCCTTTTGTTGCATGTTCCCGGGGGCAGGGTTTATGTAAATTTAAGGGATTGTGATGTCACCAACCCAGGAAGTAACTCGTTGTAGTCCATACGACCCGTAAAGTGCCGTAATTGTAAAAGACAAAATCTCCGTTTGCATTGAACTTTCAGCGTTGTAACTTTGTATTGTTAGTATTGTTTATACTCCAACAGCAACATTACACAACTTCACAACTGAAGTTAAAAAACTAAAATCAATCAACCACCCCTTTAAGTGTAAAAACATGGCACTTATGTCAGTATGATGTGTTAGTGTTTTCTTTTCTATAAAAAAAAAAAATAAAAAATAAAAAAATAATAAAGAATTTTACCAGAAGTCTGCAACATAAAAGGTGAAAAACTGAATACTTTTTGAATGCACTGTATTTGATTGAATCATACTGAATTATAATTGAATGTACAGAGCTCCATATAGTCTGATAACATGAAAGCGTTGAGTATCAGACTTACTTTGCTTTGGCGCCAGCATCATCATAGCCTTTGTTTGAGACATCATCCAGACCTCCAATCAAGTGTTTGAAGGACCTGCGAATGCGAACAGAAAAATTGATTACTTTCATGTGTTCTATTCATAGATGGCCTCAGATATAAAGGAAGTAAAGATTCTGGGCAGATACTGGGTCGATTCAAAATGGTTTTGTCTTAATCAGAAATTCATACTGACCTTGTTTTATGATTGAGGCCTAATGAGCACTACTAAAAAGCAAAAGGTCTACACTAAATGTACACTATTTTTTCTTAATTTTCCATATAGCCTTTTGCAGGATGATACTATTGTTCAATTAATAGTTCTGGCCACTGGCATATTTTTATGACATATTTCAGATTAACTTGCCCCTGATCAAGAGCCACAACAGATTCAAAGCAAAAAACAAAAATACAAATAAAAAAATCATCAGATTAGCAACAACACAATATAAAATTAGGAAAAAAATGTTGGAAAGTTTCTAATAAAAAAAGAATGTTGATTCAAGTACGTTTTAATGCGTAATACTAAAGCACTAGGTCTGCAAACCTTCTAAGGTTTAGAAATGGGATCTTTGCGAGTTTGTAATAAAGTGTATTTTTAATAATAACAAAAAAAATGTTAGACTGACACCATAATGAAACAAAATGTGCCATTTCAGGAACCATTTGTATTGAATAATGCCATATACAGACAATTATCATTTAGGAACAAGCAATCTGACTACAAGCTGTGTAGATCTATGATCTGCACAGGACAGAGTCCATCCCAAATGCTTTTCATCCTATTAAACTTCCAGCCGTTCGTCATCATTTGAAGGAAAGACAGCTGTAGCTTTCTCTCTCCCATCTGTTTATAAGGCAGAATATGTCTGACATCACACATAGAACATTTTGTTCTGCTTCTACAATAAGACAAGAATTTGGCTTGCAAAACCTGAAGATCTGGGTCTGGGACATGGAGGGGTAAAATAATCAAATGTCTGGCACTTCAATAGCAGCACAAATAAACAACGAGGGATATAGTAAAAAGTTATCAAGATAGTTTGAATATGATTGTTATAACAAAGAGGAAAAATGCTGAACATATGCAGAAAAACTGTTGTCTATATTCTATATAAATATATATAAATTCTATATAAAAAGAAAAGCTTTTAAATTCATATTTCCAAAACAATAAAGGCAGCAGTTTGGCGAGGCTTTTGAGCGTAATCTCTGCAAAACAGACATGTTCATTTTATAAAACCTGTTACAGGACAATTAATTATATATATATTTGGTCCACCAAGTCATACTCAAAGTGTACGAGTTTTTATTTGAACTAAAATATAAAGATGTTCTTCCCTAATGTCACTCTTTTATTTTATTCAGCAGTTTATTCACTATACACTAAGACAATAAGAGAGGAGCCAATAGGATTAAACACCCTTTTGTGATATTCAGAGAAAATATGTCTCCTTCTCTCCTCAAAATAAAGGTTCTTTACTGGCATCTGCAGTTCAATGATGAACCTTTATCATTTCCATTGGACCATAAAGGCTCTTTATAAAACATGTCTTCAGATTATTAAAATTATCATAACACTAATAAAAATGGTTCTTTTAAGAACACTTCACTGAAAGGTTATTTGAGGAATTTGAGGTTCAAGTCAATACTTTCTGGGATGAAAAATGTCTAAGTCAAGTCTCAAGTATTTATTTTGCAGCTTAGTGTGATTAAGTATGACACTTCTTGATGTTTCCATCTCTGTCACCAAACTATTCATTCATCATTAGCATATAAATAGTTGAGTTGCTTTGAATCTGCAGCGTCCTAATCTGGACTGATGTGATAAATCAACAAGAAACTTAAATTGAGTATTTATCCTAGGTTTTGCATGCATTAGGAAAGCAAACAGGGTCACTTTTAATTTCATGTTGATTTGAAAATCCTGCCTTCATCTAATGTCATGCCATAGCTTGCCAGTAGTCAAAATATGTCATCCTTTAATGCAATACATAAAAATAGTGTTTATGTTTTTCCCTGTCCTCTTATTAAATCAGATAAATATTTTATGTTGCTACAGGATAAGAGATTTAGACATGAGTAGGAGCCAGTAATAATGTTCATTACTACAGCTGCTGCGCTTCAGGATGTGACTCATCCACCAGAGAATTCTCACATTATCTCATATTTTTATGAGAACTCTGAGGAAACATTGAAACTAAAAGGGGAACAATCATTTTACGATTGCGAGCTGAAATGTAGGATTAATTGAAAACTTTAAATGTCATCTTACCATGATTTATACAGTCTTTTGAGTCTTGACAGCTGAGGTCAGGCAGGACAGCGTTAACCCGAGCCATAATAATGATTTGATGGACATTTAAAGTGTGAATGACTTTATATCACGGCACTGCTGACCCATTTAATGATCTATTCTTAGCCCAGTCCCAAGCGAAGCCCCAGAATTAGCAGCAGAAATGTGCTGGGTGTGTGAACCCAAAGTCACTCATGTATACTTACATTTCTGCCATTAAAATACTATTTTACTGAGATATACTAGCTGCTATTTAAAAGGTCATTCAGTTCCTTGACTCAGAAGTGAAGTCTGTAATTTCTGCTTCACCAACAGAACCAAACCAAACTGCAAAAATGCTGCTTTAATGCACAACAAGTTAACAGGTCCATGACAAATGAGGGAGTCTAAAATTGATCAGAAAACCTTATCATAAATCTAGTTTTAAAATATAATATTAAAACTCATGTTGAATTCATATGACTTTAAAAAACTTATTTTCAGCGAAAAGCTTTAAAAAGACTCCAAAAATGTTAAAAGGTGTAACCATCAATTATAATATGTGACCCTGGAGCACAAAAGCAGTCAAAAGTAACACGGGTATATTTGTATTGTATGGGTCAAAATTAAAAAAATATATATTTTATGCCAAAAATAATTAGGATATTAAGCAAACTCAACTAGGATATTAAATATACTCTTAAATATCAGGTGTTTTTGAAATGTTGTAGCATATGATATTATACTATATATATATATATATATATATATAGTGTTTTTAAAGAATACTATACTATAATATAATATAATATAATATAACTGAATTGTCGTGGCCTAATGGTTAGAGAGTTGGACTCGTGATTCAAAGGTTGCGGGTTCGAGTCTCCGGCTGGCAGGAATTGTAGGTGGGGGGAGTGAATGTACAGCGCTCTCTCCACCCTCAATACCACGACTGAGGTGCCCTTGAGCAAGGCACCGAACCCCCAATTGCTCCCCGGGCGCTGCAGCATGGCTGCCCACTGCTCCGGGTGTGTGTTCACGGTGTGTGTGTGTGTGTGCATTTGTTCACTACTCACTGCTGTGTGTGTGCACTTGGATGGGTTAAACGCAGAGCACCAATTTCGAGTATGGGTCACCATACTTGACAATACGTCACGACTTTACTTTACTTTACTTTACGTGTGTGTGTGTTCCCGTTGAGTTCCGTTTTGCCCTTATTTGGTCTATTTCCTGTCATTAGTTAATCATCGTTTATTCTATTCACCTGTTCTGTATTAATCATCTTGTTTGCGTTCCTTCATAAGACCTCAGTTCTCCCCTAGTCTTTATCTCAGTTTGATGTTAATAAAGGAAAACGTGTGTTGATGCTACTTCGTTTTGTTTCATTTTACTACAACCACTAAATCCGTGACAATAATAAAATATAATGCTTTTTCTTTATTACGATTTCATTTACTTCATGCCTAAAAGATATTAAAAATAATTGTAGTTAAGAAATTAAAAACCATGTATAACAAAAGTTGTTTATATGAATTTAACATAAATAAATCCAAACAATAAAACAGAGTATGTGACTATGGAGAAAATGAAATCCCTATGGAGAAAATGAAAGGTTCAAATACGTCCCCATCCCAAGATGATAAAAAGTGAGTTTTACTGTTGTGCTCTATTCCTACAGGAAATCAGCTGCATGAATCAGTGGTTAAAATCCCCACTGATCACAGGTCAGCTAGCACACAATTTAACAACAACAAGAGTCTTTTAATGAGCATTACCATAAACCCCTGACTGATGACAGGGCTCAGATAATGGCGAATTGCTGCAGTGAGTGTGAAAGTCAATTTGCATGTGAGGCTGCTTATTATATCGCTTCCTCAGAAAAATCAAAGTCTCTAGAGCATGATGTCTACAGAGACGAGAGGAGGTCTACGAGTCCCGCTGCACAGCACGGCATTGTGCTCCTACTGTTTTGTCACACGCTGTGCCACTCAAATGAGGACATAGGTTGTTTCCAGACAGTCTGCTGTCTACAGATGGCAAACAAGAAAAAATGGCTCCCTGAAGTTAACTAGCGTAAACTAGCATGAACTTGCCACAGTGAAAGTCGTATGAGGTCATTAGAAATTAGCAACGATAATTTAGTGAGCACACAGTGGAAAAGATGAAAGATTTATCAAATTTCACAGCACCAGTACACACATACACACACACGCATACACACACACACAAAAAACCCACTCTCTGTCGATGACGAGGCAAGTGACAGCTTCAGCAGCGATGACGTTAGCCGTCCTGATGTCTTCTCTGCGGAGACACAAAGAATACATGTCAATCATGCAAGTCTAAAATGTATTTATTTTTTAATAATTACTGAATTACAATATCATTTCATTAGAGGATAATACGAAGGAAACATAGTGTCTCATAAATGAGTTTGTTTACATTTCCAGTCAAATACCTTAATTAAAAAAAAACTGGAGGAAAAAAATTATAGCATATTTATATTAAACTGGGAACTGTGGTTAAGCAGCACATGGATATACTTATATATATATATATATATATATATATATATATATATATATATATATATATATACACACACATACATGAATGAATGATACTATTAGTTTTATATTTTTGAAGTGTCACATAATGTGAGATAAGATGGTTATTTAATATATAAAACATTTTTGTTGAATTTTCAGCAAAAATAGCAACTATAAAAAAACACATCTACAGTGATATAAAATCTTAATAAGTTTGCATGCATTAAAGATTTGATTTCAGCCAGACTAAAGCAATAATTTGTATTTTTATAATGTCATGTAAAATTTTAGCCCAATTAAAATCATGCCAGTCTGATTTTATGAAGTCAAACTAAAACACCTAAAAGAAAAAGTCAGATAAAATGAGCGATTTAATCCTTCAAATCATTATTTAATTACGCATTGCATCATGAATAGCTTACTGGGATAGACAGATGAAGACTGTAGCTCAACTCCTCAAAGAGGAGTGTGCAATTACCTTAAAAAGCCAGTAAATTGCCTGCCACATCGTAGTCATGGTATGTTATGAAAGTACACATTTAAAAATATAATTACTATTTTTTTATGGATTTTCATGTTTTAAGATCAAAACTCTGGGTGTGGGGCAATGTATTTGCTTTTATGCATTTGAAAAGTGGCAAAATAAATTATAAAAGTAAAATGTTTCCAGGTTCCAATGTTTCCAATGTGATCTTTATATAATACAAGGACAATACACAAACTGTGACATGTCACCCTCATCCTCAGTTTTGACATATGAGTCTCCAATTAGCACCACGCAGTTGTGAATATTCTTCACTTTGCTGTGGTCAAGTCTATGTTTAGGGTGTCATCAGTGTCCGCTGTCCTGAGACTCATCTGCATATGCTGGAATTCAACTGCCTCAAACCGGCTCTCATTAGATATGATGTTTCCCGGTCCAACTGTGAAAAATATACCTCTCATTGAGGCCGAACATATCGGAGGTGCCGCAACTCTTGCAAATAAGGTCCAATTATAGCACCTAAAGGGATTATTACATCAGTCCTGTGCTATTCACATCACAGCTACACTTATCACATCAATCACATGAGGATAAAAACTGCCACTGAGAAAGTCCAGCACAGCTAAACATCTTTCAGTTACCATGGCACACTTCAGAGGCAGAGAGATGTCTTTGAATTCTGTGACAGCATTAGGTGAGGATGGAGTCAAAGAAAGACAGAGGCAGGTTAAGACCTACCAGCGCAAACGTGTTTCAGCTGTCAGTCAAAGTCTGGATGTAGTGAGTGCACATCACAGCAAGTATGGTGTGAGGTTTATGAAGGAAAGGTCAGAGCCGTCAATCAAGCTGGGAGAATAACAGAATAAAGTGACACAACGAAAGGTTCTCCAAGAAACCAAGGTTAATGTGCCGGTTATGGAGCATGAGAGGTCTTCGATGTAGCCCTGTAATTGTAGGTTGGTGCACTCAAAAATACATGTTTGATAGCCCTTGTTCATTGCATTAATTGTATACAGCAATGTGAATATTATCAGTTTGTATTCAAAGCAAAAATAAATAAATTAATACAGGTTTGAAAGAACATGAGAGTACTTGAAAATATAATTAGGCCTAGTTTTATTTTTGGGTGAATCAAAGCATTATGTACATTAAAGTATGGCTGAGATTGAGCTGACAAGGAAATAGCACTGATATAGCAATGATTTTAATTTTCTAGGAAACTTATATTCAGATAAATGTCTTTTCAGATGCTTTTATACTAAAATAACTTCCAATAAAGCCACTATATATATTGTGTATGTAACTGAAAAAGAATTGTCGCTAACTAATACAATCACAAACATGCAGCACTACAAGTCAAATACACACAAAAACTGTAGTTAAAATGTCAATGCTATGCTAAAAAAAAGACAAAATAACAGGCAAGGAATCATATATGATAAATATCATAAAACATGTTAAGAATGTGCATGGATCTTCTAATTAATTTTCTAATTAAAAGAAAGCTTATATTGTACTTAATGAAAATTAAGTCTATTCTAGGACATTACAGTTTTGGGGTTTGGACATGGGTTTTATTATAATTTAAACCTCTCGTTCCCAGTTCTTATTAACATTGCACAATGAAATAAGATATTATTTAAAAAGTAAAAATGTATTTATACATGATTGTATATGTTGTCCTATTAATTAACAGTTTAAATAAATTGTAAAATTTCTACTGCAATTAAAGTAATATAAATCGCCTTTGAGAATAAACAATAAAATTGGTAATTTGGCCAAGGCAATATGCTTGATTGCCATGAAAACAATGTCACATTTAAAAAAATGCTAAATGATCTTGAAAAGGCCCTAATTTCATTTGATTTTGAGGAGATTTTGGTAATGTACCCTGACATGTTTTCATTGGCTTCACCCATACAGTGGTCCTTAATCTAAGTGTGTTTGTATACTTCCGTTCCGGTGCGTAGACTACAGAAGAAGACAATTACTCTAAGGTCTGGTCAACATCTCCTTAACTGGCAACAAATGAATTGTTTTGGTTCAACAAGCTGTTTTGCTTAAGAGGGACATGAAAGTTTACTTAGCATACAAGCTGTTGCACATCAAAGCAGTGGGCAGCCTTTAATCCACAAGACCATAGCTATTGTTATGCCTGTTACTTAGTCAAATCCCAGGCAGTTCCCATATCACACAAACACAACTGGGAACGGCATAAAAATATTGTTTAAGATGAAAGACTGACTTGATCAACTTCAATAGAGTGCTGATTGATTTGCTAAACACTCAAAAAAGGGAGAAACTAAACAAACAACCACCAAAACAAAAACGTAAGATTGTGTACTAATTAAAGCTGAGAGTGAGAGGTGAGATCAAAGACATGAAGATCAATAACACACATTTGCAGGAGTAACACCTCTTCAGGTGAAAACTAATGCACTACACAGCATATTACTCCTCATCAGCTCGGTGGTCCTTGGGCTTAGATCAAAGCAAGAGCCATCTAACTAGGTGGCTTTGTGAAAGTAACAATTGATCAATAGATCACATTATGTAACTATAAATATACAGCTGATATATATTTGTAACAACAGTACTTGCAATGACAATACCTTGCTCTAAAGTATTTAATGGTAAAAATAGATTCTGCCTAAATTTAATAGTTACGACATATATTGTAGCTAATACAACAGGTAATTAGGTAGTATCCATCAATGTAATCAAAAACAGAACTGAATCATTAATTAACATTAACTTTGCTATTGCATTAATAATAATTTATTTTTAGGCTAACTTATAAATATACTATTGTGCATAAATGTATTGAAATGTATTAAAAATGTACTTGTTAGTTTGTGACATCTAATGCATTAACTGGTTATTGTAAAATGTCACCAATTAAAATGGTGCTTCCAATCAGACTTCAAGGTATTTTGGTGAAAGTTCATCTGTCACTTGGTAAAAGCTAGTCAGATACTTTGTGAATGTGAATTACTGCAGAGATAGTTCAAGAGACATTTAGAAACCCTCAAACACTCAAGCTAAAGCCTATAGATTAGTTTCGCTTCACTTTCAATTTAATCAGAAAGCTCAGAAACAATATTTAATTTCACTCTCTTGTGCATCTCTGGTTGGCATAGCATACTGAACTAGAAGCACTTCTGGTGAAGACTTGAACATCGGGGTTCAAAAGGAATGAAAGTGTGCCCTCCTTGATCCAAGATTTCATCAAGAGCTCTCCTCCCATGAGTCCTGTGGCCAAAACACATCCTACTAGTTTCTCCTTCAAGTTAATCCTAACAAATATTAATTTTCCCAGCACGGACCTTTTATTTTATTTGAAATCTGCAGTCTCTTTATTTCAGTCCATTAACAGCTTGCCCCTTTTTCAGGGTCGATGACAAGCTCAATATCGCAACACAGCTGTGCAACACCAGCCAAGTGCATTGATGCATGCTTGTTACATATATATATATATATATATTGTAGAAACCCCTTACTGTGTTAACTACTATTCATTGGAGTAATTGCCCAACAATAACAATTAAATGGATTGTTGTTTACCACAACCACCACCATTAATGGACTAACGCTTCCTCTGATCTCCACTAGGGGTCCCCACTGCATATGTTCTATCTGTATCCCTTGCAACAGATGATCAGAAAGTTTCAGAACTAAAACCATCATGTGGAAATAAATGTGGAAATCACATTTGAAAAGCATCTCTTTGCTTATCAGGAATAACTCAAATCAAAAACTGTAATGGCAGCTGCGTGAAGGTGCCTGCAGTTGGCCTCTATTGAATCAGCAGCAGTGGGATTGTGCAAGAATATGTAAATAAAGCGGAGGATGATGTTCATAACCGGTCTGTCCTGTGAGAAATATGAGGTGGGGAGGAATGGATGTGCATCTGACTGTTCTGACACAACTGGTCTCATCTTCTTCAAATTAGCTCTACACATGAAGCGCTGTGTGCTCCCAGTCCATTAGATGGTACCCTTGCAAATAAAGCCTGAGATAGGCATTTTCATATAAGCCCATTTCAAATCAGGTTAAAAGCCAAATGAAATGCAGTTCACAGCTCAATTCCATAATGTGAAATATTTCCAAGTGAAGCAGGAGACAAATGTAAAGGAAGACTTCTCAAATAATATATATCAGTAATGTCAGCCGTAAAAAAAGAAAGTTCTTTCAGAGGTAGAGCAAGTTATTGCATTCAGATGAAAGATTCAGATTTATTTCTCATATAGCCAGAATGTGTATTTAGGAAGCTAATAAGGTAAATTTGGACGACACGGTGAGTTTAAATGCTTTCAAAATTCCTTTCAAAAAGTATTCCCACAGCAAGTTGAACAACTCTTTGTTTGGATGTGCATTTGATTTTTTGCAGTTAGCAGCCCATTAGGCTGTCCCTGCAGCAAATGATACATTGAGCGCATAATTGATGTCAACGGATGCTTTTGTAAACATGGACAGCAGCCAGCTGCAATTGCAGTGCTGTAAGTAGTATGCAAAAAGTTCTTACCCTTGAAGAGCTTTTTCTCCAAACCAGTCTCCTTTACCTAATGCCCGCAGATAGACAGGGGTCCCATTGGGTGGATCTTCTCGAGTAACGTTCACCTGCAATTACAGGTGTTTGGTCCTGAGAAGCTGCAGGAAGGCTAAATAAACCATTGATTTGTTCCTAAAATATCAATTATTTAACTTTTACATTTGTTGTAGGTTGGTATTTGTTGGTATTTGTCACACTAATGATACTAAATGACAGAGCAACAATAGAGAGAGTGTATTTGAAGGGATGAAGGGTCTTGAAAATGCATTCAGATTAATGGCCAGTTCACACAAAAATTAACATTTTGAAGGAAGAATTCTGAAGAACTGACACACAGCTCTTTTCCTTACAATATTTCACAGTGACCGCCTCTATCAAGCTTCAGAAAGAAAATGAATCTCCAGAACAGCAAAATGATCTACAGTCTATGACTTACAGTCTAAATCCTCTGTAGTCAGTCAATGGCTTCATATAATTGCTCAGTCAATAGCATGTAATAGTAATAGCTTCAGGAACTGACTGAAATTTATGTAGTTATTATTAACTAAGCATCTTCCCCTTCACTAAAGCCCTCAAATCTAAAAGTTTCATTGGGAAACCTTTACAGTATATAACTTAAACAGTTTCCAGCTGAAATGAACACTAGTGGCAGTAAAAGACCAACCACTTTACAGGGCAGATTATTTATTAATAAAGACTTATTTTTATTCAGTTGCAATGTTTTGTAGTCCACCCAACATTAAAATGTATTCCTTCATTGAAAGGGAAGATTGTCAGTGAATAATGCCTTAAATTTAAACTTAAAGTTCTTCATACAAAGATGCTGTATAACTTTCAAAGATTTGGAATATAGCACACAGATCATGTGGACATTTATGACACTTTTTATGTTGGTTTCTGTCATTTTTGGAGCTTGACATATACGGTCATAATGAAGTACTGTATTGTTGTTTGTGAAAGTGCAGCATGAAGATTCTTCAAAACGTCTGAAATCCTTTTTAAGACTTTTGACTTTTTGGGCCCTATTTTAACAATCTAAGTACATGGTCTAAAGCGCAGGCCGCAGGTACATTTAGGGAGTGTCCGCAAAGACTGAACGCATCTCCAGAGAGGAAACAGAGCTGCTCATGCGCGAGCAAATAGGTAGCCTCATTCTGAGAGTACGCGCGTTGTGGACCCGCCTATAGGCACGTTACTAAGACGCTCTTTAAATAACAAAAAAAAAAATACTGCCCCATTGACTTTAGACCAGGTTTTAGTTGGTCAATGGCGTGGTCTATTTCCGTAGCCTCAAAATAGCAACGCGCCAACAATGCGCCTGAAATGTATTTGCTATTTACATAACCTGGCCTAGGAGGTGAAAATGATAACGGATAATGATAAATGATAACGTCGGGCTTAAACTAGCAAAAAACACTTGTGTCGCGCCTAGCGCCGCATTGCGCCGGTTGTATGATAGGGCCCAGGTCTTCAACCTGCATACAGGTTTGGAACGGCATAAGGGAGAGTAAATGATGACAGGAAATATACTTTTCTTCAAAAGTTGTTCATGCATGCAACCTTAGTGATATTCTGTCTCTGTGCTGGAAAAGATCTTACCTTTCCCTTGCTAATGATAAAGAACGTGTCCCCTCTGGCACCTTGTCTGATAATGTACTCTCCATCACTGTAGTGAGTCTGAGAAACGAGATAAAGAAAGAGAGGCAAAGAGAGAGAATTACTAAAGTGTATTTTTTTCCTTTCTGGTTCAATTTTCACAGTGTTGCTCCATCACAATCATCCTCAAGCCATCATTAAGACTGCTTCAGGGCTGTAACACCAAAACAAGAACAGAAGTCCTCATAGCTGTAATACATGCTACTGGCAAACCACAACGACACCCGATGCAAATGTAACTCTTTAAGAAACTTCGACTGAAACCTCAATGTTTAGACTAGTTATTTTAAGGCCTGAAAAAAAAACCTACAAAAGTGCTTGAATGCTGATTCCTGATTTCACACACCATTATATGGTGTTTACTAAGGCAAACATCACTATAATTATACTCATACTCAAGGGTCTGAGTAAACCTTTACCTTAAATACTGATGTGCAATTTTTCTACTTTTGTTTCTACTACAGTTATAAAAGACACCTCAAATTGTGTGGGTTGTTGTGGAGAGGTGTATTGTGTGGTGTTGTTTTTTTAAGCACTTGGACTTCAGATTATAGAGAGCAGGATATTATAAAGCCTCGGAGTTGCAATCTGTTGACTTGGGTCAATAAATAACCACCTAGGATCACCTAGAACACCATAGGAGAACTGCATAGCAATGTGATGAAACCTCAGAACACCATAGCAACTGCATAGCAATGCCCTGGTATCCAGCCACAACATCCATGACAATTTTTAAAGCACCACTTATTTTTTATCCAGCAAATGGAAAATCTTTTTGTTTCTAAACGTGTTTTATGCAATTCATAACATAATGCGAGTAGACCATTTTCTTTTACAGTCAGTTTTCTCTGGTCAAGTACTTTAATGGAAGAGCAACAGCTGGAAAATGATCTTGTATAAAAATCTTGGCAAAAATAATGTTTGGTATACTGGAATACTTGGAATACCTTGCTTGATTTGATTTACCACATTTGATTGACTTAATGAAATAAATAATAATCATTACTATATGTTTCTACAACCATGATGCAATGGGATTGTCATGAAATATGTTTCTTTGCGTGTGCTGTTCCTGACAACAGCCTTTGTAACTGAACTATTTGTTCTTCAGTTTACAGCAGTAGAATGAATGTGCTGCTCCAGCAGCATTGTGCAGTTCATAGGTCTATTACTGAGCTCACCTTGAGGAAGTAATAATGTTGAGGTTCAGTACTGAATTTGACTCTGTTTTGTACTGTTAAGATGTATTATTAAATACCACCTCAACATCTCTCAACAGCATCTGTGGCTTGCTGAAAATAATTCTGACTCGTCCAGCATTTCTATGCACAAATGAAAATCACATTTATAGTAATACAATAGAAGTTCCAGAGGCTTTAAAGCATAAATGGGAAATTCTTACATAAAAGGCTAAAATAAAATTATTATTTTTATTTTTTTATTTTGTAAACTGTGAATATTATTTGTTAGTGCTATAAAGCTTATTTACAGAATTTTAATGTAAAATGTCCTACTTTTCTTGGTGGATGAATTCTGGCTATATACAATTCCTGTGGAGTTTTACTAGAATATACTGAATATTGCAGAATAGCATATTACCATACTATTTTCGCTGCAGTATATACTGTGCTGTGCACAGAATGCTAATTTTCCATATAAAACATCTGGAATACCTTCTAAATTTGCTAAAATATACAGTATATAACAGAGCTAACTGAATGGAATACCTAATTTTTTTACGTGGTCTACTTTGTGCGATGAATAAACGGGAAGTATTATAAGCTGCGATTTTTAACATCTTGTTCTAGACATTATCCGACTAGACTGCTAAATGTTGAGTACAAAAATAGGAAAGCTGTTATACCCTGTGTGAGCGAAGTCAGTAACATGTAGTTCTATTGTGATAAAATCAATAGCATTAATATTAGCATATTATTGACAATGTTATTAGCATTTTCAAGAAAAAGAAAATCCTCATTTATTGTCGCGTAATCCCTACTGATTTACTATTTAACTTTAACTGCAACCCTTCTCCTGAAATCCCCCCTCTTTCCACTCTTTGCCCTACATTCTTTTATTCCTACCATAAGGCCTCACACATCTGATGGAAAAATCTGACTTTCTGACCCATGTTGCTCCAAGTAGAACAGTGCAGTGTGGGAATGCCTGCCAACTCCAGCACTTCACAAGCATGTCTGGGATAAAGCTCAGATATAGCTAACTGTCGTAGACACAGGATAACAGAGTGCAATAGGGATGTCCGCTTTTTAAGCAGCCTTGGTTTCAGAATTGTTTTTTCCCATTCACTTTCTTCATAAGCTTTTCAAACAATCTTCAATAAAGACACACAAACCAAACCAACCATATCTGAAACTAAAATGCATGTGAAAATTAGGGAAAAAAAGACAAAAGCACAAGGGTTTTGTTGTTGTTGTTTTTTAAATGAGGAAATGTTTTTTATACATAGTTTACAAGAAAATACTAATTTCAGTCTTTCTAAAAGTGTAGGGAGTCTTGATTAAATCACTGGGAGTGTGTGGTCACTACTGAGCATTGGAACAATTCTCGTTTCCTTGGTAACAGCAGCTTATTTGATTGGTGGATCTCTTTTCAGGATTATGGACAGGGATGGTACTCACAGAGAATTCAGCAATTTCTATTTTATTTATGTATTTGCTTGTTGGTTTTCTTTGACAGAAAAGCATTCACAGTCATGGTTTATATGTTGTAGTTTAAAGGGGTCATCGGATGCGACATGCACTTTTACAAGCTGTTAGAACTGAAATGTGTGTTGGCAGTATGTGTACAACCACTCTATAATGATAAAGATCCACCCAGTGGTTTTTATTTAATCTCGTTAAATCATTTGCCCTTTCTCATATTGAGACAATATGATGTCACACTGACTGGACTGGTGTCTAGACCCGCCCTGAGTGATCTATCATCAGTCCACATTGTTTCACCACCGGAGCAGATGTAGACAAGAATGTCTCCTAAGCGATTGAGGTGTTCTGTTGTTGGATGAAATAATGAACATAACAGTAGTCATTTACTCATCTGAGCCGCTGAAGATGCAGTGGATTACATTTGTTTTTGAAGGGAATGCGCCCCCGATCTGCCTAAATGTGTCTATCTTTGTGCGAATCATTCATCATCCAGCTTCACCTCCAGAAGAAGTGAATTTAAGGTTTTTTAATGAATCTTTGCAAATCGCCTTTCTTAATAATGTCCTAATTAGCAAGTTTCACGATGAATGTGGCTAAAGTTTATCATCTCTCAGAGAGTGGCTCGGGGGTGAGCAGAGCTCATTTGCATTTAAAGTGGCATGCGAGAATACAGCTTACTTTACACCCCACGGGTGGAGTGACGTAGAGACCAGAGAACTTAAAAGCGCATCCGAAACAAGCAACATTAGCTTCTGTGTTTTAAGCAAGCGCTCTGATAGACAAACAACAGAAAATAAGACTGACACATTTCACGCAGTCACAATCACTTCTATATGGCGAGCTACAGACAGCACATTAGACCATGTGTTCTTCTCTGCCCACGCTAAACTTTACAGGTGTGAATACAAGCAGTCATTGTGTTGTTTATTTTGGAGCGGAGCACACACATTCAGCTCTCGAGGGAATCTCCCGCAAACGCACCGCTCCTGCCAGGCATTTGCGGTTCCTGTCCCACTGTTGTTGAGGCACGGCGGCAATTGGGTTCGCGGGGATCGCATTTAAATCTAACACGCGCTCTCTGGGTTCGGAAGCCCACGGTGTGGTCTCTTCCCCTTTTGAGTGAGAGAGAGTGCTGTGCTGCAGCTATCTTCGTCCGACGAGATTGATGTTGTTAACATTATTGTGGATGAGATTGAGTACTTGCCATCTCAATCTTTTGAATATGAAAAGCATACTGCATTTTAGATCACTCGTTTCTCCCTGCCCTCGCTATAATAAGGGGTGGGGATGCACGCAATTTTATATGTGTGGTTTGTTTTGGAGCAAAGCATGCACAGTCAGTTCTTGAGGGGGCTACCTGTGTTCATTCATATTAACCCTAAGTGTACTAGTGAAAATGCATTTCCTTAGATGTTTAGCTCTGCTCCCGCTGGCGTTTCTTCTCGAGGGAAGAAAGTTTTATGCAATGTAGAATGGAGTGACTTGCCTCGGCAACGCGTGCATTATGGGTCGGCAGCAAAATAATGCCACGGGAGGTTCTTTCTCTCTCTTTCCCCAAACACATGCAAATGTATATGCGTTTGCAGGCTGTTATTTGCCATTGTTTTATATTGCATCATATATTATAATCAGACCGTGATCACTTATCTGGTTCTTTGGCTGCATTTAATTCTGATGACGGCTCGCTACCTCCTAGGAGGTCTCCAGAGCAGCTAGATTGGCTGTTCCCTGCCGGTCCTCCACTTCAGGGCACCAATTTAGCCGCTCTAAGCACACCAGAGGTCAGTCTCGAGAGACTGATTCCCTTAGTAGACTATCTGGCAGCGTGGAAGCTTCTGCCAAATGTGTCACAATGGGTCATGGGTCCTGTGCACTGTAAAAAGAGGCAAAGACCTCTATTCAACAAGGGTATTTCCCACTCTGGTGGGCCCCGAGTAGGCTCTGGTCATGGAACAAAAAGTAGTGGACACTCTTTTGAGGAAGGAGGCCATCGAGGTGGTCCCTCTTCACGACAGAGAGCCTGGGTTTTACAACCGGTACTTCATCGTTCCAAAGAAGGATGGGGGGTTGCGTCCGATTCTAGATCTGCGTCTGTTGAACCGCTCAGTCATACGACTCAAGTTCAAAATGCTCACGCTCAAACAAGTCGTGTCTCAAATCAGGTCCGAGGACATATATCCAATCTAACTCAACACGTGAAGTTCCTGAGGTTTGCTTTCGAGGGCAAAGCTTACCAATTTGGGTTCTTCCTTTCGGTCTTGTACTCTCACCCTGCACGTTTACTAAGTGTGTGGATGCTGCTCTGGCTCCTCTGTGATTCCAGGGCATATGCATACTCAACTACATCGACGATTGGTTGATTAAACGGATGGGGTTAAGATTAACGCAAATAAATTTATTTAGGCGTAGTGTGGAATTCGACTACGATGCAGGCACATCCGTCTCCTGCTCGGATCGAGTCGATCCTCACGGCAGTAAAAAAAAAAAAAAGAGTGAAAGAAGGCCAGTCACTCACTGTTATTCAGCTGCCATCAGACTGTTGGGTCTGATGGCAGCTGCGTCCAACATGATACCTTTTGGCCTGCTGTACATGAGACCCTTGCAGTGGTGGCTCAGGACCAAGGGTTTTCCCCAAGGGGTAACCCGTTCCTCATGATCAAGGTCATGCGGATAGGCTTATGGGCCTTCGAAACTATGGTTCCTGTCACAGGGGCAGGGACGGTCATAAGTGGCCGCACCGCCCAGGGTCTGTGAAAAGGTCTCATGTGGCAAATAAATTGTCTGGAGATGTTGGCCAAGTTTCATGCTCTGAAACACTTTCTCCCAGACCTAAGAGGCTCTAAAAGGCCAGCATGTGCTCTCTCACCCCACACTTTCACCTAATGTGGGGATGCTGCTCTGGCTCCTCTGTGATTCCAGGGCATCTGCATACTCAACTACATCAACCATTGGTTGATACTAGCTCAATCAGAGCAGATAGCAGTTCGGCATCGAGATGTCGGTCTCGCTCACTTGAAACGGTTGGGGTTAAGACTGAACGCAAAGAAAAGTGTGCTTTCTCCAGTACAGAGGACCACAATGCAGGCACATCTGTCTTCTGCTCAGATCGAGTCAATCCTCATGGCAGTCAAGAGAGTGAAAGAAGACCAGTCACTCAGTGTGAAGCCCATGTCGTTGCGTAGCGCTAATGACGGATGCCTCCCTCACAGGTTGGGGGAGCGGTCATGAGTGGCCGCACCGCCCAAGTTCTGTGGGAGGGTTGCCGTGGCACATCAACTGCCTGGAGATGCTGGCAGTGTTTCAAGCATTGAAACAATTTCTCCCAGACCTGAGAGGCCATCATGTGCTAGTTCTTACATCAACCGCCAGGGGGGTCTGCGCTCGCGCCCCCTATACAGGCACACCAGATCCTTCTGTGGGCCTAGGGGAAACTGCTCTCCTTGAGGGTTAGTGTACATCCCTGGGCACCTCAATCAGGGAGCAGACATCCTGTCGAGACAGGGGTTGAGACCATGGGAATGGAAGCTCCACACCGAGGTGATGGAGCAGACTTGTAAGAAGTTTGGTCAAGTCCACGTGGACTTGTTTGCATCTCGAGAGACCTCACAATGTCCCCTCTGGTTCTCTCTGACTCATCCAGCTCCACTGGGGCACAGCTCATAGCATCCAGTCTCTCAACCGAGGTTGTTGAGACCATCCTCCAGTCCAGAGCTCCCTCAACGAGGAAACTGTACTCCATGAAATGTAGACTCTTCACTTCATGGTGCGGAGGCCGCCAGCTTGACCCAGTTAACTGCCCATTTTGTTAAGTTCTGGAGTTCCTGTAGGAACAATTCTCCGCATGTTGGACCCCCTCCACCTTTAGGGTGTTCATGGCAGCCATAGCTGCTTACCACGTTCCTCTGGGTAGTCAGTCATTAGGGGTGATACCTGTTTCTTTCGTTGTACTTGAGGCCAGGAGAAGTATGGTACCGCTCCAGACTCTCAGGTACATCCGTCTTAGCTGTGCTCGCCAGGATTTCCTGCATGTGTTTTGAAAGCCTTATCAAAAACGTGGGTATGCCTACAGTACATAATATCCAAAGCAACCCATGCAGATAAGTTGTTTATGTCTGGACACACAAATCAGATTTGATCACTTGGAATTAATAGTGCATACAGTCTGCCTGAAAAGATCTGATTTGAGGAAAAATCTGATTTGTCTGCAGTCTGAACATAGCCTTTGTATCTAGTTTTTCAACTTCCTACAATGCTGTCAGTCATCTCTGAAAGATTGCACTTTACATTGTGTTTTAAAGTTCATTAATTGGGTCTCTGAATGCCTCCTGTCTGGCACTTTTAGGTCGGTGGATGCATTTCTGAGGTACTAGAGATAAAGACATTGCAGTTTGGTCAAAAGCTATTAGATACTGCAGGAAAAATCAATGTCTAATTGTACTAAACATTTTACTAAAGTTCACATTAAAGTCTTTAAAAACTTTCCTAAGATTAAATACATTGCCTTTCTGAATGTGTTCAAGATAGACATTGTGAGTGATACTGGAGTGTCTTTGAAAAAACTACTTATTTGGTATATCTTCATCCTGAAAGAAGAAAATGTTGTGATCACAAATATATATTTTCTAATCAATATTTCAATGTTTTAGGGCCTTGATCATTATAGTAATGATCATGCTGTGGAAAGAGAAAACTTTTAAATGAAAAGTCAATTCCCATCTTAAAAAAAAGGCACTGAACAGTGGAACTCTTATTTTCATTTCATCTCGTGTCTTCGTCCTTGTGTTCCCCAGGAGGACATTATCATCAAGCATCCATTTGGTTTCATTTTTAAAAAATGAAAAGCTATTTGCTGTCATTTCCTACTTCAAATGGGTTGCAGGTGAGTCATCAATTAAAGAGCCATAGATATTCAAACTAGAACATCATGCTGAGCGGTTCTCTGCGATGACCTTCTCCACACCGAACTGCAAAATATACGATAGGCTACCACAAGTTTGCTTCACCATCAGGCTTGCAAAGTATGAAAAAATATTCAATGTGCCAGGAAATTTGGCAGTGCAGAACATCCCACACATCCACTCACTTGAAACAGAAGGTCTTGATGATGAGATAATATCTAATACTGCCGTTGCATTACTGTATTAGCTGTACACCTATTTGCATACACCATTTAAGCCATCTAAGTCCAATAATATCAGCAAAAAAGGACAAGGGGAACATTTTATTCGGAGGGCCACATAGAGCTAATTGCGTCAGCTGTTTTTTTTTGCCTTGTCTTATTAAGTCCTGTGTTAAATGCCCTTTTTATTTTTCACCATATAGATTCAGTCAACCTATCCTGTTTTTTGTTTAGTCAAGTTTTAAATGACTATAACTCTGGGAAAGTTCAGTCTATGGAAACTTCATATTCATCATGTTTTAGTCACGTTCAATCATGGTAAAACAGATAATTGGTAACACTATTTTGATGGTCCCTTTTGAACATTCTGTTGATAATAAGTAACTATGTACTTATGTGTCAACAAACTCTCAGTAGATAATTAGTAGGCTGTCTGATTAATATCTGCCAACTATTTATAGTGATAGTCTCCCAACAGATAATCTACTGACTATAACTTAACTTTGCAAGTACATGTCAATTTATTCTAACCCTAACTCTACCAGTCTACTTATACTGTACTAACACTAATGAGAGTTTGTATACATGTAGATGCAACATCACTTATAGTCAACAGAATGTGTTAAAGGGACCATCAAAATAAAGTGATAATGGAAAGATTATTATAATTATTTATCAAAATTGTAATCATGATAACTGATCATGATCGCTGTAAATTGAGAAGTTTCATCAGAAATGCTGGACTGCATTTTCTTCTATAAGCACAAAAAAACAGACAATGTCATACATATGGTTTATTTTACCTCATCTAGTTGCCTTAAATGATCATATAAATTAACACATTCTGTACATTATGCAAACTGTTAAAACTCAAAAGCTTGTTTTATATTACAACAACAAAAACAACTTTGCATTGTACAGAGGCTGTTTAAATGTTTGGATTTATTACAATTAGTAATAGAGAGTCAATGATTGTCATTTAATATTTTTTATACACTAGGTCATAGCATCAAAAAGTTTTAAAACACTTGTCCTGAAATGAGGCATTTAGTCTACTATTATAGCCAAATGTGCTGAGTCAACTGTATTCAACTGAATACTACTGAATATTTATTTCCAATCTAAAAACTCATTCATTCAAACCGACTCTGAACTGCTATGGCTTTGTGAGGTCAGAAGCAAAAAATGGACCATTTAAATCAAACTGCCAGACAGAAGTTGGAAATGGTCATGTTTTTGGCACATAAATGATTTTTTTGGAATGCAACAATGTATGTCACTAAGTCTGTGCTGTCGGCTCTTGATAAGAGTGGTCTGGTGAGGCATGATTACTATCGTAGCAGCTGGCCTGTGCTGACTTGCAAAATTAACTAAAAAAATATTACAATCTTGAAATGCTCCTGTGGCAGGAAAGTTGCTTAATACAGAAGTTACATGTGGGTAAGGGCACTATAAAATTATACTTTATTGCATTATTTTTTAATACTTTTACTAATCAGCACAGACTTCTAAAAACAGCAAAGGACGCTAGCATGTTACATCATGAAGCATACCTAGGGGAACTTACACAGTTGTTTTGTCAGACAGATCCATACATATGGTCAGAGATGCTTTCTATTCTTAGCCTACAGCGACCAGCGAAGAGAGCAGAGAACCAGCTGAGACAGAGCATAAACAAAGCAAGAGAGAGAGAAGATTGTCGTATGAGAAAGAGACAGAAATGAGGGACTGAGAGAATGTAGAGAGAAGAGCGCAAGATCAAAGCAGAGAACACGGCACTGTTTTCATCATGTTTAGTCAGGCCAGTAACCGCAGCAGGTGACCAGCAGGGACCCAGCATGAACGCAGCTCATTAGTCACTCTACCCACAGTTTTAGGCCATGATCATGTCGATCAGCTTTGCCTTTAAAATATGACAGCGAGATTCATGAAGGAATTGATCTAATAATTCTTTGTTCCCAAAATATCTCTAAAAATAGGTTAAAAGCCACACTATGAACTTGATTTTCAGTTCACATCATTCATCCATCATCTAGTTTTAGTAATGTTTAAAATACATACTGGGTGTTTTTGCCTCCAGAACTGCCTTCATTCTTTATGGCATAGATTCAACAAGGTGCTGGAAACATTCCTTAGAGATTTTGGTCCACATTGACATGACTGCATCATGCAGTTGCTGCAGATTTGTTGACTGCACATCCATGACGTGAATCTCCTGTTCCACCACAGTCCCAACACACTCTATTGTATTGAGGTCTGATGACTGTGGAGGCCATTTGAGTATAGAGAACTCATTGTCATGTTCAAGAAACCAGTTTGAGATTATTTGAGCTTTGTGACATGGCACATTATCCTGCAGGAAGATCAGAAACAGGATGGGTCACAAGATGGGTTCACTGTGGTCATAAAGGGAGGGACATGATCATCATCAACACTCAGGAAGGCCTTGGCATTTAAACAATGCTCAATTGGTACCGAAGTGTGCCAAGAAAATATCCCCCACACCATTACACCACCTCCACCAGCCTGAGCCATTGATACAAGGCAGGATGGATCCATGCTTTCATGTGGTTTAAGCCAAATGCCATTCACTGGATACTTTCTCCTTTTTTGGTCCATTCTCTGTAAACCCTAGAGATGGTTGAACATTAAAATCCCAGTAGATCAGTATTGGGCTGTTTCCATGCGATTTGAAAAATAAGATTTTGGCATTAACATGGAGTTGAAGAGATGTACTTCATAAAGTGGCGGGTGAGATATATATGAGTGAAATACAGCTGTTCAATGTTTCATATAGAATAAATCACTGCCGAAAAATAAAAAAAGAGGGATTTCCTTGTAATAGCTTATTGTAATGTGATTTGACTCAATGTGTATTGTATTAGGACACCTAATTGTAAATGCAAGCCTATGAATTTATGAATGCCCTTCAGGCATATAACATTCAAAAACAAAGCAGTTTTAATTTGTTGATGCAATCTTAATTAACAAGGATGTCCCAATGCTAGTCTGTTCATTTGATTAATTATCAACATTATGAAAATGAACAATAAAGTAAAATAGGTTCATTTTCTCCATTTGGTCTCTAAAAGGGTAGCACTTCTATTCCTAAAAGAAACTGTAAACACAATATTGTGCTAATTAAATTTGTTTGAGGGAGGTCAGCTCGCACATATGGATTTTATAATAAACCAAGTGGATTTGGTCTGCATCTTTATTCATGATGGAGGGCACTTGAAATAGCCTGTCAACAGCAATTTGGTGTTCTTTGTTTCCTTAAAGAAATTAAATGTCATTCCGTGTGGGAATATCCTTTGAGCAAATGTCTCCAAACTCTCTCTGACTCAATAAGCCCAATGTGTGCTTTGTCAACATGACAAATTGAGCTCATCTAGGTATGACAAACAAAAAAAAAGCATTTTTTCCCTAATAAATATAAAATATTTTGCAGAACAAATGCCGTAAAGGTCCCATCATGACAACATATCAAATATTTTAATTTACTTTGAATAAAATAAACACTAATAAAAAAATTATAAATAACATTTTAAAATTAAGCTTTTTTTTAAGTACTAAAATAACTAAAGCTAAATATTTTTTTTTAAAAATACAAACACACTACAAATCAATAAAGATAAAATATAAAAATAAATAATTTAAAATATTAATTAAATCTATAATAGTATATCAGTGATACCAAAATAACACTGGTTTCCAATATCAGTTTCTGGAAATTAAAATGCCACTCCATATCTCCATAGAGATATTGATTTTTAGTCACAATAAATAAAATGTTCAATACAAACAACCATGAGCTCCAAGAATCTTTACTAATGATATGTGCTCCTGTATAAGTCCCTTATCCATGTTATTTCAACTTCATTTTTTTCTTTTTTCACGTTTAATTGCAAAATATTCAATAATCCTCAAGAGAGATTCATCAAAGTTGCTGTTCCCATTGAAATGAAATCATTGTAAACAGCCCACCAGTGACCATTCACACAGATGTAGCACAATCCTATTTTCACGGAAATAAGATTCAATAATATGTTGGAGAAATATAATGAAAAATAAAAATCAAATACTTTTCCCGGTGAGACCTTTAAAATAAATACCCTTTTTGATTAAAACTTGTGCCTAGTGATATTTAATGAATGCCAACCCAGTAAAATATATGTTTAATAGAGAATGCATTCTACACTTGTTGTTGTAAATAATCACAAAGTACTGTGAGTTAACTGGCTCTTCTGAGAAAATGCACAATGTTTTATACAACACAGTTCAGTGGCTTACCTCCTCCATCACATCAGCTAGCTTGCTGAGTATTTCTTCCAGAAGGCCTTGGAATGTTGGAACGCTGTGAACAATATAAAGAGAAAGTGTGAGGTTTGTGAGCCAACAAAACAAGCTGTTTCCATCAGGTCATAAAGTATCATATCTGACCAGAAAAAAAGAACAGCAACCTGAGTTTCAAAAGAACAAGTTGAGAAGGAGGGGAGTCCGTCATTATTATGAAATTAATTTAGCAATATCAGAAACAAACTCTATGAAATCCACGAAAGCTGGTAAATGAACAGAGTGAATGTATGCAAGAAACTGACAAGCACACGTTTGCAGTCTCAGAAATTATGTCTCAGGTTGAGGTGTGGGTGGACTACTCGTGGTTTTCATAAAAAAGGCCTGCCAATCATTTTAAATAGCTAAGAAAACCAGTCAGCCAGAAAGAACTTTACTGGAAAAAAATCTCAGTTGACTCTCAGTAGAATGAAAAAATCTCCAAATTAAACATACATGCTTTTCCAGATTTAAATTAGCTAGAGGACATTAAAGTCAACATAAAATCAAAACTGACTCTACATACTTTTAATCTTTCTAATTTGCTCTGCCTCTGACACTTGAAATGTTCATTCTTAGATGATCCCAATGAACCAATCAGATTAAACTGACTATATTAGAAGATAAATGTGTAAAAATATATTTGCATTTTTAATGTGCCATATACAGTGGGGCAAATAAGTATTCGATACACTGCCGATTTTTCAAGTTTTCCCACTTACAAAGAATGGAGAGAGCTGTCATTTTCATCGTAGGTACACCTCAACTCTGAGAGACAGAATATTAAAAAAAAAATCCAAAAAACCACATTGTATGATTTTTGAATAATTAATTTCCATTTTAATGCATGAAATAACTATTTGATCACCTACCAACCAGCAAGAATTCTGGCTCTCACAGACCTGTTAGTTTGTCTTTAAGAAGCCCTCCTATCCTCCACTCACTACCTGTATTAATTGCACCTGTTTGAACTAGTTACCTGTATAAAAGACACCTGTTCACACACTCAATCAATCAGACTCCAACCTCTACTATGGGCAAGACCAAAGCGCTGTCTAAGGACACTAGGGACAAAATTGTAGACCTGCACAAGGCTGGGATGGGCTACAGGACAATAGGCAAACAGCTTGGTGAGAAGGCAACAACTGTTGGCGCAATTATTAGAAAATGGAAGAAATTCAAGATGACTGTCAATCTCCCTCGGACTGGGGAGATGCAAGATCTCGCCTCGTGGAGTATCAATAATCCTGAGAAAGGTGAGGGATCAGCCTAGGACTACACGGGAGGACCTGGTCAATGACCTGAAGAGAGCTGGGACCACAGTCTCAATGGTTACCATTAGTAACACACTATACCGTCATGGGTTAAAATCCTGCAGCGCGCGCAAGGTCCCCCTGCTCAAGCCAGCACATGTCCAGGTCCGTCTGAAGTTTGCCAACGACCATCTGGATGATCCAGAGGAGGCATGGGAGAAGGTCATGTGGTCAGATGAGACCAAAATAAAACTTTTTGGTATAAACTCCACTCGCTGTGTTTGGAGGAAGAAGGATGAGTACAATCCCAAGAACATCATCCCAACTGTAAAGCATGGGGGTGGAAACATCATGTTTGGGGGTGCTTTTCTGCAAAGGGGACAGGACGACTGCAACGTATTGAGGGGAGGATGGATGGGGCCATGTATTGCGAGATTTTGGGCAACAACCTCCTTCCCTCAGTAAGAGCATTGAAGATGGGTCGTGGCTGGGTCTTCCAGCATGACAACGACCCCAAACACACAGCAAGGGCAACTAAGGAGTGGCTCTGTAAGAAGCATTTCAAGGTCCTGGAGTGGCCTAGCCAGTCTCCAGACCTGAACACAATAGACAATCTATGGAGGGAGCTGAAATTCCATGTTGCACAGCGACAGGCCCAAAACCTGAAAGATCTGGAGAAGACCTGTATGGAGGAGTGGGCCAAAATCCCTGCTGCAGTGTGTGCAAACCTGGTCAAGAACTACAGGAAACGTCTGACCTCTGTAATTATAAACACAGGTTTCTGTACCAAATATTAAGTTCTATTTTTCTATTGTATCAAATACTTATTTCATGCAATAAAATGGAAATGAATTATTCAAAAATCATACAATGTGATTTTCTGGATTTTTTTTTATATATTCTGTCTCTCACAGTTAAGGTGTACCTACGATGAAAATTACAGATCTCTCCATTCTTTGTAATCAGAATCAGAATCAGAATGAGCTTTATTGGCCAAGTATGTTTAAAGAGGGAGTGTGCTGGATGTGAGGGGTCCAGAGTGATTTTACCAGCCCTTTTGCTCACTCTGGATGAGTACAGTTCTTGGAGAGTGGGGAGGGTTGTACCAATGATTCGCTCAGCAGTCCGGACTAATCTCCGTAGTCTTCTGAGGTCAGATTTGGTAGCTGAGTTGAACCAGACAGTTATTGAAGTGCAGAGGACGGATTCAATGATGGCGGAGTAGAACTGTTTCAGCAGCTCCTGTGGCAGGTTGAACTTCCTCAGCTGGCGAAGGAAGTACAACCTCTGCTGGGCCTTTCTGACAATAGAGTCAATGTGATTGTCCCACTTCAGATCCTGAGAGGTGCCCAGGAATCTGAATGACTCCACTGTTGTTACAGTGCTGTTCATGATGGTGAGTGATATTCATGAGAGCTATAGAGAGCTGAGCAGATGGCTCCTTATGCTTTTGAATCGCTCTCGTGCCTACTTTGGTGTCTTTTTTGATCGGTGCGCAGAGAAGCTTCAAGTCAAACAAACGAACAAACATGCGCATATTTGCATCGCTTTGATCATTCTGTGTAGATCTCAACTTCTCACGCCCAGCACTACGATTGGTCGATTATGTACAATACCTGCATGTTATTGGCCAGACTGCTTTGGATGTTTTAGGCAATATTACAATCCAGGCCAGGATGTGTCCCCTCTGAACGGCACACATGGCCATCCTACTCTTAAGAGTAGTTGGAGCAAACTAAATGCACTTCTTCAGTTTGCTGATAAGTGAATATGTACTTTGTCTTCTTCATTTAGCATCTGAAACTCCTCAGAGGATGCATCTATTTCTGCAGTCACATTGTCCATGAGGGGCGTCAACGTATTGATTCTGAATGTAACACTTCTTCTCTCGCTGCTCCATGTAGCTCATAGGCATCTTACGTTTCCTTCAAAAACCAAGTACTTTCTGTTCCTTGACATCATCAGCCATACAGTCTCCAGTAAAGCTGGTTCGGGGCCTCTGAGGAAATGTAATTTTCTTTGAGAATCTTATTGCAAAATGACGTTGTTTTGGGTCACCAGACGCTATGGGGTGCATGATTGAATGATTGTTTTAAAAAGATCAAATAAACCCTGACCTCTTAATTCAATAATACATAATTCAAATGCTATTACTATTGCTCATTATTTGGGTTTGAGGTTTCTCACAACTCATCCTTCACCATTTGTACATGATGCATCAAATCATGTGGTTTATTGCATTTCTTACATTTCACCTGCCGGAAGATGCAACCAGTAACAACTACAATAACGCTCACAGAAATACACAGAGGAAAGAATATCTTTGTCTTTTGACCCTGGCAAGCACAATGTCCACAAGACCCATGATACACAATAACAAAGGTTCTCATCTAAGGGTCCTCAGGATACTTTGAAGGGGGCTTCAGGATGACTTAAAATATTTAAAATCAAAATAAATTACTCAAATTAAGACAATTCGCTAACATTTTAGTTTAAGGAACAATACTCACTATTAACTAATTGCTTGTTAGCAAGTATATTACTAGCACATTAATGCCTTATTCTGCACAACCATATTTTAGATCCCTTAATCCGAAAAGTTCAAATCTACTGTACTCACTACTAATAAGCAGGAGTTTATTGAGGGAAAAAGGCATAGTTAATTGTGAGAATGGGTTACCATAAGTGTGACTGATATGTATTATTTCGAATCACCCGCTCAGCAAGTTTTTTTTTTTTTTTTTGAAGAACCAGGGGGAAATAAGCCTTTATATATTGAGAAGCCTCATTTTAAAAGAGTGTTACAAATTAACAAATAATTTCCTTTTTTTCTAATAATGCCGAACTGTAAAATATTTGATCAAGTAGACAAAAATACATGCATTTAATATATTTATAATTAATATTTATCCAATAAATCACAGGAGTCTTTGAATATTGAGATAGACAATGGGGGCCAAAATGGTTGAGAACCACTACCCTAACAATCTCACATTTTATTTTGGAAACTCTAAAAATGTACTTTCTACTTACAATGCATACTAAAGTGCAAAATCCATTATTACGTAATGCAGTAGATGTTATTGGGAGGGAACAGAAGTGTGAATGCATTTTTATGATGGATTGTAGACTAATCGATATTAAATGATAAAAATAACAATGTTCTAATAAAGCAAAGCTATTCATAAACAGCTCACAGCTAAAAATCAATATTTTCTGACTAAGTGAGTGGAAGGAGATGAATTAGACTCAAACAAACAGAGTGAATCTACAGAAAGCAACAGCACTCTAATCATTATCTACCCTCTGCCTACGTCTAACCAACACACACTTTACTTTCCTCAGAAAAAAAACTGACAAAATATAACGACAGTTGATTAGAAACATTTGAGAGTAATATGTCATTTCACCTTCCAAAATATTATAATCAAAACCCATCACCCAGGAGATTAACGACACACACAGCAAAGGACAGCGAGTTATCTGTGAGTGTGTAAGCATTCACTTCTGTGTTATTCATTCACAATGAAAATCAATTTATTTTATTGCATACTGGTGAGGGACAGACCTCTTCCATCAGGGGTTAGGAAGAATAAATAGAAGTGAACGAAGAAGCCGCCCACCTCTTCAGAAACTCCATGTACTCTGCATGCTTGATGAGTCCGGTCCTCATCATGATGGTCTGGAAACACTGACGGTCAATGGCCCATAACTTCACATTTGTGAGGGCTGGGGGGAAAAAAGAGAAAAGAAATAAGCAAATAACACCCACATGCACATTTATCTAGCCAAAATTGACTTTATTATCTTTATCTGCTTATCTACAATAAGTGCTAACAATATCACTGCTGTTATATAATGCCTTCTAGTCATTACAAGAGAACTGGTGTATTGTTCACATAAATCATATTTCACACTGTTTAGCTTCACAATTAATAATCAATACAAGACAATTAATACAAACATTACTAAACACTTTACTTAAATATCCAAATTGAATTATGTATGAATTAAATCTATAAATAAATCAATTTAATTTCCTTTGAGGCCAAAGTAAAAGCATTCAAATAAAAATGTATGTTTAATCTTCAGCTCCGTTTATTCCACATCAAAAGTAACAAAAACAAATAAAATGTCATTTAAATTAGCCCTATTAAAGAACAAACATTATGGTGTACATGTGTGTGCATTTTATAGACAGAATAATAACTATATATTCATAATTTACATTTATATTCAAACTTACAACTATTTTTTCAGATTTACGTCTATTTATTCAGACATAACTATACATTCAGATTTACGTATATACACACATTCTTGGTTAACATTTTGTATCTACTTAATCAGACCTGATATATCTACACTATATTGCCAAAAGTATTGGGTCACTCCCTTCTAATGAACACGTTTGACTACTTTAGTAATTTTTTATGAGTACAAATCTTAATGTTAAAGCATATAATGATATTCTAGGGAATTGTGTGCTTCTAATTTTATAGCAACAGTTTGGACAGAACCCTTTTCTATTCTAACATGACAGTGCCTCTGTGTATAAGGCACGGTTCAAAAAGACATGATTGATTGAGTCAGTGTGGAAGAACTTGACTGGTCTGCAGAAAGCCAAGTCCTGATCCCAGCTGAACACCTCTGGTGTGACTTTATATGCAGACCTTGAGCCAAAAACTCATCACCAAACAACAATGACTTGTATAGACACTATAAGGACAAAAGTGTTGGGACATCCCCTTCTTTAGAACAGAAAAAGGCACTAACAAAACTGTGGCAACAAAGATGGAAACTTGAAGGTGTTCAGTTGGGATCAGTACTTGGCTTTCTGCAGACCAGTCAAGTTCTTCCACACTGACTGAATCAATCATGTCTTTTTGAACCGTGTCTTATACACAGAGGCACTGTCATGTTAGAATAGAAAAGGGTCCTGTCCAAACTGTTGCTATAAAATTAGAAGCACACAATTTCCTAGAATATCATTATATGCTTAAACATTAAGATTTGTACTCATAGAAATTACTAAAGTAGTCAAACATGTTCATTAGAAGGGAGTGACCCAATACTTTTGGCAATATGGTGTATTTTTTGCAATTTACATCAGAATTATAACTACAGTACATATTCATAATTTTCATTTATATATGTAGACATAACTACAGATTTACTTCTATATATTCAGACTTCATAATTATATATTTTGATGTGTATATATATATTCAGACTTATAACAATATATTCTGATTTGTATCTTTATAATCAGATTTATAACTTTATATTCATATCCCATATAACGATTTCCTATTTGGCCCTTCATAATAATAATAATAATAATAATATTTGAGTCACCTATATCTATATCAGGCTATATAGTTAATTAATACCAAACCTTAAACTAAAATTTAAACCATTAAAAAAACATTTTAGTATAAACAGTAACTGATATAAAATTTAATCAAAATTAAAAAAAAAAATATAAACTTTATTTCAACTAGTTCCCAAGAAAACATTTCTCATTTTAAATTAGTAACTGAAAATATGAATATATATATATATATATATATATATGAATATATATATATATATATATATATATTCCAGGTATGTTTTATACACAGATTTAAACTAAATTAACATGAACACAAGAACAAATATTTTATCGTTACACCCCTAATATATATATATTTATTAGGGGTGTAATGATACACGTATTCATACTGAACCGCTCGGTATGAGTGAAGTGACATTCAGCCAAGTATGGTGAGACCCATACTCGGAAATCGTGCTCTGCATTTAACCCATCCAACGTGCACACACACAGCAGTGAACACACACACACCGTGAACACACACCCGGAGCAGTGGGCAGCATTTATGCTGCGGCACCCGGGGAGCAGTTGGGGGTTCAGTGCCTTGCTCAAGGGCACCTCATTCGTGGTATTGAGGGTGGAGAGAGCGCTGGACATTCACTCCCCCCACCTACAATCCCTGCCGGCCGGAGACTCGAACCCGCAACCTTTGGATTACAAGACCGACTCTCTATTAGGCCACGACTTCCCCATGAGGCTTTCGTTTCGGTACGCATTACGAACCGAACTACCAAAACTAAACTAAAATTTAAACCATTAAAAAACATTTTCGTATAAACAGTAACTGATATAAAATATAATGAAAATTAAAATAAAATATACACTTTTTATTATTTTAGCTAGTTGCCGAATTACATTTCATTTTAATTTAGTTTAGTTTAATAAATTAAAATTAAATTATATTAACTACAATAGTTAATTTAAATGAACCTTAATCTTAAATTGTCCTAATTATTTATAAAATTTGGGTGAATAAAACAATTGAGATCCAGTGAATAAATAGAATAAATTTCACTTCAGTCTGAATACATGGAAAACCTCAGTATATCTGCAGAATGATTTGCAGAAAAAAAGTCTACCTCGACAAAACCCAAAACCTCTATCATCTTTTAGAATCCCTGTAACTCACTTAGTTTCAGCCTAATTGATCTTGCAGTCTGGGAATGCTGTCAGAGCTGGAGAGAAAAGGTACATTTGTCCGTGGTGACAGCCAAGACAGGTTGTCACTCGTTGACATTACCAATATATTACTTGCCCTCTAAGATGTGCCTTTAGGAGGGGGCATTTGCCAAATAATTTTTAGATGAAAAGGCCCATTGGGCCCTCAATATCTGACAGGTCTATGCAAGATATTAGCATAAACTTCCATCAAAACAACTATATTGTTTGCAGCTCACTCATGGGGCCACATTATACACAGGACTTTCCTCTACAAATTCCGGTGTTCAGCTTTTTGAATGCTAAATTATGCAAGTGCTCATCATAAAATGCAGTAATGAAGAATTATTAAGAATAGCATATTCTTTTTGTATCCTAACACTGTAAAGACCTGCAAGGTATCTGAAGAACAATATACTAAACGGCTTTAGTGCTTGAAAGACCATAACGTTAGCACATCTACAGATGCAAACCCATGCAATCACATCAAATAGCAGTACAAGTGTTTCCCACACAATAAGCCCTCATTTAACAGGAATGCGTTTATGAGCATGCATCATTTGCACCCTCATGCAGCGAGCGCAAATGATGCTTGAACAAGAAACACTTCACAAAGACATTTTCATTTTTCAAATTCACATTTTCTGGTCATTTGCAGAGCAACAGTTACGGCCACGTTAATACACCTTCTCATGTACAAATGGACACTGTGCTTCTTAATGAGAGCGTTGTGTTTTAATGGTTTTAAGCCCATTGGGTACTGACCAATTACAATGGATTTATTATATAGGACAGCAATTCTTGATCAGTCAAGACTTCTGGAATGAGTATGCTTCGAATACGCAAAAACTATTCTACAAGCCTGAAAGTCTGGCTTTTATAGCAACCTTTAAAACTCACATAATTCTTGGAGATTCGGCTATTTACTCCTCAATTAAAATGTTTTTGTTTGTTTGTTTATTTTAAAAAAAGTGTTTTAAAACAGGTCTATTATACAATAATGTATAGGCCTAATTAAATATTAACACTGCAGTCATCAACAAGAATCAATTAAATAAAAAGCTTTAGCCTATTTCTGTCATGGTGTTCAGCTGGTGTGCCCTCTTTAGCCAGAATGCACTCTTCTCCATTCACGTTTACTCTGTTATGAACCCAAACTACCATTTCCCAAACTACATTTCTCTGTCCCATTTGAGATGATTGGTTACAGATGCTTCCATTTGAATAATTTGGGTCCTGCGTATATAAGCTGTGTTTGTCTCTATCAATGTCATGGAGGTTTTTTATTGTTACACTGCTTTTGAGTTCTGTTTGCCTTGCTCTCTTGAGTTATTTTTTTTTTTTTGGACTGTTCTTGGACTGTTTACTTGGATTTTGCCCTGTTTCAATAAAAGCTGCGCTTGGATCTGTAACTTATAGGTCTTGGAGCAATTCTTGTGACAGAAAACCTCCATCTCCTCCGATCCAGCAGCATGAATCTACGTATTGTGTTCTCCTGTATCTAAGAAGGAGCTAAGGGCGAGACGTCAGGGATTGATTACCCTGCGTCAAGAAGGTTTGGGGGTAGGTGGATTTGCTCAGTTGTTTGTACTGTGGCTGTAGGACTCAAGTATGAGGATCCAGAGCTTATTGAAATTTTTAACAACTGCCTGGACTAACCCCTACCTTCATGCAAGATTGGTGAGCATAAGACTTTGGGTTTTTGGGGTTTTATTAACTACCTCCCGTACCGACATCAATTGGCTCAGAGTACTAAGATGATTGCTATGCCAGAGTCTCCTGTCAGTGTGGATGTTACAACAGAGCTTTCAGCCATCACGGATGCCACCTTTGTGTTCCCGGTCGTCGTGAACGGCACCACTGAAGATTTTAAGGTAACCCCAAGGCATTTGAGACTGGTCTCTAAGTTAGAGGAGACGTCCCTGACATCGGTACGTGCCGTTAAGTCAAGCATAAGGGCCTCAGCAACAGTCCTGCTGTTTACTACGTATCCCATTATCGCAATGGACATCATGAGTATGGGGACTGCAGATCGTAATTCAGCCTGTGAATCCATTCCAGAGCCCACTCCAGTCCAGGAGCCCTCAGACCCAACCACGCCAGAGCCTGCTCCAATCCGAGAGCCCTCAGAGTCCACTCCAGAGTTCGCTCCTCAGTCCAGGAGCCCTCAAAGTCCACTCCAGAGCCCGCTCCAGTCCAGGAGCCCTCAGACCCAACCACTCCAGAGCCCGCTCCAGTCCGAGAGCCCTCAGAGTCCATTCCAGAGTTTGCTCCTCAGTCCAGGGGCCCTCAAGAGTCCACTCCGGAGCCCGCTCCGGCCCGAGAGTCCACTTTAGAGCCCTCTGTTGGCCCGGAGGACATCTTGACACCACCCAAGCCACTAACCCTGTTGGTCTTAACCAAGCTCCTCGCCTTACTGGCGCCACCCAAGCTCCTAGCCTTGCTGGCCTCAACTAAGCTCCTTGCCCTGCCGGCCCTGTCCTGGCCTCCTGCTCTGCCGGCCCCTCCCTGGCCTCTTGCTCTGCCTCTGTCTCCAGGTCCTCTTCTGCTACATGGGCCTGGCCCACCATCCCTCCCCCTGATCAGCCTCTGTTCCACCTCCCTCCTCAATTTTTCTGAATTCTGGTGGAGCGTCTGGTATCCGGTCCATAGAAGGGGGTTATGTTATGGTATTCAGCTGGTGTGCCCTCTTTAGCCACTAGAGGGCACTCTTCTCCATTCACGTTTATTCTGTTATGAACTCCATTTCCCAGACTACATTGCTCTGTCCCATTTGAGATGATTGGTTACAGATGCTTCCATTTGAATCATTTGGGGTCCTGCCTATATAAGCTGTGTTTGTCTCTATCAATGTCATGGACTTTTTGTATTGTTACACTGCTTTTGAGTTCTGTTTGCCATGCTCTCTGGAGTTATTTATTTTTGTTGGACTGTTCTTGGACTGTTTACTTGGATTTTGCCCTGTTTCAATAAAAGCTGTGCTTGGATCTGTAACTTATAAGTCTTGGAGCAATTATTGTGAAAATTTCAAGCACCGACTTTCAAAAACAACCTGTTTAACATAAAATACATTTCTTCTCTTTTTTTTTTTCACTATATACGGGCCACAAGAGAAATATTAAGGGAATATATTAAAATAGCTATATAGCATTATCAGCATATGCTGAAGTAGATTTGTCTCTTGTAGGCTCTGAAAGAATATGCGGCAGATGCCGAAAGCTCCGTCATTCCATTTTTACTTTCACTTTCTGCATAGTGAATTGACTGATTAAGACGTTCACCTGCATAACTCTTACACAAAGTTTGCACGTTGCTTGTGTGATATCCACTGGCTCGCCTTCATGGTTTAAAACAAAAATATTTCCAACACTGACACGTAAGCAACCACAAACTGTATCGAAAACATACCGAACCGTGAGACCACTGTGTCATATTGAACCAAACCGTGAATTTTGTGAACCGTTACACCCCTAATATATATTAATAAAATATACAAATGTAAATATACCAATGTTATCTCACAACCAATTCATACATATTTTACGAGGTGGCTAATTCATACCATTTTGTACAATTTGTCTAGACCATATGAACTGGGGAAACCCAGTTTAGCAAATTTAGCAAAAATCGCACAAATTCGTATGATTAGCCACCGCATAAATTGTGTAAGAATTGCCATGAGATTGGGTGGAAATATACTGTATCTCAGGCACGTTTTATATACTAAATGATTTTATATAACTAAATGAATAACTAAATGAACTAAAGTAAAAATATTTAACCAATTTCAAAGGATGAGACCAAGGCTGCATCCGAAACCACCTATTCAACGAGTAGGTACTTTTTTTCAAGAAGTGCTTACTTAACGAGCGCTAAAAGAGTACATACTTTACAGCCAAATCTCGTTGAGTATGAATGAGATCCGCCATGTTTACGTTATCATGTGATCTATGACGTTATAACAAGCGCAAAAACAAAAGATATGAGCGACAGGTTTAATTCATCCATCTGTAAATATTTTGATGCTGATGAAATGTGCTCATTTTTGGTCTTGTTGAAGAAACAGCTGCCCTTATGATTGTAGTATAACCAACAAATTTAGGGTTGATTTAAGTTTTTATATTTTTAACTCAAGTAATATAACCCTACAGTTTAATCCTTAAAGATATTATTTTTTATTACGAAATACCAAAATCGTTCATCCACATGCAAAACTGGCTTAAATCTCCTTTGTTTTCCATTTTTTCTTGTGGAATGGCCCTCTGGTTTCATCCCTGAGGTTTATGAATAACAAAAACAAATGCAATTTTAATGCATTATGATTATATTAATTTTATGATTATTCAAAGATATTTATTCTTTTTGTCCCTTTGTATATAATCTCATACTATGATGTACGCAAACCAGTTCTAGTTGTTTTCTTTCTCTTTTTTTTGTGTTTTCCTCCATGTTTGTAATTTCTGCACAAAGGAGGTGTCAATCAGCTGCTCAAAGATCTTACCTTTGGAGAGGATTGTTGATTTTACACTCGAAAAAGGTAAGTATTACCAGGGGCGTGTCTAGAGCATTTTAAATAGGGGGCACTGCCTTAAAAGAGGGTGGCCGGGGGGAGGGGTTGGATACACGATGTTAATAGGCTTATATTATATAGGCTATTAATGGCACAGTGTGACATTCATTGGTCCTCACAGAACTTTGTGAGATCGCGATGAACAAGGAGTGACAGCTTTATTGGTTATGAGCACTCTTTGCGAGCTTTCTAAGCAATCCATTTAAAATGTAGAACTTTGTTTTTTGCCCACACACACGTTGCAAAGTTTTGGGAATGACATCTGCATATTTATGCGGGATTCGCTCTCGAAGTAGCAGCATATTGATAGCAACAGAAGGGACAAAATATGTGAAAATGTGCATTAAGAGAGCACCCCCACTTATTTCAGAAGCAGCCTTAGTGATTATTTCTGGAACCTGGTTGATATGCTTCTATAACTATATACAAAAACAACAAAATACAAATGTACTACATAAAATAATTTAATAAATGCATATTTACAATTTAAGCACTTAACTAAAATAAATATTAATAAAATTAATAACTAGAGAAGGCTAACTATATTCAGCTTGCTTTCATTTAGTGAGAAAAGCCTACTCTTCACTTGAATTAGAAAAAAAACGCTTTTCTGGTCTTCAGTGATGCGAGGATAACGTTTGAGCATACACACAATATCTGAGTGAGACCCGAGCCAATTCATAAAAGAACAATGTAGACTTAAAAGCACACGTCCAGTTTTGTGCGAGTGACGGAAATCCGCTTGCGATTGGAGAGATTTGTGCTCGCGCATTACATGATCGCGTAACATTATGCGCTCTCGACATTTGTCATTTAGATCACGCTAAAATGCCTAAAATTAATAAAGAAGAGAAGAAAGCGGCCCTAGGCAGCTGCCTACACTTGCCAAGATACGCCAGATGCAGTTAGAAATTAACTAAAAACAAGCCTATCGCAAGACATCTGGTAGGGGGGGGCACCTGGGGTGGCCAGACAAATTTCAGGGGGGGCCGGTGCCACCCCTGGCCACCACGTAGACACGCCCCTGAGTATTACTACTTAGAATTTAAGATTCCTTCAGAATGCATTGGTTGCCCAACACTTATGAACAATAATAATGATAAATGCTGACCAATAATTAATTATATTTTTTAGTGAAACAAGCTAAATGTAATTTGCTTCTTCATATGCCATAGCTATGCATGACTGTACACTAGACAAATGCAGCCAAGGTGAATACATCTCAATTTTCAGTCAAGTAACGAATGAATGCATATGTTAATGAAACAATTATATTTTATTTACTGACAACAGGAAACATGAACAAATGAGTAAAATGTAAATAAAAGTAACCATGACAATAAATAAACCAGTCAACAACACATGAAAAAGCTTTATTCAAACAAAATTGTTCAAACAATCATGTATTTACAGGCAGTGGACCCACATCCTACTGCATCTCAACACAGCTGAGCCAGTTCTGCAGCTTTATTCTGATGAAGACCACCGTGTCCACTGTTCAATCCTTGTGTGTGTGTGTGTGTGTGTGTGTCCTGCTGGTTTCTGTTCATACAATATCAGTCAATGGAGCCTAACTTTCAGATTCTTCGTGAAATTATTTGACTATGCTTTTGAAGCTTCTGAAACTCGTGCTCCATTGACTGATGTTGTATGAACAGAAACCAGCAGGACAAACTTGAATAAAATCACATCCTCAATTTATTTTGGTCTTTCTCTAGATGCTCTCGCTGGCTCTGGGGTCACTGAGGATGAAGAGACCACAGCAGCATCCGGTCCAGATGAGGCAGTAAGGGCAGGTGGAGTGATGGAGCATCTCAATCATGGCACTGGATCATTTCCAGGATGCTGCTGTGGACTTCTCCATCCTCACTGCAGACATTTCAGATCATACAAAGATGCACAAACATAATACACAAGCAATCATTTTAACAGCACAATGTCATTTGATTTCTGTATTAGAAGTAACAAAATGAGTTCTTACTTTATATTTTTGTTTTCCTTTTTTCCCACAAATACCGCTGTCACCTGCTCCATCACAAAAGCTCTGCATCAAATGCACAGAAATCAAGAATCAGAAAAGCGCTGTAACAGCTTCGTTTGAAATTACAATCATTAAAATAAAAGAAACCTTAAGATTTAAAATCATTGTTTATTCATTTCAGTAACTGAAAGATTTTCAGCTCACTGAGAGCCTTTGAATATTTTTTTTGAATATTTTCCTGTCTCTTATTAAATAGACATTTAATGGTCTTTAAGATGTATAAGGTTTATGTAAATGCACTTTGTGTTTACTGGAGCTATACAGATATACAGTAACGTTACTGTCTAGCATCTACACATTCAGCAAATCAACAGTTTACTATACAGTAGCTCAAGAAATGTGATTTTAACACACGTAACTGTGTTTTTGATCGATAATACTCACATTTGTAAACACCCGCATTGCTGATCTCCGTCACGTGATGATGACGTATCCTCTCACGCGGGGCTTCTGGGATAGAAAAGTGTCCATCGGATGAACACTCAAGAATCTGGGCAGAAGCAGTAAGACATCCGGGAACTTCTCGACTACTCGTCTATGAATACTGAGCTTTCGGACATACTTATTCGTTCACCTATCATATAGTAGAGAAGTAGGCATATTCGAACGCACTTTAAGTAGACGCACGTCCGAATCTCGCGAGAATTAGTACGTCACCCAGGTAATTCCTGCCTACTCTTTTATGAATCCAAAGGATTCGGACATACTTATTCACTCGCCTACTGCATTTCCCCTACTATATAGTAGAGAAGTAGGCGGTTTTGGATGCAGCCCAAGAGTCTGGTGATGTCTATGGGTCACAGACTCACTGCTGTGATTGTGTGCAAGGGATCTGCAACTAAATAATAGCTTTTAATCTTTTATATATGCCTTATGTTCAACTGTCCCAATACTTATGCTCACATCAGTGAGTGGGATGAACTCTAAAAGTGCTGTTCTTGTTATTTGGTAAAACACACCATCAAAAAGCTGAAAAAAAATATTGAGATGTTATATTTATTTTTAGCAATACTGTGCAGCCCTAATTGCTGTTAGCACATTTTGAGAGATGAAAATGACAAAGTTTGAGAACAAGCTGTTCTCCAGATGAATTAGGGCTGCTGTATAGAATATAATAACTATGACAGCAGTGCAAGCAAATATAATTGGCAACCAAATTTGTGACAAGTGGCCTGATGTACGATCCCAATTAAAATGCTGCTTTTAGGGCAACTGCTTTTTCAGATTAAATAATTAAGATTAGAATAAAAAATACTTCACCAAACAATTGTAGACAGGCTCATTTGGCACATTTTGATACAAAATAAACAGAACATTGCCGCTTGGCTGCTCTTGGACCGGAACGTCTGGTTTAATCGGAATGTTCCGCACAGCTTTGGGCTTCCAATTATCCATGAATCCAAATCCAAATCAAAACCATTTCCTAACACCTTATTAAATACTGGCTGAGTGCTTCCTCTGTCTCCGCTTTCACTGGGGAGCAAAATGCAAGACAAAAAATTTAATTTCTTTATGGTTGTCTGTCTCTCTGAGTGGTTTGATCACGAGCCATGTTGTTGTTCCTGTCATTCGGATCCGGCAAACCCTCCATTGACGGAGGGGGAAATCTATTTCAGTGGAACCTTTACACTCTGATAATGTAACACAAGCTTCTTTTTGATCCCTTGTCATGATGTTGATTAGTGAGATGTTGATTATGCAGTCATAAATCTATCTCAGATGCTAAGAATTAAGAATACAGATCAAATGCTCTTTGATGCTCTTTCATGAGAGGGTTTGTTCTGCCAGTGTGCTTTTATACAGGTGTGCGATTACTCTATATAAATATATCATTAGCAGGCCTCTCTAACATGGATCATCAATGCAAAATACAATCAGTCAATGTAATGTGTAAATCAAAATTCAGAAATCTTCAGAAAAAAATATTTTATGAAAGGACATCAATAAGATTGCATTATAAGATACTGGAACCTTGTAATGTTGTGTCCGAGCTAAATAAAATGAAGAGCGATAAAAGCTCTAGTATCTCTTTCCTATAAAGTTGTCATGATACCAAAATGTAATGATTCTCAAAGCAATTTTAATACACAGCCAAAACTAATACGCTACTGAAAAGGTTGTTTGGGGAAACCAAAATGTTTCTTCTATGGCATAACTGCAAAAAATAAAAAAAATTAATCAAATTAAAAAAATAACACTTTTTGGAACCTTTATTTTTAAAGAGTGAACACTCAGCTTTAGGTTAGTGAAAGTTAAATATTTTTATCAAATGGTCTACTGAAAACTCGATTCTGATTGGCTAGAAAGAATCTGGTAAAACTTTTTAATTCACAGTAAGTTCTAGTCAGTTTAATCGCAGATCTAAATCAATGCTGCCTTCATTGTAGCACATGCATACACATACAGACAATCAATCATACACAGAGAAACTTGTGCTTGCTGACAACGCTAAAAAAAACAACTGAAAAGCTACATTTTATTTCTGCAGAACAAGGTAGTAATGGTGCTGTTTAAGTAATTAAACTCACACTTCACTGGAGAGACGCAGCACAAACGAAGATAATTCTCATGCACAATTGCTCATTCATTTAAATGAATGCAATCTTAGTTCACTAGGCTACTTCATACTTCTTGAGAAATCTACATTTAAGAACCTGATAAAATAACTAAAGCATTTTCCATCTAGTCAAATTTTGTCTTACAAACATTGAATTCAATAATATATGTATATAAGGCAGCCTTAAGGGCTTTTCACACTGAACACGAAAATTCGACACATGTAAAAAGTCATTTAAGTTTACAACAATACAAAATAATTTACGTTAAAAACAATAAAAAGAATGCACGCTCAATATACTTTAACTTACATAGTAACAAAAACATTTGCTCATACTGTCTAACTCATCTGACATGTATTGCAATGTCAGCTTGTGTCATCAAGTAAACACAACAACTGAATCAAGAGAAAACATGAAAATAAACACGCAAGACCTTTCCTCTCTGTGGTGTACCCAAGCAGGACAGGAATGCCATGAAGAACTGCAGTGTGTTGAAGAGTAAAAAAGACAAGGATAGCAATTATTAACTGGATTGAAGGAAAACAAAAGCATAAATAAATAAATAAATAAAATATTAAACACACACACACGTTGGTGTTTGTGGTTTATGGGGACTCTCCATAGGCGTAATGGTTTTTATACTGAACAAACTGTGTGTGCTATTGCCCTACACCAACCCTACACCTAAACTTAGCCCTCACAGGAGACTTTGTGCATTTTTAGATTTTCAAAAAAACACCATTTAGTATGTTTTTTTTTAAGCCTTTTGAATTACAGGGACATAGGCAGTGTCCTCATAAACCACCTTCACATTGTAATACCTCTGTTATACCCATGTCATTATACAAATTTGTGTCCTCATAAACCACATAAACATGCACACACACACATACACACACACATATATATATATATTCCATTAAAGAATACTCCATGAATTAGAGTCTATTCAAGCTACAACAGTTATTTAGTAAAGGACAGTTATTTATTAAAGAGTTATTTTCTCTTTATCTTTTGTTTGATTAACATTAATAACATCCCACAGCAGGTTTATTTAGGCTGCTGTCACTTTAAGAAGAAAACAATTATTTATTTCCGCGCACTTTAAAATGATCAATCAAGCATGTCCCGTTCTTTAATCTCCATTCATCCGTCCTTCATCACTCTAACGTGTCAGTAATTCAAACACTGAACACTGCGCGGATATATTTACCAGGCGCGACATAGACGACATAAAATATATACTGACACTTTATATTTGACAAAACACGTGCATTAATCCATTAACTTTGACTTTAATATCATATAATCAAGTTCCCACACATTAAACAACTCAAACTTATATGTATAAATACTCACCAGTTTTGTTTATCAGCCGAGGTCTTCCACAAAACAAGATGGCCGTTGATCAGAAAATTCTGAATCCAAACCCTGATGACGTCAGTGGTCAATGTAAATCATGTAACCTTAACTAGGGACATTTGAGTAGCTAGGACTTGATGATACAAATAGTAAGATTTGATAGATCTACATCAGTAAGATAAACAAACAATAGCACTTTATGTAAAGTCAACAAAAACAATTGAGTTAGCACGTTTGTTAGATGATGCTTGTAAACCAGTGACCAGTGTAAACAAACACCGAAGAAGAGTATTCTGAGCGATTCCGAGAGAGAAGAGAGAGTGGATGCCGAGTGTGTGGAGAACTGTACGGAGAACTATTCTTTTAAACATTAAAAAGTTTTGTTGGCACCAATAGCCTTGTTGGCAGCGTGGCAGCATATAGCAATGCTGCGCTACGGGCGTCCCGAGTTCGAATCCCGGCTCGAGGATCTTTTCTGATCCCATCCCCCTCTCTTTCCCACTTCGCTTCCTATCAGCTCTGATCTGTCCTATTGTAATAAAATCAAAACACACCAAAAACTAAATATTTGTCTTGAAATGCAGCATTTTAAACAGCGCTGGTAACTTCACTTAAATTGCACCTAGTAAAGACATGGTGTAATGTGCAGCACCTGATGTCAAAGAGTTCATCTGCAGAGGGTTTGTTTAGTAGCCATTTCTGTAATAATGAAATGCTGGTCACATTTGGGGTCAGTTACTACCAAAGACCATCATCATCTCAAATAAGAGACAAGCAATTACAGCACTGCCTGCCCAGAGAGACGCCTTCACGCAAGCGGCACGTATTGATTCTGTTGTGACCGTTATACTGAGAGAGAAGGAAGGAGCAGAACTGGTGAGAGAGTGAATCCAGGGGTTGAACGCTCTTTTGTGTCTGGGAATAGTTAGTATTGTATAGCCAGATTTTGAATGTAGGTTGTTTTCTGGCCATGATCCGCACACTAGGACAGGAAGACACATTTAACTGACAGCTAACGTATTACATAAGCAACACATTCAAACATTTATGTCAATATTTATTTTTATAAAGTTATGTGAAAAAGTGGTGGACATGAAAATCTGTCTAGATGGTGATGTTGTTTTGACAGTACTGAACCTAGTTTAGAGAAATATTTGTTGTCACCATATCATGGAATAGACAGGCATAATTAGTCTACTTTCAGGATGTAATTATGTTCAGCAGGTGTGTTTGTGGCATTACCTGATTTGTGTAATTCCTTTAGTGAATTGGGCGTTGAAACAACACAGACAGCATGTGCATATAAACAACGCTATCAGTAGCTGCAATTCATTTTCCACTAAAACGTCTGTTTTTACCAAATATTTGAAAGTAAAACACATATTTTCTTTGAAATCTAAAGAATTTTACTGAGATGCCAATGCTTTCAGACCTGAGCGTAAAACACAATGAGAACTTTCTTTCCAGCCAAACAGACCCAGCAAATATGAATTATATCCACTGTCAGTGTGCATTTTAAGATGGAAGTCATCGTTCAAATACATGTGCAAATTTAACACGGGTACAGTTTAAAGTGCTGAGATTATGCAAGACTACTACTAAACTAATTCTCAGAAACCTTTGCCTCACAAGCATAAGCGCATGAGACAGGCTTCTCGGTATCAGAGGACAAATTAAACTCGTCAGATTCATTTTTGGCTAAGCTGGCAGACTACATTCCCTTGACTATTTTCAGCTCCCAGTAATGTCTGCAGAGACCAAAATGAGCCTGACAAAAAAATAATGATTAATATTGCAAATCACATTAGAGATGAAATCACCTGACTCCCTTAAGTGTGCACCAATCATAATGTGTTTTGAGGATGTTTCATTCTCATAGACATTTTTACATCATCAAGACCAAAATGTTTATCAACAGAATCACGTGTAAGAACCCCAAAATTGCAGGGGAGATGGTAATTCAGTGCATAAATAGTCTGGTAACTGAAATTACAATTCTTAGTTTTTAAGATTTGCTTAGATTTTCTAATGTCAAAAAGCAATAACCCCAACAAAATGTTTAAGAAAGAAAGAAAGAAGGAAATGTGTACATTTAAATTTATTCAAGGTCAAAGGAAATGTTTATGTGATTATTTTATGGTTACACCACTTGATGTTTTTCTTTTGTCATTAAATCTATTTTTTTTTTTTTTGTTAGTACAATAAGTTGACATATACTTGCAAAGTTTCTCATAGTCTGTTAAGAGGAAAGGGAAGTGGTGTGTGGCCAAGTATGGTGACCCATATTTGGAATTTGTGCTCTGCATTTAACCCATCCAAGTGTACACTCAGTAGTGAACATACACCTGGAGCAGTGGGCAGCCAATGCTGCAGCGCCCGGGGAGCAGTTGGGGGTTCGGTGCCTTCCTCAAGGGTCTCACCTCAGTCGTGGTATTGAGGGTGGAGAGAGTGCTGGTTATTCACTCCCCTAGCTACAATCCCTGCCGGACCTGAGACTCGAACCCACGACCTTCGGGTTACAAGTCCAACTCTCTATACATTAGGCCACGACTGCCCCAACACGACTGTCCTGGACATCTTGATCAGTTATATGGAATCATGGACTCTATCATATATCAACAGATTTAAAAAAAAGTGTTTATTTGGACATTCTTCAGGTCAGTGATCCAAAAACAAACATCAAAATCAAAACAAAAATGTCTCACTAAGCACAAAAGTGAGAGGTTTGAAGGTTTTACATTCATTCCATCCCATTTTCCTGAGCTGAACCCTATATAAAAAAAAAAGAGTGGGGAGAACTGTTGAGGAGAAGAACCAACACGAACCTGGGAATCTAAAGGGTCAGGTGTGATTCTGTATGAAGGAATGGTCTCTGATCTCTTGCCAGGTGTTCTCCAAACTCATCAGGTATTAGAGGAGAGATACAAACTTATTTCCATATCCTTCTTTGCTCATAATCATCAAGGGGGCTAATAATTCTTACCTGACGGTATGTCATTTTACAATAAAAATCTCTATATCTCTTAGAGCATATTGAGTGTTCAAGAGAAAATTGTTCTTCTGAGTCAGATATTTTGAATCAGCTGATTGAGTGCACAAATCTGGTCTGAATGATTCATTCACAAATCCAAATGATTCTGCTCTTGAATTCACTGACTCACTCAATGATCCAGAGGGTGATGACTTAAATTCAGTCAATCTCTCACAAAAAGCTATTGTATGAAGATCTAGAATAAAATGCATGAGGCATATGGACCATTTTATGTATTTTAATGGTGCTATTACATCCTTTCTAAAAGCTTGGCTGTTCTCATTCACTGACAGAATTAGCATTTTTGTGTGAACCAACTGTTCTCTTTGGATCAAGCCAACAGGTCAAACCTCTAATCAACAAGCCCTGAATACACGTCACGATAACGGCTACAATAACACAAGTGAGAAATACCACAATGCTCCGGTCTTCCTGCTCCTGATCTGGAAAGGTTCAGTTCAAAAGTAATTACAACACTCCTGCCAATAACATAATGATAAACTCCCGAATGATAAACATGATTGGTAAAACAAAAATACCTCTGGCTCAGATCCAGAGCTGAGCAGATGTTATCTGCTGTCATTGTGATGCAAGATGATGAATATTCAATATCATAAAAGCAGAGGCAATCTTTAATCTGTCATCAAGCTGTTAGCCACCTTTCAACATTTTACAGCGAGCGAGGCGCCAAACTCATGTCAATCAAACCCATTTAAGGTGTGTTGGGAGACACCGGGGAGGAGAATCATCATAGAAAACATGCAGCAAATGACAGTGGCACAGCAGAGAGGGTGATCGGTCAACTTAAATCAAGTCTAAGCTTCTTATTGATTAGCTGTCTTAATGTTATTCATGGCAATGTGCAACAAATCACTGCAGCACTCTTGAGCAGCGAGATTGCCTTTTGTGTCACTCTGATTAAACGAGGCGTCAATTAAACAGGGAAAATTTGGCGACCTCAAGTACCTTCTCCTTTTAGACTAGACAAAGCCTGTGTGTTTCATGTCAGTCGGGTGTCAAATTAGATGTTGAATGTTTTTGTAGTAGAGGATGATGTGATTTGAAGCCTTTGAGAGGAATGAGCACACAGTAGCTCAAAACACTTTAAACATTCAGGCCAAACCCTAAGAGAAGGCCCCTCAGCATTTCCAACCAATTATTGAATATGATTAATAAATTTGTCCATTTAGAATGGTTTTTAATGTTTTTGAAATAAATCTCTTATGCTCATCAAAGCTGCATTTATTTGATTAAAAATATGCTAAAATATTGTGAAATATTATTACAATTTAAAATAAGCTGTTTTCTATTTAATCTATAAAATGTAATTTATTCCTGTGATGCAAAGCTGAATTTTCAGCATCATTATTCCAGTCTTCAGTGTGACATGATCCTTATTAATTATTAACATTATTAATAATGTTTCTTCTTAATATTATTAATACTGAAAACCATTTCTGCTTTTAGGGATACTTTTTAAAATATAAATTTAAATGAACAGAATTTATTCAAAATAAGACATTTCTGTTACATTATAAATGCATCTTTTTTGTTGTTGTTGTTTTATTTTTAATCTTACCCCAAACCTTTGAATGGACATTTATAAGTTTCAACAAAATATTAAGCAGCAACACCATTTATAATAATTTTAAGCAGCAAATCAGCATATTAGAATGATCTCTGATAGATCACGTGACACTGTAGACTGGACTAATGATGCTGAAAATTCAGCTTTGCATCACAAGAATAAATTACATTTGAAAACATTGTTTTTAAACTGTATATATATATATATATATCTTTTTATTCCAAAATGTTGACTGGTAGTGTACAGTACAAAATCAATGAGGAAAAATGTAGTTAAGTTAGAGAAGACTCTACATTTAGTTATTACATTTAACAGCGTTTATGTACTCTTTTAGCTAAGCTACTGTCACACAACTGATTGTTCTTTATAACTGATAATACTTTTACTTCGTAACATTGAGCTAAACTACTGTCACTCTACTCAATAATTATGTTCCTGTAGCTCAAACAGTAAAGAAATAGCCAAGATTATGGGTTTGTGTGAATTGATAATAATATATTCCTTGAGTGCACTATAAGACTTTGTATAAAAACATCTGCCAAATGAAAAAAAATATATAATAATGATAATTTTCAACTGAACCGACATGTGTAATTCTGGCACACATACTTGAAAAGGCTGTTTCCAACATAGCAGCCACATCTGAGGTAATTACCCATGGAAATGTATAGCTGTTTGTGTGATTACATTGAGATGAGTTCATGGATCTCTCACAGAAGAATGGAGCTCAGGCTTCAAGTGACACAACTGACTGACAGAAAAATAGCCTAAGTTGAAGTTATTAATTTCGGGAGGAGTACACCCATCTAATCTTCCAATTAATATCCAAGTATAAAAGACAGCCTCTAACCACTTCCGTTGTTAGTTCTTTCGGCATCCCTCCCCCTCCCCATCTTCTCCTTTTATGCATATTTATTTATGTATCTTTCTGTCTATGGGGGCTATCGGAGCCCAAGTAGAGTGGTCTCTCTGAGCCCTCCATTGCAGACATCAAGCCAAACCTGTTTATCACTAATGCTAAGATTATATGAGCACAAGAACTCGTGAAATAAGAAACTGCACTCAAAAGCTGCTAGGGAACATTTAAGAGGCCTATGAAAGGATGTCACCGTAATGAAAGGCATGTGCATTTCACTATGCATTGTAAAGCGTAAACAGAGACCTGATATCAGGCTGAAGGAAGGACATTTAGTCAAACTGATATTTGAATGCTGTCCAAAGCAATTATTTGGCCAATTTCAGAGCGTCTGTCTCTGTTAGTTCATCCACTCCATCGGATTTATACACTTACTCAATTAAAGGAATGAATATGAGGCTCTCATGCCCGTAACAAATTAAGGTCATCCCTTGAGAGCAGCTCAAAATGTGATATTTTGAATTCAAGTGCACTATCTGTAATGTAAGATGCATTACTTGACCTGTAAACCATATTAAATGCTACACTAATTTACTCAGTTCAACTATGCTGAAAAATATAGATTACACTAAACAATGAGGTGCCTTTGTGGCCAAACAATAAAAACCTCTTAAGAAATTCACAGCCTATTCAATTGTCTTTGAAAATTCCTGGTTGAGGTGCCATGAATACAATAATGGGGGTAGAGGTACAATACTGGTTAGCTTCTTATATAAAACCTCTTAAGAAACAAAAAGACTGTAAATTAATAACAGTCTTTTGTGAGATGAAGATTATGCATAGATTAAGGATGAGCGGGTATGAGAACATAAATATATTTTAGAACTGTACAGTGAATTCTTCCTTGTTTGCTCTGTATCTTAAAAGTATTATATACTAGTGGCAATTTTCATTGATTATTTAATGCACAAAACAAAGTATTTTAGTGCATTTAAAAACAATTTTATATATATATATATATATACACATACCTACATATATATATATTTATAGGGGTGTAACGGTACACCTATTCGTACCGAACCACGCATGTGTACCGAACGAATACAGTATTTTTTATCAGGAAATTCAAATAATAAATGGCGGTTTGTCTTTGATGTGGCATGACAGATCGCTGTATAAACGCCTTGGAGAGCCGCTTCTGGGATAAACCCAACACAAGCAGTGACTCGAGCGGACGCGATCAGCTCCGGTTGCCGTGTCTGAGCCGTGAGGCGCAATAGACTTGTGCAGAGCGGAGCGCGAGTGAACACGATCTCGCCTTCCTCTGTACTACTAGTTTTAATGCGAATAAACATGACTGAACATCTCATGCCTCATGTAATTGCTATCATAATCTGAGGTACATTTTTAGCACTAACAACATTTAAACTATAACTGAATGTATTTAAAGAAAGACCAACTGATTCAGTAAACCAGTTTATTTAAAAGAAAAAAAAGTTTATTTTTTCCCCCCTGCTGTACCGAAATCATATTGAACCGTTAAAACCAAGGTACATACCGAACCTTCATATTTGTGTACCGTTACACCCCTAATATATATATATATATATATATATATGTATATATATATTTTTTTTTTCTGTTATGTGTACATGGCAATCACTTGACAGTAGCATCTAATGAGTTGCATTGGCTCAAACACTTAAATTATCCTGCATGCTAGAACAACAACCATATTTATCTTTCCTCTGCATGATAGCTATGTTGATTTGACCAAAATTTATACTAACTTGTTTCTTCATCAGGACACGTTTGGATAAATTTAGTATTACACCACTTGCTCACCAATGGATTCTCTGCAGTGAATGGGTGCCGTCAGAATGAGAGTCCAAACAGATGATACAAACATCACAATAATCCACACCACTCCAGTTCATCAATTAACGTCTTGTGAAGCGAAAGATGCCACTCTATTTGACTTTAAGGGCAAACTGAATAATATTTCACCTTTATAGCCAAATGCCGTCAGACGGAATAAAGTTGCAGCATGTGAAGTTTTACTTCCAGCACTGCAGGAGTAGGCTATGAATTAGTCACACAAAGCTCTATAAAACTGCAGATCAGAAATTACTAATACAACATGAAACTAAAACAATTTTCAGTGAAACTTCTCACTTGCATATTAAAACAATAAACTAACATATAAAACTTATGTATACTTACAAAGAAAGTTAAACTTCAAAACTTCTGTTCATTGTGCCTGCTTAACTGAATACTTGACATTAACTTATTGTGTAACATGTATTATATTATAGCTGTATATTACTGACATATGGATATTTCTTAGGCCTCGTTTACACTGTTAGTAAACGCAAGCCAATTAAGATTTTTTGCTCATATGTGACAAATTGGATGTGTTGACCGTGTAAACAGGAATAAAACGCATGCATTTGTAGATTTTGAGAACGGTCTCAGGCCTCATTCATTTGTGGAAATAAATCAGATATAAATCAGATGTGCCAATGCGACTGTCATGTAAACAGGCAGATCAGATTTTCTGCAGAATTGCATTCTGTGCCCCATTAAAGCTGCCGCAATTTGGTACTTCTCCGCGGTTTAGTGATGTGGTATTATTCTCAGGAGGAAGCATGCGTGGAGGCAGCAGTGTTGCCAAGTCCGTGGCTTTCCCACGGAATTGGCCTACTTTAACACTGTTGCCGCAGGTTGTTTTTCATGTCCACGGCTTGAAGCGAACCCAATAATTTAGAAATTTAGCCCCTGGATTGCAAATTGTACCCCCTAGAAGCACAACTGGGCTAGTTTTGAGTAGGAATTGGGTGGGTTTTGTTGCAGAAACCTGGCAACCCAGGGAGGCAGTAAATGAGAACAACACAGGAGACATGGAGGTATGGCAAGTGTAAACACATGAATCAGATATGGGTCACTCACAAGTGAAAGAACGTGTAAGTGGACAGTAAAAAAAAAAAAAAAAAAATTGGATATAGGCAACAAATCAGAATTGGCCATCAAGACCTCCAGTGTAAACGAGGCCTTTGTTTACTCATCTCTGGCTGATAATAGAATGCTTCATAAATGTAACATTGAAACAAGGCATTTTTCTGTAAAAATGGTTTCAAACAAAATGTATTGTGCATTAAATTTAATTGAAATTGAATAAAAAAGTTAAACTATTACAAAAAGAAACAAAAATGTGTTGACAACAATGTACTTGCAATGGAAATCTATTTGCTCGCTGCTCCATTGTGTGCATACAAACTAACCGGCATGCATAAGAACAGCATAACTGCCATCGAAATGTACTTTCATGGCTGCGTGACCATGGATTACAGCATTCGGTTACCAGGTAACCTCTCTAAACGGCCGGAGGATACGACAAACACTCAGAGACGGATCAGTGAGTCGCATTCAGAGGAACTCTCCAGAAAACCCTGCGGCTTCCCACAATCCTCCACAACAACTATCGCCACCAAGAAATGATTGGCAGGGCTCTTCTCTAGAGACCTCAGGTTTAATACTCATGCAGGTCACAGAAGAGCAGCCCTCAAACTCCTTCCAACAAGAAAGAGCTTCGTTCCATCATGATTCAAACATTCAGCTGGATGATGGTGCTTCTCCTGCTCTCCAGAGACTGGAAAGAGAGCCTACCATATTAAGAAACAATCAGACTTTCATTTTCCTCTTACATCTGGACTCATAAGACAAACAGATTATAGTGATGGCAGGATACTGTCGGACACAGCGTGTCTCCAGGGTCATTCTTTATTGGAAAAGACAAATTGCAGTTTATGGCTCTAAACTGCGATGAGGAGCCATGTTCACAGCTTTTGTAAAATAGCCAACAAGCGCACACCTGTGACCGCACATCAGTTGAATTTCATATTCAGAGCTCCCGCACCTTTTGACTAATGCATTTCCATGACTCATCCAGTCTTTCATGAATACTGGATATAGATATTTTACAGAGACTGCACTCACAAAGAGCGGGTGATTTAATATTTTAAAGAAAATTTGATGTACGCAATTTTTATTTTTTGTATTCCTACTTTGTAGGATTTATCAATTTTCATGACTTTTCCAGGCCTGGTAATCACAATTTCTTAAAATTATCTTTGAACATTCTTTGATCATTATGGTGCTTGATAATTAGGCTAATGGACTGTACTAGGCATATCATTTTTTATGACTGTCATGAAAATTACTGAAATTTAATGTATTTTATATTATTGTTGCTTGCATTTAATACAAGCAACAAGCCACTCAAAGTTGTTTGCTACAGTGATCGCACCACAATTAAGAGTCAAAATCATGTTTTACCAAAAGAAAAGAGATCATTCAGACTCTAAATTCTGATTGGAGGAGCTGTGTTTAAAGTCATTGTTAAGGATGCTAATGAAACTTATCTGTGACTACACTTTTAATATTTATGCCTCACATTGCTTGGATGTAACTGTATTATTTAGTGGAAAAAAAAATCATTTTCAATATAAATATTTATCAGATCCACTTTTATTCTTTGTCCTTTGACATGATGATGAAAAACATCCTCCGTGTTTATTATTTGTAATTATAATAATACATTACATATTATTTGTGCTTATCTTATTACTTTGAATCCTTGTTTATTTTAAATTATTTGAATCCTTATTACTTATTTTTCACTTCACTTTCTAGAAGCCTATTTATGAAATATTGTGTGTCATCAAGCAGCACGCAGACTCAACCAGAGTAAATCAAGCAAAGTTTCACAAAAGTAAAATATTTAATTATGTTATATATTGCAAATATATGCACGCCTTGATTGCCGAATTTGGGGGCTGTAGCTAACTGCTATAAATCATTGTAAAAAAAAAATTGTTGTTTCAGCTTAAAATAATTTGTTACCCCGCTGACTCAAAATGTTTAGTTTAGTCAACTAAAATATTCCAGTTGTCCCTTAAATTAACATTGAATAACTTAAAAATTCAAGTAGACAAAACTAAAAATTTTAAGTCAGTATTAAAAGTTAACTTTTTGAAACAATTTTTTTTACAGTGCACTGTAAAAAGTGATAACTTGACTTAACTTAAAAAAAATTAGGAAACCTGTTGCCTTAAAATTATTAAGTAAATAATAATAAAAAACAAAAGTTAAGTGAACTTGACAATTCACTTAACTTATACTTTTTTATTATTAATTACTTAATAATTTTAAGGCAACAGGTTTCCTAAATATTTTCAAGTTAAGTCAGCATCACTATTTACAGTGAAGCTTCATTGCTGTTGTACAATATTTTGGGTCAACTTGTGTTTAAATATGCTTTATAAAGTAATACGACTTGAACTGACTAATAAATTTAGCTATTTGATGTAAATAATGTGACCATTAAACTTTTAAATATTAAAAACATTTTAAATCAACATCGAGACTTATAATAAATAATAAAATAATAAAAGTTGTCTGCATTAGATAATGCTGTTTTACTATGCATATTACACATTTCAGAATATTTCAACGTTACAAAAGTATTTCTTATCTACCTATCAGACACTGGTGTGAAATTATTGCTTTACAGTCATTTTATCACAATTAAGATCACAATTTTAAGTAAGACATTAAGTTAATGCCTTAACCCTGGTTAAATCACTGTAGTGCATGGTTTCACACGGCGTATTGCTTAATTTTAATGATTAATTCAATCAGGGGGAACCAAATTAATAGTTAATTGTTTCAATTTGAAAAGTCCCTGAAAAAGCTCTTTCAGCATGATACTACAGCAATAATTAATTCGGTACATTAACAGTCTGCCAGAACCACTATTACTGCTGCAATTATTTGATGAAATATATAGTAAAAAAGTTAAATATTGTAAATTATGATTTCAATTTAAAATAAACTGTTTTCTATTTGAATATATTTTAAAATTAGTGATGAAAGTTGATTCTTTTTACATCATTTCGCCAGTCTTCAATGTCACACGATCCTTCAGAAATTATTCTGATTCAAAACATCAACCCCGTCACATTTCATTTATATATTTGTAATGTTTTTTGTTTGTTTGTTTTTTGTTTTACTTTTTTTGTAGTCTTTTGTATAGTGCTTTAAACAAATCTGCAAAAACTAAATAGACTTGCAAAATGTAAGTAGATTTGTTCTTGTGATCTAGAAATATAATTTCTAGATTATATTTTGTTTTTATATAGTTTTCTGTTCTCTTTTGTAATGTTTTAATAAAGTGCAAAATATAAATCGATTTGTAAAGTTCTTGTGATCTAAAAATTAAATGCAATACTAAATCAATTAATCTTTTTTTTATCTTTTAAATTCACAAAATGTAAATAAATATGTAGCGGTCTTGTCACCAAGTAATTAACTGCAATTAGGGCTGTGCAAATATCATGTTCAAAATCACAGATGAATTGCATTCGAACACGATTTTGCGTATTTTATCAACGAATTATGGCTCTGTGTATTAAATGCCACTTCATCTGAAAGCACGTGAAGGAGATTAATTACTAAATCACAGAACCATCTTTACTGACTAGATGCACATTATCATCGCATTTGATTATTTGCACAGCCCTAAATGCAATGCAATGCAAAAAAAAAACACAGGCTAAAAGCTGAATTTTCATTTTAACACAGATGTCCGATGCAGAAAACAAATTTGCTTTCCAAGTCATTTTGCTTTTGTGCCAATCCACCCTACAGTTTTCAAAAGCGATAAATGTGGATTTTGACTCTCTTGGATGTGGTAAAAACGGTATTTGTCTAAGCAGTGGTTGTGGTTTATTCACATTTGGTCCACGTGCCCATGAATTCCAAAGAAATTGCTCAGTTTAGCAAGAATATGAACTGAGCCCCGGTTGAGCTGCATTATATTAGATAAATATCCAGCTCTCTAACTACACAACTCCCAACAGTTCTACAAGAGTCTACTGATAATTAGCTATGTAAAGAGATATCAGAAAAAAACAAAGCAAAATCTGGACCTCCGGATTTTTCAATTACAAACACAGTAATTGAGATTTCATTCATTTCTTTATGCTAGCTTCCTTTACCCAATTGATTCTACTAATTACTACTTACAGCTTTTTTCTGAGCATTAGCTTTTCCATTTTTCTCCATTTATATGCCAGACAAACACCACAAATTATAGTTTGAGCACAGAGTTCTTTGCACACTCTTAAAAATAAAGGTGCTTCATGATGTCAGGGGTGGGCAATTAATTTTCCCAAGGGGCCACACAAGAAACTTGGGCAGTTGCAGAGGGGGCGTTTAAAAGTAGACATTTTAAACTTTCTATAGATATAGCCAATTTCAAATGTCTGTGAGGCAGCCGTACGCTAAGTTTTGTTTCTTTTGTCTGACGCGCTTCAGAGATGGCAGAATGCACGTCCTGCTTTCATTATTTTACAAAAGCAATGTTTTGTTGTGTTTATGAGTTTACAGAAATATAATAAGTTTCGAACTGATTCTAAGTTGCTTCGTTATCAGGAAACAAAGCTGTTGCCTTGAAAATAAAAGCAGTGCAGTTTTATTGCGTACATCTAATTATACCTATTTGCGATTGACTTTTAATTCACCTGTACAATGCCCAGGTCTGCCATAGAAGAACCTTTTTGTCTAAATGGTTCCATAAATAATCTTTAACATCTGAAGAACCTTTCTGTTTCACAAAAGGTTCAATGTGGTGAAAGAAGGTTCTTTAGATTATAAAAAGGTCAGGAAGAGATGGTTCTTTAAAGAAATTGTGGCTGAATGGTTCTTTGTGGAACCAAACATTATTCTATGACATCACTTGAAGTACTTTATTTATAAGAGTGTATTTCTTAACTGGTTTTGCTTCAGGACTCAGATTTTACATTGGACATCAAGCGGTGACCCAATAACCAGGGGTGTGTTTCCAATAGAGCACTTGCAGAATTCAAGATATGTCCCTGCACAATTAAAGCAATTACAGCTGTCATGATTAAAGTGAAATGAAGAAAAAAAATAGGTAAAAAGTGTTGAATGCAGCATTAGCCACTTTCAGCTTTTCATGCTACTAGACAACCAAAGTGAAGTCTTGATTTTCTAAAACATAAAAAATAAAGAAAAAACAATAAATACATAAATGGTTCTCAGGTCAAGAACATATACCATTAACCACACAAATGCTTGCAATGTATTCCAATATATTCCACCTGTCCACATTGTTACCTACCTAATTTTATCTAGCTTCTATCAATTGTCAACAAAATATTGTAGAGTTTGGTTGAATGCTGGCCTTTAACATTCTGAGATTTGCTGTAAAAATGTGCACATTTCCAGTGGTTTTGTTCATGCTGTGTCTCTAAAACATTCTCTTCTGATGTCGTTTGACGGTCATGACTAATGTTTTTGCAGAACAGTGGATATCTCACTTTCACACTCATTCTTATGTTCTACCTCTCAGAGAAAGGGATGATTCTTCCCTCACGTTCCCACTTTGAACGATTTCCATACATAACAGTGTGTTTCCAGGCGAAGTTTTACATTTGTCTGGACTCAGAGAGATTTACATTTATATTACCAAATACTGAGTTGACAGGACCTCTTAACTTTCTGTCTGAACACTACTGAGACTTCATAAACAGACATTGTACTGCCGCTTTGAGAAGTGGGCCTGTTACACTGAACCAAACACACCACAATGGAAAACTTGAATTGCTTTGAGTACAATAATATGAATAATATGAAAGACTATTACTTGGAATAATAAAGACTTTCAGTTCCCTACGGGGTGCAAATAAGTTACCAACTGAACAAATACAATGCCTATTACAAAAATTGTCCAAATAAAAAAAAATGTGTGATGCACAGCCTGTCACAAACCTGCCAGGCTCTGCCACCAGCCAATCACTGCGCACACCCTCACCTGAGTTCTGATCACGAACACCTGCACCTCATCATGTCCCTCATCAAGACACTCCTATAAAGACACACACCGCCAAACACTAGACGTCCGGTCTCGTTAATCCAAAGAGGACTGCTAGCGCTACTCCAAGCCTAGTTCTACTACCTTTCTGACAAACTTACCTGATAACCTTCTTACCTCTTGTGTGTATGCCCCTAGGATCCCTCGTCTGTCTGCTCCAGGAAAACCTTCCAGTCTGCTCCTCGACGGTGGTGTGTGTCTCCTCCGTTCTGTCTTCCAGCCCCGTGTCACCTGCAAGACAAGATCCCAAGTTAATATCCAGCAACTTCACCTAAGATTCCATTCCGATACTCACCACTACTGCTTCTCTGCTGGTTCAATAAACTTACCCATTAACATCTGTCTGTCTCCGGGCCTCTTCTGTAACAGAAGACCGGAACCATCACCGATAACCAGCAGCATGAGCACCACCGATCCCTTCCAGGAACTCGTCGAGCTCATGAGACAAACTCTCACCCCGGCACCATCACCAGCACCCACCGCACCTACCGGCAACTCTTCCTCGAGGCCTAACCGCCTACCGCCAAGGTCTAGAACCGCGTCTCCGTCTTCAATTGGCAGCTGTGGATGACTCCTTAGGGCTGGAAAATTTCATTCAACACTCCATCAGATGTTCCACCCGTATGCACTCCTGCCTAGAGGAATTAAATACTGATAACCGCCGCAACCCTCTCCTCCGCCGTCCTGCCGATCAGTACCCTCCAGAACGAGTACAAGAACCTATGCAACTCGACCACTCCCGGTTATCCAACCAGGAAAGAGTTAGACGTTTTTCCCTCGGTCTATGTCTCTACTGTGGAGAAAGGGAACATCTACGCACCTCATGCCCAGTGCGACCTCCGCGCATTATGGTGAGTCCCATCTGCCCCGACGTGCCTAATCTTAAGCCACTGACCATCGAAGTGCTTCTTGCTGGCCCTAAATTCACTGTTGCAGCCCTCGCACTCCTCGACTCTGGCTCCGCCGGTAATTTCATCTCGGGCACCCTCTGTCGCCAACTCGGACTCCCAACCACCATCATGCAGAGGCGTTACCAGATCCAGTCAGTAACCGGTACCCCCATAAGCCACAGGTGCGTAGACCGATACTCTGGTCCAGTGCGCCTAAAAATTGGTTTCCTTCACGAAGAGGAGATTAAATTGCTGGTTCTGGAGGGTTCAACAGTCGACATCATCCTGGGGCGTCCCTGGTTCATTCAACACGCACCTAACATCTCCTGGCAGTCTGGTGAGGTACTCAAATGGGGAGAACAGTGTTTCCATGGATGTTTCCCCACGATTCCACGACCCAAGTCACCACCCTCCGTCTCCCTGAACCTCAACGCCACTTCCATCGAAAGCCCACCAGAGAAACTCTCCATGGACATTCCAGCCTGCTACAACCAGTTCCAGGACGTGTTCCTCCCAGCTGCCTCCTCACCGGCCATGGGACTGCGCAATCGACCTCCTACTGGGTGAGCCAGTGCCCCGTGGCAAAATTTGTCCTCTCTCCATCCCCGAGCAGAAGGCCATGGAGGAGTACATTGAGGAGGCTCTCAAGCAAGGCTATATTCGCCCCTCGACGTCCCCTGCCTCATCCAGCTTCTTTGTGGCCAAGAAGGATGGCGGACTTAGGCCCTGCATTGATTATAGAGCTCTTAATAACATCACAGTGAAATTTAGATATCCTCTTCCCCTCGTCCCTACAGCGTTAGAACATCTACACGGAGCCACTGTGTTTACCAAGTTGGACCTCCGCAGCGCCTACAACCTCATCCGGATACGTGAGGGGGACGAATGGAAGACCGCTTTTGTGACCCCTACTGGTCACTACGAGTACCTCGTTATGCCCTATGAGCTTGTCAACGCCCCCTCCGTATTCCAGGATTTTATGCATGAGGTACTCCGGGAGTTTCTACACCGGTTTGTGTTGGTCTATATCGACGATATTCTCATATACTCCCGGAGTATGGCAGAACATCAACGCCACGTTGCGGAGGTCCTGCAACGCCTGAAGGAGTACCAACTGTATCTTAAGGCAGAAAACTGCTCCTTCCATCTTCCCACAGTGCAGTTCCTTGGGTACAACATCAGCAGCAGTGGTATCCAAATGGACGAGGGGAAGGTGAAGGCTATCAGAGAATGGCCCACTCCTGACACCATCAAGGGGCTCCAACGTTTCCTGGGGTTCGCCAATTTCTACCGTCACTTTATCCAGAACTACTGCACAATCACTAGCCCCTTGACTAACCTACTCCGAGATAAGCACAAGGTCCTACGCTGGACACCAGAAGCCACTCAGGCTTTTCTACTGTTGAAGGAAGCTTTCACCCAAGCGCCCATCCTAGTTCACCCCGACCCCAGGAAACCGTTCATCGTCGAGGTCGACGCGTCCACGTCTGGAGTCGGAGCCATTCTCTCCCAACGGCAGGGGACTCCAGCCAAGCTCCATCCATGTGCCGCCTTCTCCCGTAAACTCAGCCCGGCGGAGAGGAATTATGACATCGGTAACAGGGAGCTTCTTGCGATCAAGCTAGCCCTGGAGGAGTGGAGGCATTGGCTGGAGGGTGCCCAACATCCATTCACTGTTCTAACTGACCACAAAAACTTACAGTATCCCCAGGAAGCCAAGAGACTAAACCCACGCCAAGCCCGTTGGGCACTTTTCTTCACTCGTTTCAACTTCACAATCTCCTACCGACCAGGCTCCAGAAACATCAAGGCTGATGCCCTCTCCCGTCTCTTTGACTCCCAAGATGAAAGCTCAGAGGAACCAGAACCTGTAATCCCTGAACGACTGTTCGTCAATCCCACCCAGTGGCAACCGGATTCTACCACCTCCTCCGATGTTTCCACTAACACCCCGCCGGGCTGTCCCCCAGGACTGCAATACATCCCCAGGTCCCAATGTTCACAGCTCATTCACTCCGTCCATTCCTCTCTGGGCACCGGGCACCCTGGGACCAACAACACCCTCTCGCTGCTGAAGGATCGCTTCTGGTGGCCTAACATGGCAGAGGAGGTTCGGAGGTTCGTCCGCGGGTGTGCGGACTGCGCTATGTCCAAGAATCCCCGACGTCTACTTGCAGGCAAGCTCCTACCTCTGCCCGTTCCTAACCGCCCCTGGTCACACCTAGGAGTTGACTTTGTCACTGATCTGCCCCCCTCGAATGGAAATACTTGCATCTTCGTGATCTCCAAGGCTTGCCGCCTCCTTCCCCTCAAGGGTCTGCCCACCGCCATGGAGGCGGCAGAATTAATGTTCAACCACGTCTTCCGGTACTTCGGCATCCCCGAAGACATCGTCTCTGACAGAGGTCCTCAGTTCATTTCGAGGGTTTGGAGGGCCTTCTTTAGACTCCTAGGTGTGGCCATTAGTCTATCCTCGGGTTACCATCCACAGACGAACGGGCAGACGGAAAGAAAGATTCAGGAGGTAACCCGCTTTCTCCGAACCTTCTGCCATGACCACCAGGACTCCTGGAACCAGTTTATTGGCTGGGCCGAGTATGCCCAGAATTCCCTATGCTAACCGGCCACCGGCATGACTCCCTTTCAGTGCATACTCGGTTACCAGCCACCCATGTTCCCCTGGTCGGGTGAACCGTCGGACTTACCATCTGTGGACCACTCGTTCCAGGAGAGCGAAAGGGTCTGGGACGTCGCTCACTTCCACCTGCAGCGAGCAGTACGTAGACGCAAGATGACAGCCGACCTTCGTAGATCCGAAGCTCCCAAATACCAACCCGGTCAGAAGGTCTGGCTGTCAACCATGGATATCCGGATGCGTCTACCCTGCAAGAAACTGAGTCCCAGATTTGTTGGTCCCTTTCCCATAGTAAGACAGATCAACCCTGTCACTTATCAGCTCCAACTCCCCTCACAATACCGGATCCACCCGACTTTCCATGTTTCCCTGCTCAAGCCTTACCACCCTTCTGTTTCTTCTCCCACAGAGCCTGGCCCCACGGAGGATCCCCCTCTCCCATTAATCCTAGAGGATGGTACCATCTACCAGGTTAAGGAGATTTTGGACTCCCGATGCCGAGGTGGCAGACTGGAATACCTCGTGGACTGGGAGGGGTATGGTCCAGAGGAGAGGTCATGGGTACCTCGAGATGATATCCTTGACCCGACCCTTCTCACTGATTTTTCCATTCTAACCATCCAGAGTGAACTGCACTTAGAGGAAGAGGCAGGCCGCCGCCGCGTCGGGGTCCTTGGCCCTCGGGAGAGGGCCGTGGAGAGGGGGGTAATGTCACAGACCTGCCAGGCTCTGCCACCAGCCAATCACTGCGCACACCCTCACCTGAGTTCTGATCACGAACACCTGCACCTCATCATGTCCCTCATCACGACACTCCTATAAAGACACACACCGCCAAACACTAGACGTCCGGTCTCGTTAATCCGAAGAGGACTGCTAGCGCTACCCCAAGCCTAGTTCTACTACCTTTCTGACAAACTTACCTGATAACCTTCTTACCTTTTGTGTGTATGCCCCTAGGATCCCTCGTCTGTCTGCTCCAGGAAAACCTTCCAGTCTGCTCCTCGACGGTGGTGTGTGTCTCCTCCATTCTGTCCTCCAGCCCTGTGTCACCTGCAAGACAAGATCCCAAGTTAATATCCAGCGACTTCACCTAAGATTCCATTCCGATACTCACCACTACTGCTTCTCTGCTGGTTAAATAAACTTACCCATTACCATCTGTCTGTCTCCGGGCCTCTTCTGTAACACAGCCATGATAAACACACTTGCACTGTATGAATACTGTCCAATCTGTCAGTTTGACAAAGATGTCTCAGAGAAACAGTAAATGTTTCAGGGTCACATCATTCAATAGATGCATAAATAGCTTCTGTGAAGTGTTTGTCATTTTGGAACTATATTGTAGTAAGTAGACTGGGCCACCCTTGGAAAAGTAAGCATAACAGGACAAACTGCTGTCACCGTTTGAGTCTGTATACTCAACGTGATCTCATTAGTTGTGCATAAACTGGTTCTCGCAAACTGTGTTTTTTTTATTGTATCTCAGACACTGAAACACATTGAAAACATATGAAGCATCAAGGATTTTCTGTATGAACAGCTTTAGAGTCATGCAAATGTTTACAAAACCATTAAGGTTACAGAATATTAAATTCGTACTACACTGACTTTAATGTATTATAATAAATTATTAAGTCACATTTTAAATATTAACACATTTGCATAATTTGACATACTATTTTTGTTATTTAAAATTATTTGTAAAAATTTATAAATACATAAACCACTGTTCAAAAGTTTGGGGTGCATTTATTATTATTATTTATTTATTTTTTCTCTTTTGCAAATCAAGACAGCATTTATGCATTTATTTGGTCAAAAATACAGTAAAAGCAGTAATATTGTGAAATATTATTACAATTTGAAATGACTATTTTCTATATGAATATATTTCAAAATGTAATTTATTCCTGTGAAGCAAAGCTGAATTGTTAGCATCATTACTGTACTCCAGTCTTCAGTGTCACATGATTCTTTGATGAATAGAAAGTTCAGAACAGCATTCATTTTTTGTAACATTCTTTTTGTAACATCTTTAATATCACTTTTGATTAATTTAATGCAATATCCATTTACCTCAACGGTAGTGTATATTTCATATTTTCATATTACATATTTTCTGAATTTCATTCAGTTACATGTGATTACAGTTACAGATAAGGGGCACATGACGTTTTTTATTATTATTAATTATTATTTTGAGGTCAGATGATAAATTCAGATAGAAAAAAATATTTCACTTTTACTAATATAATTTCTAAATAAATATAAAAAGTTTATTATATATGACAGACATCACACAAGCAGGAGTGTGGTATGACTAAATCAGCATCCATGATAAACTGTTTAATGCAACTAGGATGATTGAATCCTTATATAATTATGTTCATATTTATATAGTATATGTGCATGCTTCACATATAAGACCTACAAATACCCGATTTCCAAAAACAAACCAAAAATAATCATAAATGTGATATGAAAATGAGTTTATTCGAAATTAATGCACTGGAACATATTTATCTTGTATGCTGAGGGAAGGTCTCAAACACACACTGTGACCACAGCTTTAGCAGAGCAATCAAGTTTGTTCAGTCAAACCCAGTTTACTGTGTAGTTGTGTTGTCCATGGCAACTAGAGCCATTATCGTCACCACACATCATGAAAACCAGTCATCCAAATAGTTTACCGAACGAAGTAGATAGAGTCTGAGGAATGCAGCTTTTTTTCTAAAGATCATGAGATGAGAAACTGCTGATTTACTGGGATTTTAATCACACGACCATCTCTAGGGTTTTCAAAAGATGAAAAAGAAGAGATTCTGAAAATGAGAAAATATCCAGCGAGCGGCAGTTCTGTGAGTGAAAATGCCTTGATGATGTCAGAGGTCAGAGGAGAATGGCCAGGGCTGTGTTTCCCAAAAGCATCATGAGCCTAAGTAGATCATAGGCCCATTGCCACCAATGGTCTCCACGATCAAATTACTATAAAATGCTTTTGAGAAACGCAGCCCAGATTGGTTCATGCTGATGGAAACGCAAACAGTAACTCAAATGACCACTCATTACAACTGATGTATGCAGAAAACATATCTCTAAAAGGACAACATGTCAAACCTTGAGGCAGATGTGCCACAGCAGCAGAAGACCACATCGGGAACCACTACTGTCAGCTAACAACAGTAAACTGAGGCTACAGTTCACACAGGCTCACCAAAATTGGACAACAGAAGATTGGAAAAAGGTTGCCTGGTCTGATGAGTCTCAATTTAAGCTGCAACATTTGGATAGCAGAGTAAAAATTTGGCCTAAACAACATGCAAACATGGATCCACCTGGTTCAGGCTGGTGTGGTGGTGTAATGGTGGTTTTGGGTACCAATTGAGCATCGTTTCAATGCCACAGCCTAAGTGAGTACTGTTTTTGACTAAGTCCAACCCTTTATAACCATAGAGAACTCATCTTGTGATGCCTACAGTATATCCAGCAGGATAATGTCCCATGCCAAAAAGCTCAAATCATCTCAAACTGGCTTCTTGAACGTGACAATGAGTTTACTATACTGAAATGCCCTCCTCAGTCACCAGATCTCAATCTAGAGCACACCTCTGGGATGTGGTGGAACGGGAGATTCACATCATTGATGTGTAACGGACGAATCTGCAGGAGCTATGTGATGTTACTATGGACCAATATCCACCTTGTTGGATTTATGCCACAAAGAATTAAGACAGTTCTGAAGGCAACAGTTCACAAAAAAAGACACTACACATTAACACTAAATAGAAATAATATTATACTGAGAAATTTAACTGCAGGAAATATTTTTATATGATTCCAGTGCATTAACTTTGGCAGCCCTAAAATACAAAACCTATAACTAAAATTAAAAAATTAAATCTAAAGCTAGAAAAAAAAAAGAATACAACTAAAAATGATAAAGTAAAACTAAATTGACAAATTAACCTTGTTATCACCTTGTAATAATCTTGTCTACACTTTTTTTAAAGGTGCATAAAAACCAGTCAATCAGAGTTTAGCTGAATTGAGACTTGCTATTGGCATCTTTATGTGCAGTATTCACCAGCTAGCCATTGAATGTGCACTGGGCAGTGCATGAGTGTGCCGTCAGATGCTGAGACAATCTATGAACGCTAGTGCACGAGACTCCATCTGCCTCAGTGTGAGTAGCTTTGTTAGTTCCTCTCGGTTGGCTCCTGGCATGTTTACATAGCACTGCCTAGCAGGGGACGCATTCGGCTTGCCTCCCCCTGTTTTACAAGAAGCAAATTGATATAACACAGGCCTCGCAAACATGAGCTGCAAGCCCTGTGAGCTGTTTAGTGCTTGGCAGGATGTTGGAGAGGTGTTTTTCATAAACCGTTAAGGGAAAGAAAGCAGATTGTGGACAACATCCCCTTTCAACAGCTCGCTTCCTGATCAAAGGCAGCTGACTTGATTAGCTACATGTGAATGTGCTGTGTTTTAATAGACAAATCAGTTTAAATGTCATTAGGATGCATGCTTCATGCTATGCATGTCAGAATAATAATGCATGTTCCAAAAGGGTGTTTTCGTGGCAATGCAGTGGAAGAACCATTTTTTGTTTCCCAATGAACCTTTCATTGAGCAGTTCTTAAAAGTACCATCTTACAAGCAGAAACTCAAAGGTCTTCATGACAAACCATTAAAATAAACATTCAGTTTAACTTGAAGAAATTGTGACAGAAATGTATTACTACTGAACAGCAGAAACATTTTTGATAATAAAGTTGAAATAAATCAAACTAATTTCTGAAGAGATAATTTAATAACCCATTACATGTTTAATGTTTTATGAATTCAATTGATTAGACATGGTTTAATTAAATTATAATAATCTAAAAGCATTACATCAGAAACCAGAAATATTCAAATGGAGGGGAAAGGAGGAAAAAATTGTATTTAGGGAAATAACTGTCTAGGTTTTATTATTATTCATTATTTATTCATAGAGATCCAACAATAACTGTACTAATTATCTTATTGTGACTGAAACTATGGTTAATATTGTACATTTTTGAAAGGAATAATGCTTACTTTGGAAATGCGATCTATGGGGCTGCTAAACTTCAACAGAGTGCCCCCATAATTTTTCTAAAAGTATGGGGGTCATGGAAAAAGAGTGTTAGATTATATCATTAACATTATGAGGAGCTGACATGATGAAGATTTAATTTATTGACTTTGAGTTTGGATAAGTCCTGTGCAGCTGGAACTAAAATAAAGACATTCTTAATACAGCTCAGACTTGATCAGCAAAAAAGAAGTAAAGCTAAATAGTATGACAGCCAGAAGGAAGGGAAGGGAAGTGGTGTGTGGCCAAGTATGGTGACCCATACTCGGAATTTGTGCTCTGCATTTAACCCATCCATGTGTACACACAGTAGTGAACATACTGCGGCGCCCGGGGAGCAGTTGGGGGTGCAGTGCCTTGCTCAAGGGTCTCACCTCAGTCATGGTATTGAGGGTGGAGAGAGTGTTGGTTATTCACTCCCCTACCTACAATCCCTGCCAGACCTGAGACTCGAACCCACAACCTTCGAGTTATAAGTTCAACTCTCTATCCATTAGGCCACGACTGCCCCAGTTTTATAAGACTTATGTTCTCTTCAAGTCTGTCGCTTCTTCCAGTCATACAAATCATGTTATGATCAGGGCACATGACCCTAATCAGACTCAATAAAGTCTTCCTCCACTAACATCTCAAGAGGTGTGGAGAGTGAAGCGCAAAGGGAGAGCAAGAGTTCAGCATCTCCATGCCTTTTTCACACCGTGATGCAGCCACTCCAGACTGTAACCGCTCATTATGTTCATTAAGAAACCTGTGTTTCCAATCAAGCGCTCTGTCGCAGTAATGCACATCTGCCGGTCAGAACTCATCATCTCTGTGAGAAGCTTCTTGCAAGACATTATCACAACGGCAGAAGCTAGTTAAAAAAGGATGGAAACTAGAACACTTTGATAATGAAGAATGCACCAGAAATTGTGTTGTTGACATCAGTCAATAGATTAAAAATTTCAGAGATGTATTTTATATATGTTAAAAAATAAAATAACACGTTTGAAATGTAATTTCAATCAGTTATATCAGTAAATATTTTGATGCCCTCATCCTTTTTCTTGAATGGAAACCTGGCTATTGTTAGATAGACTAGCCGGTGTATCAAAAAACAAACAAAAAAAATATTTATTTATACAGATCTTTGCAATAAGATAAACAGCATCATGCCAAACAAATATCCTTGGTTGACCGTAGAGCTGTAATGCCTCATTGTTTGGTTAAGTAATCTGTGTCCAGATCAGTTACCATTTCAGCATGGAAAAAGACTCGGGTTTCGAGAGCCAGTTCTATGGCAACATTGAGCAGAATACGGCTATCACTCTTCTGTTATGGAGCACTAAATATAGTTCTTTTCACACACAGAGTTTGGTGTGCGTATGTTACTTGTGTAAAATTCTTTGTACACCTTTTTTTCAGGGTACTGTTCAAATTTCAAATATATCATTATAAATTCAATTTGAATATTAATTTAAATTACATTCAAATTAAATATTTTTTTTTATTTAAATTATTATTATTTTTTTTTTTTTTAAATACATTTATTAAACATTTAATTTCAGCACATTTCAGGCTCTAGGTCTATTATAGCAACAAACAGTGCAACAATAGTTCCTTTTTTTTAAAGGAGAGAAAGAAAAAACTAGCTTGTAAAAACTTGATAATGATGGTGGCATTAGTTCAACTTTAAAAGGTCAGTCATGCTATCCTTGTTTGGGTCATTAGAGATCCGTCTGGCAGAGAGCAAACTGTTCTGCAAATCCTGCAGCTCGTGATCATTATAAGTAATGGGCTGGCCCGAGCGATCATCTTTAGAAAACCCTTTGACTTTGTAATGAGGAAATAAATCATGGCAAAACACTGCACCATCATCACCCTTGAGCAAATGATGACTTCAAGGGAGCTAGAAATGGCCATTTTCACAAAAGCCTGAAATAAACAGCACTATCAAAAAGAATAATCCAAATATCTGACTTGAAAACTGATTCTCAAAGGGCTGCGTAAGAAATCACACGCCAATTTAAAGATAAATTTGCCTCTCAGCAACACTGCTTTACATCTAAGAGAAAACCTGTGGCTTTATCTCGCTTAAACAGCCTTGAACTCTGAGCACGTATTTCCATCAGAAAAGCCGGTATTAATGAAGCCACATTCTGTGCCGTACCATCCCTGAGCAAAGGGACAATGCCAAAAAGCGAAGGGTGAAACAATCTCCCCTGGGGATTTCACCACTAATATTCAATGCGGAAGGGTTTCTATGGAAACAAGCGACTGGTGGCACTTAATGCAACAATGAACTGGAGTGACAGATAATGCGTTGCTCTCTAAATTTTAGCTGCTAATGCCCTTAATTTGTCTGGATGCTGAAATCAAAGAGCGAGTTTTGTGTGGCTGGCTGGCTGGCTGTCTTTGATTGGGACCTTCCGCCATACAGAGCTAATGAGGGCTCAAATGGGAGGCATCTACTGCACTTTCTTACTTCCATTCATGCAAGATGTGGCAGATGCAATACAACTCGTGCATTTTTTTGCACAACACATTAGTTTTTCCATCTATCAAACGCATGTTTTTGTTTTTTTATTGGGAATGACTGTCATTTTGCCCCACTTTCCTGGGATATAAGGTCCTTCATAAACCAATATAATATGCTAATTTGGTGCTCAGTTATTATTCATTATTATTGGTGCTCAAGTATTAATAATGGTTCTTATAATTATTCAAAACTATTTTTGCTGCTTAATATTTTTGTGGAAACAACCTTGTTTTTTAGGATTCTTTGATTAAAAGAAAGTTCAAAAGTTCAAAACAGCATTTATTCGACAATTTGATGTGTTAACTTACCTCAAATATTTACATTTTTGAATGGCAGTGTATCACAGTTTACACAAAAACATTAAGCAGCAAAAGCATTGATAATAATGAGAAATGTTTCTTGAGCAGCAAATCATCATATTAGAATGATTTCTGAAGGATCATGTGACACTGAAAATTGGATTAATGATGCTGAAAATTCAGCTTTGCATCACAGGAATAAATTACATTTTAAAATATATTCAAATTAAAAAAATATTTTACATTGTAATAATAATAATAATGAAAAATACTGATTATTTTTTAATAAATTAACTTGGTGACCATGGTGGAACACTAAAAACATATCACGCTATTAAAGTCCTAATGAAATCAAAATTTACACAATTTACTTTATTAGCATACATTGCTAGTGTTGAGGTGAACAATTAATCTGTCCAAGTTAATCCACTGAAAAAAAAAAAAAAGTTTGTCTTGGTAATCTTTAAAATTCTGAGCATTTGTTTTCACTCTAGAATGGCATTTCTTCTCTGATGACATCAGTTTGATGGCTGATGGGTTGGGTATAACATCCTAACCACTCCTCTCTAACCGTTAGTTTCCTGCGAGTGAGAGAGGAGGAGCACTAAAATAAAACCCTGCCATCTAATCAATATTCCATTTCAGTTGGAAATACGTCACTATACTGAAGTCAGCAACAACTTCCGGTTAACGCAGGCTTTAAAAAACATATTAAAAAATATTTTTTTATGAGCTCACAAGTTATAACTATCATTGCAGATATAATCACAACTAGCTCAGCCCAAAGAAAGATCAATTATTGCCCAATGTCGTTTCAAAACTTGTACGACTTTCTTTCTATGGTGCAATATTTAGGGAGAAATATCTTCTTTTATGCTCTGCAGAAGAAAGTCATACAGGTTTGAAATGACATGAGAGCGAGTAAATGATGACAGGATTTTCTTTTCGAGTGAACTAATCTTTTAAGCTTTCTTTTAAAGTACACTGCATTAATCTGGGTCTCTCAGCGGGCGCAGTGATGAGGTATTGTAACTGACAGATAGAGATTATTTTCCATTGTACTGATGTTGTGTGTTTAATGAAACACCACCAACAGAGCTTATGTAGTATATGTAGAAAAAATAAACATGTTTTGTGACTCACATGCCAATGATAGCTTCGTTATTATAATATGTTTTTGTTATAGAAATGTTATCATCATCCATGTATAGTTTAAGCTCTATCTATTGTACTTCTGGGGTGATAAGTGTGCTTCTCATGCAGAAGTGACTCACAGCACGTCTCTGAGAATCTCACTCCTTTTAGTTTACAACTAGACAGTGTGTAGAGATCAGTATGCTCAGAGATCACCGGGGAGAGCCTCAGCACTGCTAAATCAGTTTTGCTTGGTCTCACCTTGATGTATTTATGTGTCATTATTTTTTCACCTCTCCCTGATCTCTCTCCTTGCTTTTTTTCTCTGCATTTAGGTTGTGCTTGTTGCCATCAGGGTGGTGCACCATTCAGAACGTCTCAGATACGTATGTAACCCTCGTTCCCTGAAGGAGGGAACGAAGACGTCACATCGGATGGCCGACGAAATTGGGATCTCGACAGAGAGACCAATCCACTTCGAGTGTAACTAAACGAGCCAATGGACATTGGCATGTGATCATTGCATCCAGCTGGACATCGCACGACCCAGAGACTGTGCGGTCACCTTCGTTACTCGAAGCGTGAGGTCCTTCGCAGCAACGCAGCTCATGTAGAACCGTCAGGTCATGACTACCCTCGTGCAGGTCTTTCAGGGCTTTGGCCTGGTGGACCTGCAGTAACGCCATGGCGTGGAGGGCAGAAGCCGCCTGCCCACAGGGTCTATAAGCACTGCCAGTTAGACTTGACAAATACTTACAGTCCTGTGAGGGGAGACGTGGTCACCCCTCAAGGTGGTAGCGGCTGTTGGACACAGACTGCTCCACCGAGGGGATGCCCGCGTACCCCAAAGCGGCCCCACCATTGAGGAGCCACAAGATTTGTTTCGGGCAGTGAAAGGGGCCTTCCACGATCTTGTAAGCACCTCATGCACTTCCGGAAAGAATGAATGACGCAACCCCCACCGAGAAACCACTCGTCCAGCCTCGAAGGATCAGGACGCGGTGGAGGATTCCACATGAGCCCGACATTCTCGGTGGCCTGGGAAAACATACCCGTAATCGTAATCCTCAAATCACCTCTGACTCTACCGGACGAGGCGGCGCCACGGGTGCCGGGATGAATGCCGGATCGCGGCAGTGGCAGAGGGACTCTGCCATGTTTGACATAGCGGAGTCTTCTGTGCAACTCTGAGATGGTCATGTCCCCAAAAGAACAACATGAACCATCCACGAAAGCTTCCTCAGCGTGCTGAATGCCCAGGCACGTGAGGCAGTGATCGTGACTGTCCTGAGGCGCCAGGAAACGACCATACCCAGAAATGCACGGGTGATAAGACATCTTTAAAAAGACGCAATGCTCTTTTAGTGCTGAAGCACGCAGGGGAGCTGGCCACCGCATACTCCTAGTGTGGCTGTCAGAAGGAAGATGATCTTTCTCTCCCATACGACGTGACAACCGCTGCTGCGCCGTAATGCCCGCACTCATCTTGAAAACACTCTCTTCTAGAAAGGAAGAGCAGTAGCTTCAACCACTACCGCTCGGCTCCGAATTAATGTGGTGCACCTGCTGCCTCTTATACTCATGCTGTGATCAGCGGAAGCTGGATGCAATGATCGCATGCCAATGTCCATTGGCTCGTTTAGTTACACTCGAAGTGGATTGGTCTCTCTGGCGAGATCCCAATTTCATCGATGATTGGTGACTCGGAGTGACCAGCTGAATGGGAACTGAACTGAGAATGCCCCCAACATTCCACTGCAATTCCTGAATTTCATTTTAATTTAAACAGGATGTAGAATTGCAATTTTGACATGAATTTAAGTAATTAAAATTGAATCAAATTCATAAAACTGTTTTAAGTGTGGATTCGTGAGCAATGAAAGATATTAAAATGAATGAATGTTTGAAATTTTTTTTGAATAACAATAAACATACACAGTACACACACACACACATGCATATATACATATCCATATCCATATATACATACATATATATATATATATATACATAAAATATTCTTTATCTCTTATTCAAATAATATACATAAAAACTGTACAATTGTGTAATTTATCAATTCACATATATACTCTTAAATATTATATACGTAATATATTCTTTAGCTTAGCAAATAATGGCAAAATAAGCCGTGAAATTAATTTATGTATCCATTTATATATTATAATTTATATACTATCTTATATATTTATATATTAATACAATTAGACCATTTTAAATTAATACAATTAGACCATTAATTATGACCGTCTATGCCAAGCAGTTGCATAACATAAAAAATGTATTATGTACTAATATATATATATATATATATATATATACACACACACACACACAGTCATGGCCAAGAATATCGACACCCTTGGTAAATATTATCAAAGAAGGCTGTGAAAATTAATCTGCATTGTTAATCCTTTTGATCTTATTTTTTAAAAATTCTCAAAAATCTAATCTTTCATTGGATAATAAGAATTTAAAATTGGGGGAAATATCATTATGAAATAAATGTTTTTCTCAAATGCACATTGGACACAATTATTGGCACCCCTAGAAATTATTATGAGTAAAATATCTCTGAAGTATATTCCCATTCATATTCACAATTTTGAGCACTCCAGGGTGATTATGAACATGAAATTATCCAGCCATGGCTTCCTGTTTCACAGAAATATAAATAAGAAGGAAAACAAAGTCCAAATTCTCTTAATCATCCATCACAATGAGAAAAACCAAAGAAGATAATTGAGCTTCACAAATTAGTGAAGTGGCTTTAAGAAAAGAGCTAGAGCAGTGAAAATCCCCATTTCCACCATCAGGGCAATAATTACGAATTTCCAATCAACATAAAATGTTACGAAACTGCCTGGAAGATGACGTGTGTCTATATTGTCCTAATGCACGGTGAGAAGGAGAGTTTGAGTGGCTAAAGACTCTCCAAGGACCACAGCTGGAGAATTGCAGAAAATAGTTCAGTCTCGGGGTCAGAAAACCTTAAAAAAAAAAAATTGTCAAACAGCACCTACATCACCACATATTGTTTGGGGGGGGTTTTAAGAAAAATTCCCCTAGCTCATCCAAAAACAAACTCCAGCATATTCAGTTAGCAGACACGACTGGAACGTCAAATGGCATTGGCTTCAATGGTCAGATAAAACAAAAGAAATTGCTTTTTAGCAGCAAACACTCAAGACGGGTTTGGTGAGCACAGGGATAAAAAGTACCCCATGTGTACAATGAAATATACTGCTGTATTTTCGATGTTGTGGGCCTATATTTCTTCTGGAGGTCCTGGACATCTTGTTTAGACACATGGCATCATGGATTCTATGAAATACCAACAGATAAAAAAAAAAATCAATAAGTGACTGACTGGGTGAACTGAAGAGAAGAAGCACCAACATGGAGCTGGGAATCTAAAGGGTCTGGAGAGATTCTGGATGAAGGAATGGTCTCTGAGCTCTTGCCAGGTGTTCTCTAACCTCATAGGTATTATAGGAGAAAATTTAGAACTATTAAACTGGCAAATGGAGGTTTCAAAAAGTATTGAAAACAACTGTGCCGTTAATTGTGGCCAATGTGTATTAGAGAAAAACATTTATTTCATAATGATTACCCCCCCCCCCCCCCCCCCCCAATTATAAATTCTTATTATCCAATGAAAGGTTAGATTTTTGAGATCAAAAGGATTAACAATGCAGATTAATTTTCACAGCCTTCTTTGATCATATTTACCAAGGGTGCCGATATTTTTGGCCATTCATCCATCCATACATCCATACATACATGCATGCATACACACATACATAGTGCTCACCATAAATGAGTAGATTTAATCCTAAAAGTGAACGCAGGCACAAAAGCTAGATTTTGCGTACGCACAAAAGTTTTCAGATTTGTAAAATCATGCGTACGCCAGAACCTGCGCAAAAATCCCTTTATAAATCCCAGTCAGGGGAAGATCTCCACCCTGACACCTCCCTGAAATCAACATATATGGAGCTTACAATGCCTAGTTTTACTATGCATAACCTTATCTGCATATTATTTCTATGCATATTCCCATCCACGTGACACCATGTTTAACACCGTCAAAGGTAGACTATAAGACATTACGGAAATATGAGATATAGACTATAAATGCCATTTGGGCCATACACATTAATGTTTATTGCTAAAACTCATCCAGTATCCTTGTTATGTTTTAGAATAAATATATCAAAATATCCATAACAAACTGTTTAAAATAATTTAGAATAGAGTTGATCTCATTCATTTCCACTGGCCAAATAATATTTCAATAGTTTTAAAAAAATTCAACTTAAATTCAATTAATGCAGTTTTGCTGATAAGGTGAACATCTTTTAGCAATTTTTAGTGGAAAAATATAGGACTATATTTAGTGTAAATACAATTATCTGACTCTGCGCGTCATTGAGAAAGTAGGCTATTTTAAAAAGTAAACGTGCAAATCTTACCGTTTGTACAGTAAGCTAATATCAATGGTCGGTTATAAATGAGGCCCCTGGTCTTTAAAGGAGTCATATGATGCTATTTTATAGATCATTATTTTGTGTATTTGGTGTAACGTGCTGACATGATTATTTTTCAAATACTGTACATTATTGTAGTTGCTCTATGCCCCGCCTCTCTCAAATACATTGTTTTCTACAAAGCCCCTTCTTCCAACAAGTGCAGTCTGCTCTGATTGGCCAGTTGACACAGTGCATTGTGATTGGCCGAACACCACAAGCACACGTCAGAAATATAACGCCCCTTACCATAATTGCGAGCTTCAGATTTCAAAGTAAATATAAAGGCAGTTAATAATGTTCTCAGTGTTGGCATCAGCTCAAGCCCGAAAGGGCAATAGAGTTGCGTGACACACACAGTGATGATGCTTGTATGTAGTTGCAGTACACAAGCCGCGGTTAAGACAGCTGACTCCACTGTGATATGGCCCTCTCTCTCTCTCTCTCACACACACACACACACACACGACGTGTTACTCTACACTGCGCAAAACTCTGCATTTGAACAGTGAATAGCATATATCCCACAGCTGCTTAAACATATTTCAACATTTAAAAAGTACAAATCACTACGCATGTTTAGCTAAAATTTTTTAAATATTTACGTATTTTTTACATCATTAAAATATTTGTATCAATGCATTTTTATCGATAAGCGATTTAGATTTTTAGACCCCTTAATATACCCCCGAACATAAACCTACCCATTTTATAGTGAATATGCATCTTTTTCATTTTATCAATAAGCGATTTAGATTTTTAGACCCCTTATCCTACCCCCAAACCCTAAACCTTCCCATTTTATAGCAAATATAAAAAGATATAAAACATTTATATAAAACATCAATTTAATGAGTACATCAGCGTGGGTTTTTGATGCTTACAGTCGCTGCTGGAGTTGAAGGTCGCTGAATAAAGGCTTGATTTTGGGACTGCTCCTCACAATCGTATGGATTCTAAACATTTGGATTACAGAGCATGAATAAAATTGATTCCTTTTAAAATTATGTTGTTTTTGGTTTATTTTATGGTTCTATTTTCAGACACAGCATGTCGGAGAAGACGCCTTTTTTGTCCTATCGCAAACAAAGAAAATATTACATGATAAGTAATGGTTAAACGATTGCAGAAATGTTATTCATTGTAAGGTTTAAAGTGTAGTCTTGTTTAACATTAAGTAGGCCTATTCTTGGAAACGAGCTGGCCGCAGAAATCACACAGAACAGAACAAAATCTTATCATTTCATATTAAGTAAATGAGTAAACAATTTAATAATGCAATTGAAAATATAACACCATTGATATGACAACTGAAAACAATTATTTCAATTTCAATAATTTCAATATTCATAAGGATTCATTTTTAGGTGTCGTCAATACGTAAGTATTGTACATTAAAATGCAGAAAATACATACGTAAAAACGTAAGTAAATGCTTTGTAAATGCACATAAATTTACATAAAAAAAACGTTTTGTAAATGCACTTTACATAAAATACATACGATTTATCAGGAGATCACATTGTAAAAGAAGAAAGAACATGGGAAAAAATAAGAATAAAAATTAGTTTGATCAGATTTTATAAAGCAACAGCTTGCTGCATGGAAAAGAGGGAGAGAGAGAGAGAGAGAGAGAGAGAGAGAGGGAGAGAGAGAGAGAGAGAGAGAGAGAGAGAGAGGGAGAGAGAGAGAGAGAGAGAGAGAGAGAGAGGGAGGGAGATGGGGAGTCTTCGTATTTGCATTTGTCTCAGAGCCAAAAAGTTAAAAAAATAAATAAGATACTGAAGACTGTACTTCATCATGACAAAATAATAGCTTTGTTGTTGTTTCCCATCTTTGCGGCTCTCTTCAAATCTGAGGAAATGGTCTGGCACTTGTCGCACTTAAGGGATGCAGATAAGACAGAGATTCTGACTCACCTCTTTCTGTCGCTGGTATATATCACACTATTTCACGCTAGACACACTAAAGCTAACGTCCCTACCAGTGTCAATAGCAAGGATGCAAACACAAGAAAGATCAGTGATTTAGCAAAGACTGAGGTACCATCAGACAGCAAGACAAGCAATACAGAATCTTCTAATAAAACACAGTGTTGTGTCTGGTTTAACAGGAGAAGAACCAGAGGCATTATGCATTGTGTGCTTTCATAATTAAATTAAGCGAGGCTTGCAAATTATTTTGCCAAGCTGACATGCATGCAAATTTGCTTGTCGTATTGTTTTAGAAATGCAAGACATATGAACCTTGTCAAACATGAAGAGAGCAATACAGGATTATTGTGCAAACAAAACAATCATGAGACTATCATGCTTTATATTTCATTTTCAGTTTTACATTTAAATATTTAGAGATGCAGACAGAAACAGTATGCAAAGGAATTTAGGCTACTGCCTATATGTACATATAAGTACATATCCCTAACAGAAATGCATGTGTGTGTGTATGTGTGTGTGTGGTTTCCATGGTTACTCCCTCCTGAGAGTAGCTGTTCTTGCAAAGTTAAGGATGACAACACAGTGTATGTGTTTCCATGGTTACTCACTCCAGATTGTGATTTGTCTTTGCACAGTTATGAAGCGAAATGGTCTTTCTATGCTTATGCATGTATGTTTGTATATTTGCATAAGCAGTCATGTGCTCATATGTAACTGACATTTTGCACAAAAGGTACACAAAATTGTAAAGTGGTCATGAAATGGAGACTAAAAATGTCCCCCCAATATGTGCCTTAATATGGCACATATTAAGGCACATATTCAGGGGACATTTTGAGTCTCCATTTCATCCAGTGTTGAGAAGGTTACTTATTCTCAATCTGATTACCTTCATCACTTGAATTAAGATTATAATCATTTAATTTTAAATCTAACAATGCCTTGGGAAAAAAAATGTTAATTAAAAAATTAAAGCATGTACACGAATCCAGATAGGGAATAAAACAGTTATTAAATAAGCATGTGTCCAATTCTGTGTCCTAAACTCCTGAAACACTGGAGTCTCCTATTTTAGAACAGTCATTTTTTTTTTTCTCAGTAGCTCTAAAGGCCCCGATATACTTCAAAATCAGGCCGAAACGAAGTTCGTTTTGAGTTCGTTTTGGCAGTTCAATACAGCCCACCAAAGCAAATTTTCTGGGGAGTTGAGCTACCATTGGTCCGTGGCGATTACACAATCGGTGGGTGTGTTCTGGAGCTCCACCTTCTTTGAAGCGCAATTTTTTTTCCCCGGTTCGTTTCTCATTCAACAAAGATCAGGCAGGAGATGAGGAGAACAACATCTCCAAGTCACTAACAGCATACATTGTGTTGAATAACTGAACTGCCACAAATATATCCACGCAATAAATGAATGAAATGCCAAAGGAACATACAATAATAAACCTTTGTTTTTAATCAAATTATGACAACACAAAATATAAAAACGTGTGATAATTTATAGAGTTTAATAAAACACCTAGATTCATTGCATCGTTGTTGTGTTTAGGGCAGATGCGTGAGCATCGCGATACGTTTACATTAATCTACACTCTGCCTCTATCAGTGCGGGGGTGTCAGAATGTTCGAAAACAGTACACCGTCACTCTTTTCCGTACCCTTTTCAAAGTTATTTTTGCCCCCAAACGAAAAATGAAAACAAACTTCGTTTGAAGCATATCGGGGCCTTAAGTGATTACAGTTACATTTATTTTGTAATTATCTTACATAATTCTGTTACATGTAACTAGTTACTCCCCAACACTGGTGCCATCATTGTATGTATGCAATCAAGGAAAAGTGTTCTGTCACAAGAGTCATACTGCTGTTGGATAAAGATGTTGCTCCGTCAAACTTAGATGGTTCTGTCAGTGGATGTAAAGAAACTGCACCTCCAAAAACTTTGCATAGCCTTCCTAAAGTTTTCTTTTGTTCTTCACATTTCACAACACACTGTTTTGCAACCGGTACAATGAAGTTAGCCAATCACAGCAGTGGGCATTCACTTCAATGTCTGTAAGAGCTAACACCCCTTGAGACTGTTTTTTTTTTTTCTTTCTTTTTTTTTCAAAGAGAGCAAAAATGGTGCTATTTACTAATACTGGGCATTTTGTGGCCCTAAAACTTTGCTAACTTTATCTAACCTTGAGAAACCAAATATGAAACTGCATTTCATGACCTCTTTAATAATTTGCAGTTGCGGATGTGCAGGTGCATCGTTGTTGTTCTCCTCACTCACTCTGTACCGTAGCAGTCCTGGTGCAGTTGTAGAGGATGGCGAGCTCTCCAAACACCTTCCCCGGTCCCATGGTGCAGAGTTTCATGCCTTCCTTTGTCACCTCCACCTTGCCATCTGAAAGCAATCAGAAGATAAATCCTTAACTCCATTGATGATGCTCCGTTCATGAAAGTAACCATGACAGTCTGAAAATGCATCCATGCCGGCTGCCTGGATTGGACCGAGCCTGGCCTAATACATTCCAATAACAGTCTCATTTCATTAGGCCATCAGACATGTGCAGAAGCTTCGAGGGAAGTGGGGGAACGTGGGAAAGGTAGGAGCTCTCTAATGTAATGGGCACAGAGAGAAATAGGCCAGTGAAAAGATAGGAAAAAAGAAAGGAGTAGAGGATTAGCAGAGTATTATGCCTAAACTATTAGATGAGATGCAGTGAAACCATACTGAGAGGGCCTGGGACTGTTATTTCAGAATTCATGTGTAAGACAGTAACATCTTCTGCTTTAGCTCATGAGAAATTCAACAAGAATCCTGGCTGAAGAGCTCATCTGTCACCTCACGCAGTCTTTGAATTACACCAAAGCTTCCGGGGGCCCCTACTTGGAATAAAGTAGGTCTGAGGAAGCGCTTCCTGCTAAACGCTGGCAACAGTGAGGTAGCACGCAAAAGCAATGTTTATGCACAGATTGACAGTGATGTCATGCTGTTCAGATAAAAAGTTAATTAATAATTAGGTTTAATAATCACTGTGTGTGTGTGTGTGTGTATATTACATCAATTTAAAAGAACTGTTGTCCATTTTAATATATGTTAAAGGGTCAGTTCATCCAAAAAATGAAAATTCTGTCATTAATTACTCACCCTCATTGGAACACAAATTAAGATATTTTTTATGAAATCTGAGAGCTCTCGGATCCTCCATAGACAGCAAGGATATTATCACAATCAACACACAGAAAAGTAGCAAGGATTCAGTAAAATAGTCCATGTGACAACAGGGGTTCAACCATAATTTTACGAAGGTACGAGAATATTTTTGTGCACAAAGAAAACAATAACAACAATTTACTCAGCAATTCTTTTCCCCGAGTTACCGTCTTCCGCCATTTTGGAGAGTACCAAATAACGTAATCAACGTAATCAGCGTTGTTTGAATGTGATATTGCTCATATAGGGTTGGGAAGGTTATAGGGCTGCATAATATATCGTTTCAGCATCAATATCACGATGTCGTGACGTATTGTATTGTCAAGTATGGTGACCCATACTCGAAATTGGTGCTCTGCGTTTAATCCAAGTGCACACACACACAGCAGTGAGTAGTGAACAAATGCACACACACACACACCGTGAACACACCCCCGGAGCAGTGGGCAGCCATTTATGCTGCCGGGGAGGGCACCTCAGTCGTGGTATTGAGGGTGGAGAGAGCACTGGACATTCACTCCCCCCACCTACAATCCTTGCCGGCCGGGGACTCGAACCCACAACCTTTCGATTACGAGTCCAATTCTCTAACCATTAGGCCACGACTTCCCCAGATTTTCCCCACGATGTGCATATCTGCAATAGTCACATGTGAGATTTTTATACTGATCATTACATTTACACTGATCGTTTTTCATGACAGCGATCACGTCGCACCTCCCCATACACTGGACACGACAAAGCGACCGTTACAAATCCTTTTAACTTTGTATCAGTACTTCATAAAAAGAATGAGGGATTTACTCTCGGGGATTTGCCATGTCGTGCCGCATCCAGTGTAGACAGCATCACTGATTATAATGGGTTCTGTTGTATTTTGTTTGCGTTGCACTGTACCACTCGCGTCCGGTGTAGACGCGGTGAGAGCCATGCAGATGCACGTGAACACTGAATTCAGGTCACTTCCGAGTCTATTTGTGCCTGAAATGACACATTCGCGAGAAACTGTCAAAAAGCATGTCTCTGCAAGTATCCTCGTAAACAGAGTTGCTTATTTCTTAAACAATCGATAAAGAAAATGGATAGTATATTGGTTCACAGCAGTTTAATGTTCCTAAGCACTTCTGTGTCATGAATGTTAATCAAACAACAAAACACAGAGAGAAAAAAAACTTTTGGAGCTTTAACATCGATTTTATTAGATTTAATTCATACAGTGAAGACTATGCAGTGTTAATTTACATTTGATTATTCAACCAGTACACCTGAATACTGTTAGACTTACCGGAAAAATATAAAGCACTGTTTATTTAATTTATATCTTTGTTCTATTATATTTATGTTTGTAATTTGTCTATTTCTATGCTGATTTACTCACCTACAAAATCACCCCAATCACTGATTATTTTTTTCTAATACAGCTTTTCAAGTCATCTGGGGCCCGTTTCAGAAAGGAGGTTAAGTGAAAACTCTGAGTATGTTAACCCTGAAATGAGGGAAACTCTGGGTTTTCTGTTTCAAAATGGGAGATCTATCAAACACGAGAAAGCAGGGTAAGTCAAGCCCGTTTCTGAAAGAGAGGTTACTTATACTCAGAGACAGTTACCGTGGTAACTTACTCTGTGAACCTAACCTAGTCAGGAGCAGGTTTTCTTCGGTAAACCCAGAGTTTGTTTCGGTCTCCTCCCCCTTTTTAAATTGTTAGCGAAGTCTAAATACCTTATTCATTCACGCTGCAAAATTGCTTTTCTTGAGTTGTTTTAGTTGTCTTATTTCAAGTACAAATATCTAAAAATTCTTAATATACATTTTATATATGAAAAATGGTCTATATTTAGTCTTGCTTCCTGGGGGATTTTCCTTTTAAGTGCATTTTACATAAAACAAGTAAAATTGTCCGCCATAGGGTAAGAAAAATAATCTTAATGCAAACAGAAACAAGAATATTTTTAATTGCTTACCCCATTGGAAGATAATTTGCAAAATAAAAAAAATGCACTTTAAAAGTGCTCTGCATTTAACCCATCCAAAGTGCACACACACACAGCAGTGAACACACACCCAGAGCAGTGGGCAGCCATTTATGCTGCGGCGCCCGGGGAGCAGTTGGGTGTTCGGTGCCTTGCTCAAGGGCACCTCAGTCGTGGTATTGAGGGTGGAGAGAGCGCTGGACATTCACTCCCCCCGCCTACAATCCCTGCCGGCCCAAGACTCGAACCCGCAACCTTTGGATTACGAGTCCGACTCTCTAACCATTAGGCCACAACTTCCCGCAGTTATTATAACAGTTATTAAGTTATTGACAGTTATAACAGTTATAACAGTTATGGCGGGAGCTGTTGCCATGGTGAATCGTAATTTCGGCGCGCCGCTGATCATGACTCTTCATAGTAGTGGTGCGCGCGCTTAACTCAGAGTCAACCTAATCAGAGTTGAGTAAACTAACACAATTCAGCTGTTCTGTAACTGAAAACGCTGAGCTTCCCATCTCAGAGTAAGTCAAATCTGAGTTCAAGTTTAAACTCAGAGTTGGTTGAACCTCCTTATTGAAACGGGCCCCTGTTGGGTTTTTTTTGTTTTGTTTTTTTCATATCTCAAGATATATTGCAGAAATACAGAGTATCGCAATGTGAGTTTTTTCCAATATTGTGCAGCCCTAAAATGTATTTCACTACAGAGTACAAAATAAACACTTTAAAAAGAATTTGTAACATTAATTAGATGACAGGTTTTGTTACTTAATCTAAATACTTCAGAATACTAGAATACTTTGAAAAAAAAAATAAGGTATGTAATGCAATGGGTCCTCTACAAGAACAACAACAACAAAACATCCACCAAACACAAGACTTGGTTTCCCCCTGCATATTATTTTTAACAACATAAGTTTTCCACAATATGTTTGAAGGAAAACTTAAGAAAAAAAAAATACTGATGCTCAAGACAGCAACACGATGCATTAAGAAGAAATCCATTAAGATTTTTTTTTTCATTGGATGAATAAGGTAAATTGTACTTATTTTGTCTTCTGGGAAACATGTGAGTATTAGCTTCTGAAGAGCAGTACTACAAGTTCCTGGGTGTGAACATCACAGAGGACCTCTCCTGAACTAAAAACACTGTAGCACTGGCCAAGAAAGCACAGCAGCGTCTCTACTTCCTCCGCAAACTGAGAAGAGCCAGAGCCCCCATCATGTGCACCTTCTACAGAGGCACCATCGAGAGCATCCTAACCAGCTGCATCACTGTGTGGTATGGCGCTTGCAACGCATCCTGCCGCAAGTCACTTCAACGCATAGTGAGAGCAGCTGAGAAGATCGTTGGTGTCTCTCTCCCCTCCCTCCAGGACATCTACAGCACCCGTCTCACCCGCTAAGCCCTCCCCATTGCAGGTGATCCCACCCACCCGACACACAGCTTCTTCAGTCTGCTGCCATCAGGGAGGAGACTGCGGAGTCTCCAGGCGAGGACCAGCAGACTGAAGGACAGCTTCATACATCAGGCTGTCAGGAAGCTGAACTCCCTCCCGTCCTTGCCCCCCCTCCCCTCTTTTACCCCATGCAACACTGAACACTGATACTGCCCCCCCCCCCCCCCCCAGGACCTTCTACCCCCCCCACCCACTTAAAAAAACTGTGACCAGCACCTGTCACTTGTGCAGCATTGGACTGATCACTACCTCATCCAGCATTGACTGCAAACTACCTCTTCGGATAGTCTGATAAAAGACTGTTCTCTTGTCACTTTAACAGACTGATAAGCTCTTCTTGCACTACACATATATCTGCACAGTTTTGTTTTATTTAACTGGTTTGCACTCTATCTATTCTGCCATGTGCCTTATTTATTTATTTTTTTATTTTTCTACAATGTCCTCAGACTGATAAGCTCCTCTTGCACTATATATATATATATATATATATATATATATATATATACACTCTATACACCTATATCTGCACAATTTTGTTTTATTTAACTGGTTTGCACTCTATCTGCCATGTGCCTTATGTCACTTTACCCATCTCTCTCTTTATTTTTCTACAATGTCCTCATTTGTATATCTGTATAGTTGTATGTACATATGTTTAAACTGTATTTATTTGTATTTGAACGTCTACTGTCAGTGCTTAATGTTAACTGTATGCACCAAGGGTCTGAGAGTAACACAATTTCAATTCTCTGTATGTATGTGCCGTACATGTGGAAGAATTGACAATAAAGCAGACTTGACTTGACTTGACTAAAAAAGATCTTTAAGCAAAAAAGAAAAATATAGTAAATATTTTTTACAGTTCAGTAAACATTTTCACTAAATAAATAAATAAATAAATGTTCTTACTTCTCAATATATATAGTATAAGAAATATTATGGCCTGTAAATGCTCTAGAATTCACCCACGTTGTTGTTTTTTCATACAGTTTTGAGTCAGTCTCAAATTTTATTCAGCTGAACACTAACAGTAAGGTTCCTCTCCATGGGGGAAGAACCACACATTTTCTTCATCATACTTCTTGGTAGGCTATTCTGGTTCTCTGATGCTATCAGCAAGGCTAATCCAAACAAGGCTACACATACACTGACCCAGAATCAGTTTGGTATGGCTCTATTCTCCTGCCACCTGGGGTCTGTCTAATGACAGATCTCAAACACCACTGGCCATCCCAAGCACTAACAGCATGAAACAAAAACATCCACTTTAAGCCCTCCGTGAACACCAGCCCACTCAGTCAATGTGTATTAGAATAAAAACTGAACACATAGCAGATATGAGTCCTATCAGAATCTATTCTCACATCCTAGACTTTGATAAAGTTTAAGTTTAGCATTTCACCACATGCTCACCAAGGAATCCATGGCAGTGAATGGGTGCCATTAGAATGAGAGTCTAATCAGCTGCTAAAAACATCACAATAATCGACTCCAGTCCATCAATTACTACTGTGGTTCTCGATTCCAGTCCCCCTGTTCTGCACACTTTGCATGTCTCCCTTATTTAGCACACCTGACTGAGATCATCAGCTTGTTAGCAGAGAGCTCCATGAACTAAACTAATGAGCTGATCATATCAATCAGGTGTGCTAAATAATGGAGATATGCAAAATGTGCAGAGCAGGGGCCTCCAGGGCTGCGTTCAGCCCTGAAAAAAATGGTGCAAAACGTTTATTAAACGGAAACGGTGATACGTTGAACACCCTGTTCTGATGACACAAGTGCTGCAACTATGGCAGCTGAGAAGATCACTCTGTGTGTTCTTTTTGAAGAATTTTCAGAGCCTGATAAAATTGGTATAAATACATTTTTAATACTGCAAAATACGCTCAATGTTTCAGTCACTGCCCTTGCCGTCCAGAATAAAAGAGAACATTCCAATCGAGTGAAGGGATTTGTGGAAACTGTGGTTCCTAATTATTGGTATCCAACATTTGCCTCGCATTTCAGGATGAAAAGAAATTTCAGGTGAAGGATAATCTACTTCTTACCTCCGAGACTGTGTTATGATCTATATGACCTTATTATTTTTATTGTGAGTATTAGGCTTATCATTATTGCTGATCACTGTTGTTGTGCTATGATAATGTAATATTTACCATTATATAATCAGAGGAGGATAGAAAAGTTTATGAAAGTGTCACTCCACAATACAATAGCAAAATATATAAATATGTATAGTATTTTTATGTTACATTAATCAGTGTCTAGCACACCTTCCTGAGGAAAGGATATGGACCAGAAGACATTGCAATTACTACATATTTATACAGACTTAAAGAAGTTCCAGATCTATACTTGAGCTCTTATTATTTCAGTTAGTTTGCCTTTAATGTAAATAAACATGTGCAAACAATATACTTGCTCTTGTGAATTTATTTAGATGTTAATTACATTTACTTACAAATTCATTATCATCATGTTGATATGCTATGTTACTATAAAACTCTTACGACAAACATGTCTTCTAATATCTTCAGTTGTTGCGTATACCGAGCTGCAGCGGACACATATTAAATGACTTCACTTGGACCCACTGTGCGAGCTGTCTCTTTAATGCCGTGTGGTTTATATACACGTTGCTGCTGATTGGGCTGACTTTTTTGACACACCCACCAAACAAGAGAAAACGTATCTCAAACCCCGTAGCACACCGTCTCCAGGAAACATGTCGTTCAACCCGGAAACCGTAGCAAAACGTTGGGCACCGGTGTGAACCTGAACGTGCCCCAGGACTGGAATTGAGAACCACTGAATTGTGAAGCAAAAAGCTGAGTGTTTGTAAGAAACAAATATATCATTAAGACATTTTTAAACTTCAAACCATTGCCTCTGGCTCCTCTATCCATAATATTGGTATCTCTCATTAAAAAAAAAAAAAAAAAAAAAAAAAAAAAGTTGTCTCATCTGAATCCGGAGAGAAATATGTAAAGAATTTACAATGTGTAAATTATTATAACTATTCTAATGTTTCCAAGCAAAAACAGTTCTAAACAAATATGTTGGTGGATTTTGAAAAGACAACAGTGGAGGGACTTTTTCACTGGAGGAAGTGTTATTATGGATTATGGGCTGGTATTTTGGCCAGAAGCCATGGTTTACAGTTAAAACGCATTAAAGACAGATTTGTACAGCTTTTCACTTCACTAGACATTAACTGATGGACTCGAGTGGTGTGGATTACTTGTCGTTATGATTTTTATCAGCTGTTTGGACTCATTCTGACGGCACCCATTCACTGCAGAGGATCCATTGGTGAGCAAGTGATGTAATGCTAAATTTCATCTGTTTTGATGAAGAAACAAACTCATCTTGGATGGCCTGAGGGTGAGTAGGCCTAAATTTTCATTACATTTTCATTTAGAGGTGAACTATTAATTTAAGCCAAGTTCTGGGCTTTGGTCTGTAAGTCTTAGTATATATTAATGAAAAGAATGATGTAGATTTCCTGAAAACTGATATGGCTAGAAATACAACACATTAAGTCATTTTGACATATGGCCATAACTTGTGATGGATAAACTCAGGTCACATACTACAAGAAAAAAAGTAATTACCAAACACTTAAACTGACCCAGATTCATGGGCTCAGTGACTGTAATAGCTGAGGTGAAAAGCTACTGATGGCATTGCAAAGCTAAAATGATGTTGCTCTATGGGAATTCCAGGTCAGCTAATTGTGCAAACGGCTCTCTGAGTAATTTGGTTATTCAAACACAGATGCAGATTTCATTCAAATATCTTGACTACGTTCTCTGTAATAATCAAATCTCTAATCAGAAATAACATGAACATATTTTATATACTGTATATTTAACACTATTAGATTATATTAGTTATAAAATACTCAAATATTTGCAACTTGTCCGATCATTGTAAACATGCTGGCTATGTGATAAAACATACCAGAAACATGCTAGCAACATGCTAAAAATCATGTTAAATCATGACAGAAACTGCCTAAGTCATGCATCTGTTAAATGCTAGAAATGAGTGAAAACATGCTAGAAATTAAAGAATTTATAATTAAAATTTATATTTCTGAATTTTATTAAAGCAAAGCCATTTCAGCACAGGTTAACTATTACATTATTTCCATTTTAATTATGTTTGTATTCTTGCATTTCAACAGGCTGTATATATTTTTATGTAGGTTTATCTAAGTTTATTTTTTATGTATGTTAAATTGCAATTTAATTAAACTATTCTATTAGTAAAGCGGTTGCATGTTGCTATTAGAGTGGAGTTCTTAGGCTGCTGGGAAACACATCATGATCATTTTTTTAAGGGCTAGATATACTTTTCTAATGGTATCATAAATTGTAATTATTCTACCGGTATTGTAATAGCACTAAAATATTATTGCCTGTGGTTCAATATTGCTGTGAGAATGAAGAATGAAGCGGCGTCTTCGGGTATCACCTTCGCAAGCCATCTAATCCTGTTTATGTTACGCAAACCTCCTGAGCAGGTTTGAGCTTAAGGACCTGTTGCTATGACAGCAACTCGGATGAGCTTTAAAGAACAGAATAATCCAGGATTGTGTCAAATCATCAACAATTAAATCCCGCTAACTCCGTAATCGACATGCAACAATGGGACCCTGTTTTCAATGACCTCATAGGCTGATATTATTATTTTTTTGACACAACTCAAGTCAAAAGTAACAGCAACTCGAATGTCAAAGTCAAGTCGCAAGCATTTCGTACTCAAAGTCACACGTTCTGAGTCCGCTCTGACACCTGCATCACAATAATACATCACACCAAATGTAACACTGTCAATATCTTCTCTTCAGCTAAAGTTTTATTAGATTCCCATCATGCTCTGATGGCTTTATCTTGGCAGGGCAATATGAGGAATGAGGTCGGGCACAAAAGAAGGCTGTTGTTATCAGGGAGCTGTGACTATCAGTGTGTTTTCTGGCAGGTCATGCTGACTGGTACTCTATTATCACTGCCTGCATCCACAACCCAGGGAAATAACCTACTGTAACTAGGAAGCAAAATGTGGCATGCTTTAGGGCTCGGAGACATGAAAAATCGATATGTGCATGGAAAACAATAATGCTGGGTATCTTCTATGCTGGCATATCTGCACCTTTTTAATGCTTTACTGATAAACATTGTCATAATAGAGTACATACAACTAGTAGAATTTGGTCACAAACTATTTTAAGGTCCAATTCTCGCTATTAACAAACCATTAAATACGACTACCTCAATAAACTACTAATTTGCTGATTATTAATAGTTAGTAAGGTAGTTGTTAAGTTTAGGTACTGGGTAGGGATGTACACTGTGCTCATGCAGAATATGTGCTTTATAAGTACTAATAAACAGCCAATATGTTATTAATAGGAATGCTAAAGCAACTAGTTAAAAGTGAGAATTGGTCCCTATACCACATTGTTACCTATAATTTTAACCAATTTAATTCTATTAGTGTTATTAACTGCATTTTTCAGAAGCAGTTCTCAAAAGAACAGCTTTCAGAGTAACACATACTCAAAAAATGATTTAACAAGTTCAATATGTAAGTTTTGTTATCTGTACATCTCATAATTTAATCCAATAATTTAGTATCAATTCATTTCGAGATATAGAATGACAACTTTAATGTTTAGTACTGTAATCTACTGTACTGTTAAAAAAGGCATTGATTCAAAATTACTTTTAGGATTTCATCTTACTTTATGACAATATAACTATGAATAATTACACCAAACGTACTTGGTTACAAACGTAACCTAGGTTCCCTGAGATACAGGAATGAGTACTGCATCTGCTAAGACGCTATAGGAAAAAGTCCTTTTTTCTCCTGAACTCAAGCCTTTTTCAATAATGCAGTGTAATTGCACGGCCACTGGTACATTTAAAAACGAACCAATGGCTCGGCAGCGGTGCTGCACGAACCTATGGCGGCAAAGCCCCCAAAGCCCACCATATATGTATAAGCGGCCGCTTTGCCATGGGATTCAGGTTACTTCGACTGAAGCGATGACCGAGTCATGCATCTACATGGCTCAGCTAGCAACGCAGTACTCATTCCCGTATCTCAGGGAACTGAGGTTACGTTTGTAACTGAGTACGTTCCCTATCAATACTTCACTCGTAATGCGTCTGCAAAGACGCTATGGAAACCAGTACAATCATGCCGTGCTATGGCAGAGGAACGAATACATGTGTAATCTTGTCCTAGGCACCTCAGGGTCCAAGGGAACAAGAACAGTACACACCTCAGACCAGGGGTGCCCAACCCTGTTCCTGGCGATCGACTGTCTTGCAAAGTTTAGCTCCAAATCTAATCAAGTACACCTGAAGCAACTAATTAAGGTATTCAGGATCGCGTGAAAATTAAAGGCAGGTGTGTTTGATTAGAGTCGGAGCTAAAATTTGCAAGACAGTTGATCGCCAGGAACAGGGTTGGGCACCCCTGCCTTAGACGAACGGTTTAACCCCCTGGGGTCTGAGGGTGTTTTGGGGGCCTGGCGAAGTTTTGACATGCCCTGACATTTATGCTTTTTTCAGTTGCTTATAAACTAATAAATGGCTAAAGTCTAATAACACTGTAAACACCACAGACTGGGCTATAATAATATGTTTATGTACATATTGATTGTGTTCTTGAGAAAGCAACGTTTATGTGTGATTAGTGAAAAACTAAAATTTTGAATTCACTGAAATAAAGCCATTAAAAACACACAGAACATTTGTTCACAAGACTTTTGAGAACTGGATCTTGTAGTGTAGAGTTTTTGTTTCAAAATAATGTGAAAATCATCTTGTTTACTTGCTCACAGAAAACAATATATTGATTTAAATTTTAAAGTCACTTTTTGAGTAAAAAGGGTCTATGCGAGAGGGCGTGAACTATCCTGTATAATGCTGTGATTCTCACCTGAGAAGACAAAGGCCCAAATAATGAGCTGCATAATGAGCCATTCAGTCAGGTATGTGACTGAGAGGGAAGAGTTGCACAAAAGAATGTAAGGCCAAAATAAATTTATATATTTTTTTTTGTTTGTAGATTATTTAGAATATATTTAGCTATCACACAAAATAACTTGAGATTCACTTGCGAGTGCAGTTAAACAGTTTATTAGGAACAAACAAAACCGTCTTTCAAAGCTGACTTTTTAGAATCATTACTCCAGTCACATGATCCTTCAGAAATCATTCTAATATTCTGATTTGCTGCTCAAAAAACATGTATTATTATTATTATGTTGAAAAAAGCTGAGAGGAATATTTCAGGTTTTGTTTTTGATAAATAGAAAGTTCAGAAGAACAGCATCATTCATAACATGATAAATGTCTTTATTAGTGCTGTCAATCGATTAAAAAATGTAATCGTGTTAATCGCAGTCCTGGACTGTGATTAACACGATTAATCGCAAATTTAAAATACTAGGATTTACCTGTAAATGTGTTGAAATCAAGGAATGCATGACAAACTAGTTTAAGGAAACAGAACCTTTCACACCTCCGCTAGGTATGCGCCATAATCCTTATTATTATTTTGTTTTTATTCAGCCATTATCAGCCTTTATACTGACAATAAAACCTTTACCAAGCCACATCGCTTCAATCCCAGTATACATTTACCCAACTATTATCAAAAGTATTTCTAAATAAATACAACAAATCATTTTCTTGTGACCTTACATGAAGTATTATGATAAAATGCATTATGAAGAAGAATTGGACCTGTTCTGCAGGTGCATTAGAGCTAACATTAGCATCATGCTACATAAGACAATTTATGAGATTAATAGTACAGTTTTATTCATAACTCACTTTAAACCACCATCGAGTGTTTGTAATAACTTCCTTTTGTGATCACATATGTATACTTTGGGCGGCCGTGGTACATTATAAAAGTAGCCCAAAAAAACGCAACCCACTGCTCTGTAATTTTTCCCGCGACTGTATTTTCAGAATAGCCCAATTGTGCGGGGAAACCGTCACCCTGGCAACACTGGTTCGCTGTACCCTTATCAAATATGAGAATACATATATCTCGCTGTTTATGATAAGAGATGTAATTGATTTTAATCAGTCTAACAATGTTGACCTGGGTGTGCTTTCGTTAGACCAAGAGAAAGCTTTTGATAGGGTCAATCATATGTATCTTTTTGAGGTTTTGAAGAATTTGGGGTTTGGAAAAGATTTTATATCATATATTCAATTATTATATTCTGAAGTGTTTGTGATTGTAAAAGCTGGTGGGGGGCTGAGTGCACCAGTACCTGTATTAAAAGGAATTAGGCAAGGCTGTCCACTTTCAGGACAATTATATAGACTTGTTATTGAGCCACTGTTGTGCAGATTAAGAAGAAATCTCAGTGGAATTTATTTTCCTGATGTGAATATGTACAGAATATCGATATCATCTTATGCTGATGATGTCACTGTTTTTATTTCTGATCAAAAAATGCTGAAGCTATTGGACAATATGAGAAAGCATCATCTGCAAGAGTAAACTGGGGAAAAAGTGAGGGACTTATTATTATTGGTCAGTGGAAAAGTGGGCAAGGATCTCCAAAATTACCTGGTGGATTGTTGTGGGTAAGAGATGGGTTTTTAGGAAACAAACAATTTCAAAATAAAAATTGGGAGGGAATGCTGGAAAAAGTGTCTGCAAGATTGCTCAAATGGAAATCGTTGTTGCCATTAATGTCATACAGACGAAGAGTTCTGGTTGTAAATAACTTGGCTGCTTCAACTTTGTGGCACAGATTTACTGTAATGGAACCACCTGAAGAACTAATTTGTAAAATACAGAGGACATTTGTGGAGTTTTTCTGGAGTGGAGAACATTGGATTTGTGCAGCTGCACTCTACCTTCCTGTTTATGAAGGAGGTCAAGGTCTTGTGGATGTGTGGAGTAAGATCTGTGCTTTCAGAATTCAAGCAGTGCAGAGATTCCTGTATCATAATAACTTATTTGGGCTCAGACTGCAAAAATGATTCTACAAAAGGCAGGTGGTCTTAAATTAGATAGGCATCTGTTTTTAATGGAACTGGAAAAAATTAATCTGTCTGGGGTTACATCTTTTTATCGGTCAATGTTGTACTCTTGGAGAACTGTTTTTAAAGTGGAAAGAGATGTTGAAGAACCTGGAAGTTGGATAAAGGAGGAACTGTTGTTTTTTAATCCAATACTCCAGACAAGACTTTTATCATCTGTAAGTGTGTGTGCATGTTTACAAAGACACGGCATTGTGAAGTTGGGACAACTTTTGAAAGATGACCGATGGGAATCAGTGGAAACTCTGAAAGAAGTAACAGGGTTAAAGTCTGCACGCTTGACTGGAAAGCTGGTGGAAGAAATTGTAAATGTATTACCAAGTGGCTATAGGAAAAATATTGGACAAGGATTTCCTTCAGATATAAGAAATGAACTGGATTTTCCAAAGATAAGAGTTGCTGCTGTCATCCGTGGAAGGTAAGAGGATGAATCTGTAGGTTCAATTCTATCTTTTGAAACTCCACGGCTGGTTTGAAACTACATCAAAGAAAGTAATATATAATGCTACAGTCAAAGTGTTGCATCAAGATTCGCTCAAAAGACAAAAGATCTCAAAGTGGCCAGATCTGTTGAAGCCAGAATTTTTAGTAAGAGACAGGTGGAGGAACCTGTATAAACCACCAGTGGAGAAGCGAACAGCAGATTTACAATGGAGGATTCTTCATGGGGCAATAGCAACGGACAAACATGTGGCACACTTGAACCCAGCAGTAGGGGTGGGATGTAGGTTTTGTGGAAAGGAAGAGAATTTAGAGCATTTATTTTTAAAATGTAAAAGGTTAGAAGGTCTTTTCAATGTTCTTAATAGATTATTTCAAGCTTTTGGTGAAGAATTTTCAGAACAAGTTTTTGTAGGGGGAGTGAAATATAATGTTTTAGAAAGAAGGAAGATGTGTTTGTTAAATTATTTACTAGGAACTGCAAAACTGGCAATATGGAAAACCAGGAAAAATCAAGGGTTACAGCTCAATAGTATTAATGCTGAACTGATTTTCATGAAATTAGTAGTTGGTAGACTAAAAATAGAGTTTGCATATTATAGTCTTGTAAATAATGAGATGGGTTTTAATGACATGTGGTCTGTTAATGATGTTTTGTGTGTAGTTCATGATGGACATTTGTGTTTGAATTTTTAAGTTTTATATTTATTTTGTGAGTTGTTAATGTGAAGATTGTAGTGGAATGTTTTTTTTTAAATAAAGTTCTGTTAAACCTCTCTCTCGCTCTCTCTCTCGGACACACTCGCTCTCTCTCGCACACTCTCTTTCTCTCTTTCTCCCTCTCTCTCTCTCTCTCTCTCTCTCTCTCTCGCGCACTCTCTTTCTCTCTTTCTCTCTCTCAGACACACTCGCACTAGTCCGGCGCCTCATAATCACACAATCCCTGCGTCCCAATGTGCATAGTATCCACGCTATCTGCCTTAAATAGTATTGAAAATTACTAATATCACATAGAATTTAGGATAGATAATGTGCAAATTGGGACGCAGGCAATGATTACCTTCCACGCTGTGATGACGGCAAGAAGTTGGGGTCAAACCTTATCAAACGATTAATTTGCATTAAAAAAATATTAACACGTTAAACTTTTTAGATTAATCGCATGCATTAACATTGACAGCCCTAGTCTTTATCATCACTTGTGTGCTAAATAAGTTTTAATTTCCTTATATACTGACTCCAAGCTTTTGAACCTGGCATTTTCATAGTGTATATTGTTTATGTAAAAAAAATATCAGAAGATCTTCTTCCAGAAAGATAAAGTAGCCGGGATGAACTTGTTTGTTTACGCAGAGGCGATGTGGGCGTTTACACTCGCGCGCACCTCACATGGATGTTTGAGTATGAAAAACCAATCAGCGCGTAGGCGTGACCACATCAGATATAATGAGTTGAGACGGGAAAACTGGACATCGCGTTGGTTTCATACAGATTACCTGAACAGAGAATATTTGCTTTGGACGTGACTTACTTCATTTAAAACTAGACATTTCAAGCTTTCTATACATATATTTCTCATGTATTTGAGGCAAGTATTCACGGAGATTGAGGTTGTTTTATTTACGTGTCTGTGAAGAGAGGTGACTGAGACAGAGCCGGCAGAGAAGCCGCTATCGTTGCTACATAGACCTTGAGCATGGATGGGGAGCCCCCCTTATCCAACAACTCCTGCAGGAAGGATAATTTCACCGATACATCACAGACGAACAGGTTCTCACCACGTGTTAAGCACCAGACGGAGAACACTGACCACTTAATGGCATAGAGGCGTCTTGTAGCCGGAGCTTTAGCCTGAGAAATGGTGTTCAGAAAACACTCTGGGAGGCATGCAGGCTCCCGTTGAGTGGCCAAAGATGCAGGGCCCACAGCTCTGGCCGGGGGTGCCATATCGTCCTGTTCGCCTGATAGAAGATATCCTTCCTCAGGGGAATGAGCCATGGGGCTGCTATGAGCGACTGCGACAGCTCTGCTAACCAATGCTGGTTCCTCCAGAGCGGGGCCACCAGGAGAACCTTGCTTTCCTGTTCCCTGATTCGCCCGATTACCTACGGGATCAGAGCGATCACTAGAAAAGTATAGAGAAGGAGGTTGGGCCAGTCGTGGGCCAATGCGTCCTTGTCCTTGGAATAGTAGATTGGGAAATGAGAATTGTCTTTTGGGGCTAAGAGGTCTACTTCCACCTTGCCAAAGATTTCCCAAATTTTCTGAACTGTCTGCAGATGAAGCATCCACTCTTCTGAGGGAACTTTGCTCCGTGACAACATGTCCACTCCTTGGTTCAGTTTGACCGGAACGTGCGCTGCTCTCAGCGAGCGCAGGTTGAGCTGAGCCCATTCCAGGAGGTGCTCTACCAGCACAAAAAGACACCTCGAGGACAGCCCTCCCTGGCGATTTATGTAGGACACCAGTCATGCTGTCCAAATGGACCAGGACGTGGTGTCCTCTTAGGTCTGGCAGCAAGGTTTGACAGGCCCAACATACCGCCAGTATTTCGAGGCAGTTGATGTGCAGACAGTCCTCAGCTTTCGACCAGTGACAGAACATCGGTTTTCCTTTGCACAGAGCTCCCCAACCCATGTTAGAAGCATCTGTCAAGACTACCTTTCTCCTGTAGACCATTCCCAGAGGAACACCCTGTTCCATCTATTGAACATTCGTCCAGGGGACCAGGGTTATTACACAGGCCTGGTCTACCCTGATAAGCAGGTGTCCATGACGCCACGCATGTGATGGCACCTGTAGTTTCAGCCAGTACTGAAGGGGACATATACGAAGCAGGCCCAACTGTAGCACTGAAGACGCTGCAGAAATAATGCCCAGCAGCTTTTGAAACATCTTGAGGGGGAGAGAGACACCGGCTTTGAAGGAGGCCGCGAGCTGCTGTATGGCCAGAGCACACTCTGTCGTGACCACCACTCTCATTTGAATTGAGTCGAACACTGTTCCCAGGAATGAACCACGTTGGCTAGGGGACAGTGTACTCTTGGTAAAGTTCACCCTGAGCCCCAGGCATTCTAAGTGGCTGAGGAGGAGGGCTCTGTGAGATAGTGACTTCACCTCCGACTAGGCCAGAATGTCCCAGTTGTCGAGGTAATTGAGAATGCGGATTCCCTTCTGCCTCAGAGGGGAAAGAGCCGCATCTATGCACTTCGTGAAAGTGCGTGGAGCCAGGGACAGCCCGAAGGGAAGGACCGTGTATTGATAAGCCACTCTCTCGAAGGTGAATCTCAAGAGTCCAGCACTACCTTGGGCTGGCTTACCCTGGTGCTTCGGAAACGGGTAGTATCTGGCCGAGCGTGAACGTCATCGAGGCTCAGTCTTGGCTGGCTGGATGGCGGCAGCAGCCGCAGGTTCAGGCTTCAGGGGCTGCTGAGTCGGCGCAGACTTGGGGCGACCCGAGGCAGCTGCAGAGCTAGAGTGTTTTGGCAGGAAGTGTCACATGGCCTGGGATGACGTTTGTGCCTCAATGAAACGCTCAGCGAAGCCCTCGACTGCTGGCCCGAAAAGACCATTGGGAGAAATTGGGGCATCAAGGAACAGGACCTTGTAGGCATCTTTGATTTCTGTCAAGATTAGCCTTAAGTGCACTCTACCACCACTAGACTGGCCATGGAACGCACTAGAGCCTGAGCCATGGCCTTGGTGGCGCACCACGGGTGTCGCAGGGTCCGGGCCAAACTCATTGTGCTAGTGAGGAGTTTGGTCTGGAAGACCTGGAGAACCGCCATAGAGTGGAGTGCAGAGGCCGCTTGCCCAGTCGAGGAGTAGGCATGTCCAGCAAGGGCTGAAGTCATCCTATATGGCTTGGACGGATGGGCGGCCTTCGCCTTCCAGCCGATCACAGTAGGCGGGCAGAGATGCGCAGCCACTGACTCGTCCAACGGAGGCTGCTTCTCGTATCCTTTATCTTCACAGCCGTCTACCGAAGTGAGAGTGGATGAAGCAGAAGTACAGAGGCATGCAGAGTATGGGGCATGCCACGATCTGAGGCTGCCAATGACATGTCACTCCCACCAAACGAGACCAGATCGCTTGCGCTGGCAGAGGGACGCTGGTCAGGCTGGGTGAAGAGGACGGGGGAAGCCTCTCTGTGCAATGAGAGCGAGGCACGTGGGACCTGAGCCGACGTTTGCATCAGAGCGCTGTGATCCTCTGCCCTGTTGTTTTTTTCCTCACAGGCTCTTGGGAGGAAGAAAACAAGAGGGCGCAAGGTGCAGACTCACTTTCTGAAAAGAAAGCTATCTGCGAGTGCAGAGAGGCGAGACTCATGTTCTCACAGTGGAAACAATCTGTCTCGGTGAGCGCGGATTCCACATGGGATTTCCCCAAGCAGGAAACGCACTCACAGTGGCTGTCATTGGCGTGCATTTACAGCAATGCTGCAAAAATTAGCTCTTTAGAAATTTGCTCTGATAGGGCTCGCCAGATGGCGGCAGGGGAAGCTGGACAACTGCTGTGCGGCAAACTCGATGCAATGCCCTGTAAACAATCTGTGTCATCGTCCTCATCAAAAGATGAGGAAATTTGCTTTTGAAAAAAGGAGCGTTTGATATGATCTCAGAATATTGAGGACGACACTTGGACTAACACAAATTGAGGTCTATATATTAAAGCTGGTGGATTTTCTTAAACGCAGGACTATTCATTACAGAATAGGTTAAAGATCTTCTGCGGATAAGTATCTTCAGGATCCTATATCATATGACTGTGATCTCTTATTCTCAGAAGTAAAGACAGCACTCATAGGATTTGCTTCACAGCATGCAACGCATTGCTGCTACTTTAAATGAGTCTGTGGAATTTGATTGGACTGGCCTCCAACCGGTGGATTCATTAACACGGTTAATGAATCCACCGGTTGGAGGCCAGTTACTCTGACTCACCCTAAACCAGCATGACTGAGACTACCAATCTCCCACCTGTATGTCTTTTATTCAAGGACAAAGGAAAGAAGACACTTAGGGAAAAAGTTCACCCAAAAATATAAATCTTGTTACTATTTTCTCACTTCAGGTCATGTTAATTATACAGTTCATGAGAGTTTACTGCAACACTACTGTTGTGCCATGACTGATGGTGAAAATATCACTCTTGTGGGTTAGTTATTTTCAATGGACCAGTTAATTTGACTCGCAACTGGGACTGGATGGTTCATTCACAAATTGCACAGAACAATTAATTAAAAAATTGAACTGATATTTCTAAGTGATCTGGTCACAGTAAATCTCCAGTTAGTGAACAGTTAGTGGCAAGAATTGTTTTTTCAGATGACTTGTAGTCAAGTCATTTGGGCTACATATATGGTGTTTTTGTCTATTTGAAACTTAAAAGCTTAGAATAGCCACATTTTGAACATACATTAAAGGGATAGTCCACCCAAAAATTAAAATTTGATGTTTATCTGCTTACCCCAAGGGCATCCAAGATGTAGGTGACTTTGTTTCTTCTGTAGAACACAAACAAAGATTTTTAACTCTAGAATAAGAAGACGACGCGTCACGCACCGGCTGTTGTGAATGCGCTCAGGACAGTTGGCCAGTGCGGTGGATCAGCGGTAAAAAAATTATATAAATACTGTTCAGTTTCTTGCACAGACCGATCGTTTTGTGTCTTTAGACCTCAATGTATTTACATGAGCTGCAGGGTTTAATTTGGGTTGGTCTGTGTATGTTTTTTTTTTTTCTCAAAGCCGTGAGTCCCATTGACTGCCATTATATGACTGACAGACTGCAACGGTTTGAGTTAAAAATCTTAGTTTGTGTTCTACTGAAGAAGCAAAGTCACCTACATCTTGGATGCCTTGGGGGTAGTCAGATAAACATCACATTTTAAGTTTTGAGTGAACTATGCCTTTAAGTTTCTTTAAATTTATATTTTTTTGTTACCCACGGAAGCAAACAAGTCATGCGGGTTGGAAATGATTAGACTGAGCAAATAATAACTTGCCTATTGTGAGAAAAAGAAAAGAAAAGAAAATGTCTGTTTTTTGTTTTTTTTTGGACTGTCCAAAATATAGTGCTTTCTATTTTTACAGACAGAAAACATTACAACAGAAATCCATTTGTTACTAGGAGTCTCAAACAAAACTTCTATTATCCAAACGTTTGAAGCCACACTAAAATAAAAACAAAATGTACTCCAATAATCTTAGTTTCTTACAACATAAAACATTTTTTACAGTGCATGAATTGGTACAATAGGCCAATTCAGCAACTGGTTCATCCTCAGGAGCTCATAATATCAACCTAATACCTTTTAAACACAATTTTGTGTTTTGACAGGGAAAAAAATATGCACCGACTACTGAAAGTTACATGGCAGCTAAGCAATCTGATTGGAGCACTTTTGAAAATAGTCTGTTAATGAATGCGTGGTTCAGGCCCAGACCTGAACTTCTTATCCAAGTATACAGAGTGCTTCATTTTGATTAGTAAATAACATGTCTACATAGCTCAACATACTTTATCTATGCCAAAAATGGTTAGATGTTTTCAGCAGACTTTGAAAATTTGATAAAACATGAAAACCTTTTTTTTTTTTATTCGAGTTAGTTTTGCATCATATTTTTGTTAATCTAGATCTGGCAGCACAAGCACAGTTTTCTGCTTGATATCAATAAAATAAATAAGAAATTGTCTAAGGACATATTTGACTTGAATGAATGAATGATAGGCGGAAGTTCTGAGGCTGGAGATTCTGGGCCTACCTAACATTCACAGCCCTGACGAGTGAAGCACTCTGTTTTTGTCACACAGACCACCTATCTTGCTGAGAAAGCGGGATAATTTCAGACATTCCGTGTGACCTGTGGCACCTCTGATGGTTTTGTGTAGGAGTCCCATTGCAGCGCTCTCCCGTTAAAGTCCCTCAATGTTGGAGGAACTCGAGGAAAAGTGGTGCTGATCGATGGAACAACCACTCGTACTTTCAGTGTGTACTCAAACCGGTTTGTTTCATCTCACCCTGAACCCACTCCCCTCTCGAGAGCATCACACATGAGACAAGAACTAAAGGGCAGCATCTCTTTTCTGCTGTTAGCTGACATTGCTTACAGTAGGACAGGGGAGGCATAAATTTGTGAATGAGATGAGCTTCTGAAAGCCATGTTGATAAAAAAGGCAGGACATCTAGGGCAGGACAATGGCATGATTAGGGATTTATCACTAGAAAAGATACAGCTCAGCTGGAATAACCCTCCTGTTATATTAAACCCCCTCTCTAAAAAAAATAGTTATTTCATTTCATTATTATTATTTCATACAGGTTGTTAAAGTACTGACTATCTTTAAAGGATGTCAGGTTTTAAGTGGAACTCTATAATAAAAAGGCAACAATAAATTGTCTGTTCATGTTTTAAAGTACTGTATTAAAACTGATATAAGAAAGTTGTTGCTCGATATTTTCTGAGTGTGTTATTGTGCTAGTATCTTAAGGACTGCCATAGACAGCTGACGCAAGTTTTTGATATTCTTCATATTCTGTGTGGTGGTCAGTTCACACTTATAGAAATTAATATAATAAGTTTAAATTTATTTTTGCCTTTATAAAGCCATTTTTTAAAAGTGTGCGTTGTCTTCTTACATTTAATCAGTGAATTAGAATAAGACATTTATGCTGTTCCAAGCAAATTAAATCAGTATCAATAAAATTCATCTTTGCAATGCAGAGGAAACAAAGAAGTGGCATCTGAAGTGGCATTTAGATCTATTAACACACTGGGCTGTACAAATAATGGAATGTAATGATCATGCGCATCTAGTCAGTAAAAAGCCGGTTCTGTGATTAGTAGTAAATCTCCTTCACGGGCTTTCAGATGGAGCAGCGTTTAATACACAGAGCCTAGTTTGCTGACAAGCTACGCAATATCACGTTAATAATCGAATGCGGTTCATCTGTGATTATGAACGCGATATTGTGTAGCTAGTCAGTGAACTACAGCTCTGTGTAGTAAATGCCGCTCCATCTAAAAGCACGTGAAGGAGAATTACTACTAATCACAGAACCGGCTTTACTGACTAGATGCGCATGATCATCACATTCCATTATTTGCACAGCCCTACACACTACTGTTTAGTGTAGAACAAATGCATTTAACCTGCAATTAATTAATTAATAATTAATTAAATAAAACATTTGAAAACTGTTATTTGAAATTATTTAAACAATAAAAAGAAACTTTAAATATGAAATTAACCACCAGCAGGTGGCAGCAAGTCACTGTTAATAAGTGAGTCATTGCAATTGAACTGAATCATTCAAACGGCTGATTCATTCAGGAACCAAACACCATCATGTTGCTCAGAGACATAAAACAGTGAGTTGGGTTTGTTTGGAATGACTTTTGTTGTCGAAATAGAGCAAAAACAGGCAATACGGTGCATAAAACTTAAGTCTCTTAATTAACTTCTTGTTTTTGAACAGTTGTAAAAAAAACAAATTAATATTACGTAATAATAATAATAATATATTTTATTTGTAAAGCACTTTTCATAGTTAAAAACAATCCCAAAGTACTACAGAGTAAAAACAACGTTGAAAAACGTATTAATATTATCATAGAAATCTTTGGAGAAAGAAATGGCACTCTTTGTGTGATACTGATTAACTATATGAAATTATATAAATATATACATTTTATCTTGAATTTTATTTTACTGTATTTTAATAGACTGAAACATACAGTGAAAGAACACACTCTAAATGTGCACGCGCACTAGTCTAGACTTCACGTAATGTAAGGGTGCACTCTGTTGAGGTGTTTTGAATGGTTTTTGCAAAATACTCAATAATGTCAAATCGCAAAACTTAAGGAACCTTATATAAAAACTTAAGGAACCTTTACATAAAATTAGGATACAGATTATACTGTAACTTTATAGCACCTATAAATTCAATTTATATACAGACATTTACAGAAAACATTACACAGTATTAACATTGTCAACAAAATTACTATAAATAAATAAAAAATAGGTTTGTTGACTTTTAGTGTGCATATACCTTCCTCCCTAAATTTGTGCTTTCCTTGACTTATTTTACATGTAAATGCTTCCTCATTACTGAAGTCCCCCAGGGTTCTGTCCTCAGTTTTCCCCTATCTACTAGATCACATCTGCCTGATTGCTTAATTAAAACACATGCTTTTCCCACCAATTCCATACCCAATTTCACATTTCATATCCTCCCATCTATCTCAGATCTTGGCTGGTATTAAATTAGATTAGATCATTTTAAACTGAAAGTGCAAGTGAAATAAGGGTCTATCTTTATAAAACAGAGCTCCTCTTCCAACAAGATGTCTCTCACACAGTCTTTCTCTTATTTGAATGTCATACAGGCAACAATACCCAGTCTGTTTTTTTTGCTTGTTTGTTTTTTAGCTGACCAGTTGACATTAAATGACCACACTGCGCACACTAGCTCTTTAAAGATAGAAGAACAAGGCTGTTTGGACGAGCCCCTCATGCTAGAGTTTTTGGTCCGAACCCAATTTTAACATCAGAGTTTGGTTCATTTGGTTGGTGTGAAAACGGTTTTCGAATTTGGGTGCGCACCACTAAGTCTGCTTCAAAACGTCCATCTTGACTCACGTGAGTGAACTGCTTTTGCAGACGAATAATTTGCATCTAGACATGCTTCATTTATTAAGCCAGTTTCTCTGTCAATAATGAATGAATGAATGAACAAATAAATAAATAAATAGACCAATTAATATGAAAAAACTGTCTGAGAAATAAAAAAATTAAAGCCTTTTACAACTTGCATATAACCATTTTGTATCTGTAAATTCACATAGTTATAAAAAAAAAAAAACCTGTCTCCACAAAAAACAGGGAGTTTCCTTTTATTACCTAATCTGAATTCACAGAACAAACAGCATACATGAGCGTTTTTAGAGGGCTTTCATTTTTAAATTAAACATCAGAAAGTCTAGTCAATGTGTGAGTGACACTCTGATGAGATATACTGTCAGTCAAAAGAAAAACTGTTCTGTCGAAACAGGGAGTCTCATTTTTAGAGCTATTCAAAATCAGATAAAACTGGTTATATATGAGTTTTTGGAGGGGTTTTATTATGTAATGCAACATCAGACAGTCCTAAAACTGACTGAGTGACACCCTGGGGTTGTGAACTACTAATCTGAATTTAAAGTGGTGTGTGGAAACAGGGAGTTCCCTGTCGATACTACACTCGTACTGCGTCGCTAGACGCTATGGGGAAAAACTGATGAAATTGATCTGTTTTCCTATGGCGAAGCGCCCGCTTATATAGCCAGATGACCCCGCCCCTTCTGGCGGGCTCTGGCGGGCTTTGCCGCCACAGGCTCGTGCAGTACCACTGACGAGCCATTGGTTCGTTTTTTATTACTGCACGAACCAATGGCCGTGCAGTCACACTGCGTGATTGAAAAAGTCTTCAGTCCTCGGAGAAAAAGGAGTTTTTCCCCATAGCGTCTAGCGACGCAGTACTCGTTCCCGTATCTAAGGGAACCGAGGTTACGTTAGTAACCGAGTACGTTTCCTCAGACCACATTCAGTTCAGATTGATAGAAGACTCTCTCAGTGAACTTTTAGCCTAGATGTCACTCACCCAAAGTCAAGACTATCTGATATTACATTTACAAAATTTAAGCTGTTCAAAAGCTCATACACTTCTTGTTTTCAAAGACAGAAGCACTCAGCCAATGGCTGATGATGAATTACACAATAAAAATGAATATAAAACACCCATGAAATGTCATATGGGTACATAGTGCTTTCCACTTTTTTTTTTTTAATAATACAAGTTTTCCTGTTTTTACAGATGAGTATCCTTTAAAATGATATAGCGTCTGTTCAACTAAAAGTCGGCTGATGGTTTATTTCCAACAACAAGACACTCAAAAACATGGAGATGACATATGATGCACAAGGAAGAAGTCATTCTTATGATCTGAAGTGCAAAACTTAAATCAACTCTGTTGTAAAGACAACTCTGGAAGAGACATATTCCTATGGCCTCTGCCTATATTTTCTGCCATTTCATGGAGTTTGGGGGCACAAGTTTTTCATGTGTTGGACATCATTCTTAAATATATTTGTTGTGCAATACAAATGTATATATACTGTATATATATATATATATATATATATATATATATATATATATATATATATATACTGTATATATTACTTTGTTATATTTACTATTTTATTTTGATGCTGTAAAGCACATTGGTCAGATGCTGCTGTTATAAATGTTGCTATATAAATAAATTACTTATTTATTCAATAAACTTGAAACTTAAAATATACAACTGTTGGGTCATGTTAGCTCACTTTCATTAAATAATAAATACAATTTTGCTTTGAATGTTTTAAATGTTGAAATTAATTAAAATTAGTGAATGCTTAGAAAAATTTTTCATTGAAAGTGAAAAAAGTGAAAGTGACGTGACATACGGCGAAGTATGGTGACCCATACTCGGAATTCGTGCTCTGCATTTAACTCATCCAAAGTGCGCACACACAGCAGTGAACACACACCCGGAGCAGTGGGCAGCCATTTATGCTGCGGCGCCCGGGGAGTAGTTGGGGCTTCGGTGCCTTGCTCAAAGGCAATTCAGTACCTTGCTCAAAGGCAATTGAGGGTGGAGAGAGCACTGTACATTCACTCCTCCCACCGACAATCCCTGCCGGCCCGAGAATTCATAACAATACGATAACAATATTGCGAATGTTCATTGTGGTTGTATATTACATTAGTGAATACTGGCACATGTTGAGTGGAAACAGGGAGTTTAATTTCGGTTGCAACCTGAACCAATAGACAAAACAGCATATTCATTTTATTTTGAAATGACACATCAGTTAAAACGGTTGGAGTTCACCATGGGGTGGTGAACTATTAACTTGAATTGAAACTGGTGTGTGTAAACAGGGACTTTCATTTTTAGAGCTATTCAAAATTCTACATCAGACCATCCTGAAACTGGCTAAGTAACACCGTGGGGTAGTGGGCTGTCAATCTGAATTAAAACTGGTCTGTGGAAACGGGGACTTTCATTTTTAGAGCTATTCAAAATCAGACAAAACTTGTTAAATATGAGATTTGGAGGGCTTTTATTACGTACTGCTACATCATACAGTCCTAATACTGACTGAGTGACACCCTGGTGTTGTGAACTAATAATCTGTAATATATATAATATATATATATATATATATATATATATATATTAGTGCTGTCAATCGATTAAAAACATTAACTAATTAATCAAACATTTTTCTAAAATTAATCGTGATTAATCACGCTTAACCCCACCTAACATTCAAGTTTTTAAATAAACAATCTTCAAATGTAGACACTTGACTGTAGCCATTCAGTATTACAGTATAATTGAGAGCTATCAATTTTAACATTTATTAGACTTAACGTCTAATTTAAGTGAACTTAAAACAATCTTCACATGAACCCATTATAATAAATGACATATTTAGCTACCTGTACCCTTCAGCAGAAATATACAGAAAATTAATACTTACCAAACAATAAATTCTAAATTAAATATAGATGAACCCCTTAAAACTATAAAAGTTATTGATTTCCTCTTTTTTTCTTTTGTTCTTGGATTAATAGACATCACAGCAGCTGGTTATTAACTTATTTGCCTGCTATTGCTTTAAAAGCTGCTGCTGCTGAAGGTGATGGGGATCTGACATGCATCTTATTTTCTCACAAATCTCTTTACATTTTCTGACTCACTTCAGGTCTGAAAGTCTCAACTAATGAGCGGATGAGTTGAATTGGGTATTTTAGATGAGGGAGACAGTGCTAGGGTGCCTCAGGACAGTTTTTAAAACCATTTCAGAGACATGTACTTAAATGTGACGCATAACATAGGCTATTGCATGCATGCACACAGTTTAAGGCAGCTTTAATCGCCTTTTTGGTAACTTCATGCCTGAACTGACGGCATAACTACGACATTGCATGCACGTAGTTTCTTTCGCTGTATGATATTAAATGATATAGGCTACGAGCACAGTATCTTTTACGCGCTTGTTTGACTCGCGTCTGGCGTGGAGGCGACGTATAGAGCACGTGTCTGAAACTTCTCCCGTTTGATGTGGTCATAAAGACATTCTGCATCTAAATAAACGCAATCCTTTGCAAGAAAAAAGAGACAGAGGCAGCAGTTGCGAATGGGATGGCCAACCCTAGCCCCGCCCCTGCGTTAATTGCATTAAATATTTTTAACGCGTTAATCTGAAAATAATTAATAGCATGCGTTAACAAGCTAATTTTGACACCACTAATATACACTCACCTAAAGGATTATTAGGAACACCATACTAATACTGTGTTTGACCCCCTTTCGCCTTCAGAACTGCCTTAATTCTACGTGGCATTGATTCAACAAGGTGCTGAAAGCATTCTTTAGAAATGTTGGCCCATATTGATAGGATAGCATCTTGCAGTTGATGGAGATTTGTGGGATGCACATCCAGGGCACGAAGCTCCCGTTCCACCACATCCCAAAGATGCTCTATTGGGTTGAGATCTGGTGACTGTGGGGGCCATTTTAGTACAGTGAACTCATTGTCATGTTCAAGAAACCAATTTGAAATGATTTGAGCTTTGTGACATGGTGCATTATCCTGCTGGAAGTAGCCATCAGAGGATGGGTACATGGTGGTCATAAAGGGATGGACATGGTCAGAAACAATGCTCAGGTAGGCCGTGGCATTTAAACGATGCCCAATTGGCACTAAGGGGCCTAAAGTGTGCCAAGAAAACATCCCCCACACCATTACACCACCACCACCAGCCTGCACAGTGGTAACAAGGCATGATGGATCCATGTTCTCATTCTGTTTACGCCAAATTCTGACTCTACCATCTGAATGTCTCAACAGAAATCGAGACTCATCAGACCAGGCAACATTTTTCCAGTCTTCAACTGTCTAATTTTGGTGAGCTCGTGCAAATTGTAGCCTCTTTTTCCTATTTGTAGTGGAGATGAGTGGCACCCGGTGGGGTCTTCTGCTGTTGTAGCCCATCCGCCTCAAGGTTGTGCGTGTTGTGGCTTCACAAATGCTTTGCTGCCTACCTCGGTTGTAACGAGTGGTTATTTCAGTCAAAGTTGCTCTTCTATCAGCTTGAATCAGTCGGCCCATTCTCCTCTGACCTCTAGCATCAACAAGGCATTTTCGCCCACAGGACTGCCGCATACTGGATGTTTTTCCCTTTTCACACCATTCTTTGTAAACCCTAGAAATGGTTGTGCGTGAAAATCCCAGTAACTGAGCAGATTGTGAAATACTCAGACCGGCCCGTCTGGCACCAACAACCATGCCACGCTCAAAATTGCTTAAATCACCTTTCTTTCCCATTCTGACATTCAATTTGGAGTTCAGGAGATTGTCTTGACCAGGACCACACCCCTAAATGCATTGAAGCAACTGCCATGTGATTGGTTGATTAGATAATTGCATTAATGAGAAATTTAACAGGTGTTCCTAATAATCCTTTAGGTGAGTGTATATATATTTACACATAGATATTTTTTAACACATTTGTAAGAATATATATATATATATATAATACGTAACAGGCAGATAAAAGTACAATCACTAGTATTTATTGCAAAAACTGAACAAAAACAGTATAAAACTATCACAAACAACTTGTGTTGCATTCCAAGTCTAGCCATACGATATGTCTTAGTGTAATGAACAGACTGAAAATGATGACACTTTGTTAACGAAGTCATACTGTATCTCATTCATAAGATAAATCTAAACTTTAACATGACACAGTCACTCAAGACACACAAGAGCCAACAGTATTTCACAAGCAAAGCTAACACAATGCTCCACAGGGGGCAATTTTTAAAGTGTTTGTGCTTTTTGAGTGTTACGGCAGATGGAGAAGGTGATCCCTTTTGGATTTGATTCTCACACAGAGTAATCGTTTGGTCTTGGAAGACTAATTTTTATAATGAATTGTGACTGTAATTGTATTTGTCTTTCATAGACAGAGTTTTGTATTGTTTTATATTGAGAAATGGATAGGTTTAGGGATGAGGTTGGGTTCAGTGTAATGTAAACAAAATTATTGTGGCTGTTTAAATTGCAAATCATATCCAAACATATTGTATCCCAATATATAATTTAATGACCCAAAATATCTTTGTGGATGCCAAAGGTTTCTCTTTGTCCGTAGTTCATCGATAGCAACACCTGGGGGTAACAACATGTTTTACATCTTCTAATGGCGTATTACTCTTATCTATACGATCAAAGTTGTCTTCTTCAGAAAAAAAGATGAACCAGTGCATTTGCCTTGAAAATGCTTCACTTTTTTGACACCTTAGAAGAACGGAAGTTAGCTTCTCCTCCATTTGAAGACCATCTACAAATAGAATAAAATTGGTTCTTGCAGTTGTTTCCTTCAAGTAAAGTAATAATTTATGGAAGAGAAAGCAACGATCAAACATTTTCTAAAAATCTCAAACCATAGCTAGATCTTGCCAAGGTAATAGCTATGACCTGTAGATCTATCCTTTGTATTGGCTCATTATCTCAAGCAGGGAACACACAAATGAGTCTGTCAGCAGCAGCTCCAGCTGGACTCAGTGGTTTGGTTCCGGTCCAGCGGTGACCTGTAGCTGTGGGTGATGCCAGGTGTAGAGCTGACATCCACCAACGGGGTTTATGCACCTGCTGGCTGCTCTACAGCTGATCCCAGCCCTTCAGACAGCCGGCAGCCCCAAATCACATGTGTCATCTGCAGACTGGCAAACATGGCAGTGAATTAAAGCAGCTCAGCCTCTGGGAAAAAGCTGCCGTAGTGTCATGCTGCTTACGGTCAGTGCCACGGTTTCATGGCTGTCCAATTACATTGGGTTTGAAATCTGGCAAGGCTGAACAATTAATCAATTAAATAACTGAGATTACAGCTGCCACGATTAAGAAATCATTAAAAGTGATGAACATTAAAACTCTCCATTTGGTCTTGTTGCATCAAAAATGGGTTTCTTTACAGAAGTTGAGCATTGTAACCAATCAAAGACATTCTCATTGAGCACATGAATGCGTTGGCCTATCAGTAATGGCACCGCTTTATAAAATAAGCATTTTAAAGCATATTTTTTCTTTGCGCACATTAAATACCAATACCACAATGATGTTAGTACAATAAAAAAGCTGCAACTTGGGCATCAAATACTATTTCAGTCTTTCAACTTCAAAATTTCTTGTTTAATTCAAAGTGTTACTTGCTGTTTCTTTCTAATTGTAAAATTTACTAGCAATTTCTGAATGAAAACGGTTTCAAAATTGTTTATTTCCCAATGTTGTAGCATTTTATCTGTGATCAAATCTAGTCACTGTGTGTATGCCGTATCAATGTGCACACTCAGAAAATAAACGTAATTAATGATTTCTATCATAATTGTTTTAATTAAATATACCATTTGCATTTTTTTTGTTTTTTTTCAAACAAGGTTTTATGTTGGTAGTTCAGTATTAGTCCTTTCCAAAGCTGCATTTGTTATATTGGAGTTTGCACATCAAAAAAGCAATGCATTCAGAACCACTGAAGCAGATACGCTGTGCTTTCCTACAATGACTGACACCTACACTCGCTGCCATTACTTACAATGCCAAAGCAGAAAATTGCACTTATGAATCATAACCATGCTAGGTTTGAGGTTTCCTTTATCTAAGTTGAGTTCAGGCTAGCATGTGAGGCACAAATTCAATTAGCACACACAGTAAACAATCACAAAGATGACAATTTGCTTTTAAGCTTTCACTGCTCCACGTCAACATAACAAAAATTATGATACGATAATTGCTTTACCCACATGGGCTTAAAAGCATATTTAGAAATGTTTCAAAATTCAGCATTACATGCTATTATGTCCAGAAGCAGGATGTTGCTTTGTAAATTTTTTTTTTTCAATATATAAACAATACCACATTTTGAATGTTCCTCAAATAAAGCTTTTATTGTTTTGATGCTTGAAGACTCCCAAAATGCTGTTCCGTAATGCTTGAATGCAGACAAGGAAACAAGTTTTGTCTCATTTCTGTAATGTTGTTCATTATTCACAGGAGCAATGATATCCTGTATCTGAAAGTTCAGCAAGACAGCCTCACTTCCTCCTAAACTGTGGGAGCTGAAGTACAGCCAGTAATGCAAATCCCGACGGGTCCATTTGCACATTATCTGATCCACGAAGAGAGAGGAGTCGACACTGGCTCACTGATGCCTGTCGTGCACAAGTAAACAAAACGTCTGGAAATAATTTAGCAGTCTACCCCTGTTTTAGCATGACATTTCAGAGGAAGCCCCTTATTTTTAATCCAGATGTTCAAGTGTCAAACACTCTCAATCACATACTTCTCTTCTCTGGGATGTTGTGTGGTCATGTATAACATTTATAAACATTTGGCTAACCTTACATGCAGCTCATAAACACACCACGGCTACAATGCAATACAAAAAATAAACAAATAAATAATGGAGCCATGGTAAAAAGTTTTCAAGAACCATTTAATGTGACCTTGATAAAAAAAAAAAAATTTAAAACACTGCAACAAAAGTGCCTAAAACTTAAGAAATATTCTTAATTTATTTTTAACTATTAAAAGCAAATATAAAGAAAACCCCACACTGGCTGTGTGTGCAGTAAGATTGCAGATTGTTGCCTCAGCATCACTGAGATCACAGAAATAAGTAAATGACAAATTGATGGAATCTATTTTTACAAATACACCATTAAGTCTAATATTATGATTGCTGTGATTATTGCTATTTTAAATATTTATAATAAAATTATAGCCACCCTGTCATTTAAGAGTGCATCCCTTGAACATCTCCTTTGGCAAGCAATGCAAACAGGCCTACATTATGGTTTAATATTAAAATTCATGCAATAAATATTACAAAAGCTCAGGATATTGAGATGCAACTCATTGGTTGTATGATGAACATTTGCTCTTTGCTCCATCTCATAAGGAATAAAACTGCTGTGACTCCTGTTCTGGGTGGCCGGGGAATCTGGAAATATCAAACCAAACACTTGATGTAAACATTTTGCTCCTTGCTCTTCAGCAAAATACTGATTTTTTTTGTTTTTGTTGCAACTTAGAGGTTCTCGCTCTGTTGATGGCTTTTTTTTTTTAAATAATAAGCAAAAAACCAAAAATTTTATTTATGTCCACATTTACTCTTATATCATTCTGACCCTGTATTATTTTATCTTCGTTGATATACAAAAGGCAGAATGTCTTAGAATGTCAACCTAATAATGTTTATATTTCATGTAACAATGCCTTTTTTGACAATCTGAACGAGTCAGTGAACCCATAAACCGTGACAGTACCCCTCCCCCTAGGAGCAGGCGGATTAATGCATGAATGAAAAACGGGTTTCAATTTGGAGACATGAAAAATGGAATGAATTCTCCTCTTGAATTCATTCAAGAAGAATGAATTCTTCTTCGAGAACCGAAGTTTGAGGCGGACTGCCACTGGGCTAAGAATCTTAGTGACAGTAAATGGGGCAAATACAGACGGAGCGGAGAGGAATATTCTTGGAAGAAAGCCACACCTTTTGACCAATGACGTAGACGGGAGGCTTCGACCGGTGGCGATCGGCCTGAGCCTTAGTGCGCGCTCCCACCGGGAGAAGAGTCTCACGGGCTCTTCTCCAAGTGTGACGGCACTTCTGGACGAAGGCGTGGGCAGAGGGGACCACAACTTCACATTCCAGGCTAGGAAAAACAGGTGGCTGTTTACTTAAACTTCACTCAAAAGGCGAGAGGCCCGTGGACGACACTGGTAACGAGTTATGAGCGTACTCAACCCATGAGACTTGCTGGCTCCAGGAGGTGGGATTCTGAGCCACCAAACATCGCAACACTCTCTCAAGGTCCTGGTTGGCCCGCTCAGTTTGGCCGTTGCTCTGAGGATGAAAACCCGAAGACAGACTGACACTCGCCCCCAGTAAACGACAGAACTCCTTCCAAAATTTGTAAACAAATTGGGGTCCCCTGTCGGAGACCACGTCCATCGGGAGGCCATGAATGCGAAAGACGTAATCAACGACAGTAACCGCTGTCTCCTTGGCAGAGGGTAATTTGGGCAAGGGAATGAAATGGGCCACCTTTGAGAACCGGTCCACTATGGTCAAAACGACCGTATTGCCCTGGGAGGGCGGGAGGGCAGTAACAAAATCGAGCGTGATGTGGGACCAGGGTCTCGAAGTGACACAGCGGTTGAAGTAACCCTTCCGGGGGTCGATTGGAAGTCTTACCACGAGCACAAACTGAGCAGGCCAAAACAAAATCTCGGATGTCATGAGCCATGGAATGCCACCAGAATCGCTGTTTAACAAGAAAGCTAGTACGATTCACTCCTGGATGAAAAGCCACATTGGAACAGTGACCCCACCGCATAACATCGGACAGTAATCTCTCTGGCACAAATAACCGACCCGATGGGCACCTGGGCGGAGATGGTACCCCTTCTAAAGATGTGCGAACCTTCGATTCGACCTCCCATGTGAGTGTAGAGTCTCTCAGGTATAATACACTCGGGAGTGGATGGGCGCTCGGAATGATCAAAAATATGAGATAAAGCATCGGGTTTGATGTTTTTGGAACCCGGACGGTAGGTAGGGTGACCAGATGTCCCGAAAAATTCGGGACAGTCCCGAAATCTAAGCTGCTGTCCCGAATCCCGAATCCCGCTCTAATTGTCCCGAAAATTATACTGAAGCAAAATCTTAAATAGTTATTGTCTGATAAAACATAAAAAACTGTCCGTGGAGCGAGGTTGAGTCATCCTGCAGCCTGGCAACCAGCCCCCGCCGGCTGCTCATTGGCTGCAGCATCTTGTTTTTTTTTTTTTGGTTCATTAACTTCAGTTTGAAGTATAAAAATAGCCTAACGTTACTTCTATATTATATAAAATTATATGTATATGTAGGCTACTTATATTAATAAAAACATAATTGGTTCAGTCATTTTCGTTTGAAATTCATTATCTTTATTATTCATTACCTACCCCCCCCCCCGTCCCGAATTTCAACCAATCTCATCTGGTCACCCTAACGGTAGGAAAGGGAAAAATCAAAACGGAAGAAAAAAAAGTGCCCACCGAGCCTGCCTGGAGTAAAGACGTTTGACGGATCTAATATACTCGAGGTTCTTATGATCGGTCCAGACAATAAAGGGTACCCCCGAAACCTCTAACCAATGATGCCACTCTTCCAATGACTGCCAGCAGCTCTCTGTTACCAATGTCGTAATTGCATTCAGCGGATGACAAACAATGAGAAAAGAATGCGCAAGGGTGCATCCTGTCGTCCGAGGAGGAGCACTGGGAAAGAACCGCACCTACCCCCACCTCTGACGCATCGACCTCCACCACAAACTGACGTATGGGATCAGGGGCTATGAGAATGGGAACTGAAACAAAGCGGCTCTTGAGGTTGGTAAATGCAGCTTCAGCTGCACCAGACCACCTGAACGTCATTCTGGTGGAGGTCAAGGCAGTCAGTGGAGCAGCTAGTTGGCTGAAATTGCGAATAAAACGCCTGTAGAAATTGGCAAACCCCAGAAACCTTTGCAGGGCCTTACGGAAATCTGGGGTTGGCCAATCCACCACAGCCTTAACCTTGTCGGGATCCATGCGCATCCCCTCGGACGAGATGATGTAACCCAAAAACGGGACTGACTGTGCATGGAACGCGCATTTCTCCACCTTGACAAAAAGCCCATTCTCGAGCAGCCTCTGGAGCACTCGCCTGACGTGTTGAACATGTTCCTGGAGAGATGTCATCCAGGTAGACATATATGAACTGATCGACCATGTCTCTCAGCATGTCATTAACGAGTGCTTGGAAAACCGCAGGGGAGTTGGACAGCTTGAAGGGCATAACAAGATATTCAAAGTGCCCCCTGAGGGTATTAAATGCGGTTTTCCACTCATCCCCCTCCCATATGCGGACCAAATGATAAGCGTAGCGCAAATCTAATTTGGTGAAGACAGATGCTCCCTGCAACCGCTCGAAAGCTGAAGACATCAACGGCATAGGTTAAGTAACCATCCTTTTTCCCCACAAAAAAAATCCTGCCCCAGTGGGAGAAGAGGAAGGACGAATGAGCCCGGCTGCTAGGGAATCAGAAATATATTTCTCCATGGCCTCCCATTCTGAAGCAGAAAGCGAGTATAACCTGCCCTTTGACGGAGACATACCTGGTACTAGATCTATAGCACAGTCATAGGGACGATGCGGAGGAAGAGAAGCAGCCCGGGACTAACTGAACACTTCCTTCAGGTCGAGGTACTCCTTGGGCACGTTAGACAGGTTCACCGGCTCATTCTGCAACATCTGCAACAAAGAACAAGACACAGACGAACAAGCAGACATAAGACAGGAAGCATAACACAGATCACTCCACACCGATATGGAACTATGGCCCCACTCCACCCTAGGATTGTGACGGACCAGCCAGGGATAGCCCAGAACGACTGGAGCCAGTGGGGATTCTGTGAGCAGAAGTGTAAGTTTCTCAGTGTGGTTTCCTGAATTGATGAGTGTGACAGGGCCAGTAGTGTGTGTAATACAAGGAAGAGTCTGTCCATTGAGTGTGTTGACAGAGATTTTATGGATGAGAGGAACAATGGGAATTTGAAGGTGTTGTGCCAAGTTGATGTCCATGAAATTACCTTCCGCTCCGGAATCCAAGAGGGCCTGGCAGTTGTGGACCCTGGCTGCCCATTGCAGTCTTACCGAGAGGAGAGTTGTGGATGAGGATTTCTCCAGGGACAATCCACCCGACAGTAACCTCAGCTCTACTTTCGGGCTTGGCCTTTTACTGGACAGTCAGCCAGGAAGTGACCCACAGCACCGCAATATAAGCAAAATCCCTTTGCTCTCCGACAGTCCCTCTCCTCCTGGGAAAGCCGAGCCCTTCCCACCTGCATGGGTTCACAATCGGATGGGAGACTGACCGCATTACAGGAGTTGGCAGTGGAATACTCAGGAAGTTCTGACACCAACTTGTGGCGGCCTCGCTGATCACATTGCTGTAGACGTGCATCAACACGAAGGGCTAATTCGATGAGTCCATCAAGATCAGTGGGTAATTCCACTGTGAATATCTCCTTATGAATCCGGTCAGCCAACCCATGCAGGAACATGTCCCACTCCGCCTCCTCGTTCCACTGACACTCAGCAGCCAAAGTCCAGAACTCGATGGAATGATCTGAAACGGGTTTGTTCTCCTGCCGTAGATCAGTCGGCATGCATGCGGCCTCACAGCCCACCACTGCAAGATCAAAAACCCGTCTCATCAAGTTAAAGGGTGTTTGTTCTCCCACACCACCGTTCCCCACAGAGCAGCACGTCCCGACAATAGTGTCAACACCAAGGCTACTTTAGCCTCTTCAATGGAAAAAGTCAAGGGCTGCAGAGAAAAGAACAATGAGCATTTAGTTAAGAATGCTCTACAAAGACTGGGCTCACCACCATAAGCTTCTAGTGTGGGTAGATGCGGCTCATGATGTTGTCTGATGTTCGTTGAAGTGGACGGAATTGGCAGTGGAGGTGGCGCAGTGGGTGATCTCAGATGTTGGAATTGGGTTGTGAGCTCGGACACCTGCGCTACCAAGGCTTGCACGGCTCGACCAGTCGCTAACATCTGTTCCTCTTGATGATCCATGTGTGCGTTGTTGTTGGACAAAAAGTACTGCAGATCCGATGTATCCGCTGAATCCATTGTGTGGTCAGATCGTTCTTTCACGATCACAAAAGAGGATTCAGTAGAAAATTTGAAATATAACAATTTATTTGTGAGAGTCCAAGAAAGACATATAGCAAGAGTCAAATGAAGCATGTGCAGGATCGCAGTCACTCTTGGCAGCGCAGGGACGCAAACGGTTTCCTGTAGCTCAAATAGTAGAGCATGGCGCTAGCAACGCCAAAGATCATGGGTTCGATTCCCAGGGAAAGCAAGAGCTGATAAAAATTTTTTTTTAAAAACTGTAACTTGAATGCAATGTAAGTCGCTTTGGATAAAAGTGTCTGCTAAATGCATAAATGTAAATGGGCAGCCGCTGTGTATCTCCTAGGAACATACGGAATTCTACAAAACTCGAAACGGACTCCAAGAAGATGAAGAACAGGAACAGGGAACTCGAACACAACCAGGAACACCAAAACGATCTGACAACAAGAACAGAATACACAGGTCTTAAATAGCAGCGCTGATCAGCAACAGCTGGCACTGATCAGCCCGTCAGCCGCAATATCCGACACGCCCACACACACACACACATACAGAGCGAGAATGAGTCAGTGAACCCATAAACCGTGACATTATTTCATCTTTGTGGAAACACAAAAGAGCCGAATGTCTTAGAAATTCAGCCTAATAATGTTTCTATGTTATACAGTCATGTAGCAATGCATATTTGTTATAATCTACTGAATGTAATACTTTGCAAATGACTGTTTTCTCTTTTCATTTTGGAACTTCATTTTGGAAACCAATAGATAAGAATTCATAACAAATGAAAGAGTCTGACATTAATGCAAAAACAGCTTGAAAATATGCAAAAACAACATGTAGAATATTATAAATCTGACTAATGCTGCATTTAAAGCTATTTTAATATAACATTACAACATAACATTATAACATTTTCATTATTCATTTAGTTCTTATGTTTTGCACTTTGACTGCTAAAATACAATAAAAAATAAAAAAAACAACATCATAAGGTCACATTATTCATTTATCTAACTTTAAAGTTCAGATGATAGCCTTACTGTTACTAAATTAAATTAAGTTCAAATTATATTAAAGGCTTGTGACCATTGTGACATTTGTATGAATAATACAACTATAATTAGCTGCGAGGTTAATATAAATGTGGCCGCAAAATTTCTTTCTTCCAGCCCTAAAATGGTGCTTTAACATTTCAGTCTCATAGCTGGACAAGGTCAGACATTATCTGAATAAATTCTTGTATAACAGTTTGTGCCACATACTGTAGTTCATGAATGAAAAAAGGTCAGTGACAGTTGAATGTCTTATTCTGGTTTCAAAGTTTCAAAGAAACCCACTTTAACAGCTGAAATAAACTGTCATCATCTCGGTCTACAAGCACAATGAGAAACCTAATCCACAAAAATAAAAAAGATAGGGTATCTTTCTGAATACTAAAACAAGCAATATTTTTTCGGTTCCAGTCCGCCTGCCCTCACTGAGACCTCTTGGGCGTTAGCCCGTAGCAGAGCTTCAGGCTAGATTTACCCTTCATTTCATTGCAAAACGTTCATGCCTTTGGATTTAACCTTCGCATTAGTGGTGTCTGCTGTTGACAAAGTATATTTAATTGACACTTGATCCTCGGGTGGGAGGTCTCAAACATTGGCCTGACCAATTATGAGTCAACGCGAGCATGAAATACCGAGGTTGGATCTAGAACCGCGATCTAAAGTCCAATCTGCAATATCCAACTCCCACACAGCAACTCGCACCAAATGCCAAACACCACCCACTTTGGTTTGAAATATTACAAAATGCTATCATGTACTTTAAACACTTCATCAAATCTGATCTATATAACAGTCTTCACCCCAGAAGTCTCTCAAAACTAATTCCTCTGTTTTGGAAGTGTATTAATTGTTTTGCTGCAGCACCCCAGGTTCTGTTTCCTGCTCATCATCAACGTGTTATCGGCTGACTTATTGAATAATTCAATAGTATGAAAGCATTGTACGCAGATCATTGGGCCTTGTTCATGAAAATTTAAACAGAACAATTTCTGTGAGATTGTTTTTAAGAGTTTTCTTTTACGCTCTTGCACTGAATCCAGTTTAATCACCGACTGATTATTCAATAATAATGAACCCATTACTGTATTGTAATTTATGTATGAATTTGTGTGGTTAATTTGCACAAGCAATACTTTAAATATTTACAATGGAAGTCTGGCACAAAAAGCAAAGAGAAAAAATAAGTATTAATTGAAAAGATCTTCCTTCAATAGATTGAAATAAAGGCTCAGGAGTTTAAATGAATAGAAAAATAAAAAAACATCAAGATGTAGATGAGATTGTTTCTTCATTGGGACAAATTTGGGGAAAAAAATAGCATTACATACATTAGTGTGTTGTTTTTATCAGCTTTTATAATTGGTGAATGGATCCTCTTCAGTGAATGGGTGCCATCAGAATGAGAGTCTAAACAGCTGATAAAAACATCACAATAATCCACAAGTAATCCCCACAACTTCAGTCCATCAGTTAACTTTTTCTTTTTTTTTTTGAAGCAAAAAGCTGCATGTTTGTAAGAAATTATGAAAATACTCTGGTGAAAAGTCGTCTGGTCTGAATCATGAGAGACATATGCACAGATCATTCATTTATAAACAGTTCTAAACAAATATGTAGGTGAATTTTGATGTGTGAGGATAGATTTATTTATTTATTTATTTTTAAAGTAGGCAGTGTTATGATTATGATTAGAAGCAACGGTTTAAAGTTAAAACAGCTTAATGACAGATTTGTTTCATACAAAGATGAATTACTTGTGGATTATCGTGATGTTTTTATCAGCTGTTTGGGCTCTCATTCTGATGGCACCCATTCACTGCAGAGGATCCACTGGTGAGCAAGTGACAATGCTAAATTTCTTAAAATCTGTTCTGATGAAAAACAAACTCATCTACATCTTAGAAGGCCTGAGGGTACAATTTCAGCAAATTTTCATTTTTGGGTGAACTACTCCTTTAAAGGGATAGTTTACCTAAAAATGAAAATTATGACAGCATTACATGTTGTTCCAAACCTAAATTGCATCTTCTTTGGTGTTCCACAGTAGAAAGTCATACTGTACAGTTTTGGAAAACATGAGGGTAATAATCTCCCACCTTTAATGAAGAATACATCGCAGAAGAACAATAATCTACAGTAAAACCTACCGATCTCTTTTAACATGACAGTCCATGTCATGCTGTCCGAAACCTGCATGGATCACTAAATGACTGACTTCTTATTCTTGATGCCTCATCCCATTTCCTTATAATTTGAAACACATAGTTCACTTGTGAACTAAGTCTTAGAAGCCATATGATTTTTGCGTATGAACCAGACTGAATTTAAAGTCAGTTAGTATTATTATTCACTAAAATCCTTTTTTAGCATTGCATGGAGAAAACAACAGCATGAGTAGTTTGGAACAACATGAAAGTGAATAAATAATGATAGAATTTCCATTTTTGTCTGGACTATTGCCATGTCATGCACCAATTTACAAAAAATAAATGAGCCACTTTATGCATTTTCACAGTCAAAACCCATTACCTGGAATTGGATATGTCATGTAAACAGTCAGATTTCCAGATGACTAACATGTTTCACACATATTGCGCTCCACATGATTGAAACTTCAGACAGTCTTATACAATATCCCATGCTGGGTTTGTGGGGCACAGTATATTAATGTGGATGTAAATAAACTACCCCTGGTAAGCATTCATGGAGTTGCTACGCATGCAGGGACAGTTTGTGTCAGTTTGGCAGAAGACCGGAGAAACTGTTACTTGCTGTTTTCTAGAGCAGAGATCCGCTGCATCTGCGTCTTTCCAAAAGTAAATGTGACAAGTCATGCTCTCAGTGTTCGGATCTCACATGGGTAAGTATAGCTCTGTTTCATCATCGCTTCTGCCGTCTTTAGAGGGCATAAGGGGAGGCTTTTCCTGTTTGGATCACACTTACTTGCGTGCTGGAAATGTAGTGGGTCTCTTGCCAATGCTTCACCCTATGCAAGCAAGAAAGGAAGTCTTGCGCAAACTTATGTCATTATTTTACGTCACTAATGGTCATCCTCAAACATGTTTTATAATCCAGCATTGACTCGACTTGGCAGATCATCAGTGAATTCTAATGTGTGACGCATGAAACTGCAAATGATGGCCCTCAGATAAGCCTGCAACCAAACACTCTCATTCTTCTGAAAGAATGTGGTGGTCACTTTGTTCACTCCTTTTTCAATCATTCACTCATTTTCATCACTTTGATTTGCTGGGAAAGTCTGCAACAATATGAGACCTGTGTCAAAGCCAGGGTTTGAAAGTTACTTTACAAAGTGACTTTAAGAAAAGATACTCCCATAATGTTCTGTTCGGCCTTAAATTAAATAACTCTATTTATTTCTTTATAAGCATTTTAAGTATTTACATTTCTTACCCAACACAATAAATAAAACAAAGATTATTAGAGTGTTTTACAAGAAAATGCTTCAGTTTTTGTCTGGATGCATAAAGAAATCCATATCAACACCTGGAAAAAGGTAAGAGTTCAAAGCTTTGCTAAATCCGTATGCCTCCAACACACATAGCATTTCTGTCAAAGAACATTATTATTAATCAAATAAATTAACACATAAATTTAACATATATTTTCCCATCTGGATGAATAACAAATTCCAAATCAAAAAGGTTTTTTGAGTAGCTCAGGAAAAATGCAAGACTTCAGGGAAAAGCTTTGATACATCTGTGTGTCACCAAAACCCATAGTGTTGCTGTCAAACTTTGAGGTTTGTGGTTATTAATCTGATCTGCTTGCGCAAAGGTCACATGTTCAACCCCAGCAGAGGAGACCCACAGCTGGAGATTTATTGAGATCATAACCTTTCCCTACCACAGCTCACTTAACCCCAGCAATCTGGTTGATGTTTTTTTTTTTCCATTTCCATTTGGGTTTTGTCAAAAAGGGTCAGCTAAAAGGATTGACTACCATAATATATGCATGTACGTATATACACACCAAGTGAGTAAACATCAGGAAGACATGCAAATTCCTAACCGAGGGGAAGTACAACTGGCTCACTGAATATCAGTACTGCAGTTTGCCATCTCTACACAAATGACTGTACCTTCAAGAAATCCTCTTAAATTTGCAGATATGCAAAAACGGACCCATTTATAAGAAGGAAGGAAGGAAGGAAGGAAGGAACACCTGGTGTCTTGGTGCAGAACTTACAACTGAAAGTCCTAAAGACAGTAGATTTGGCTGATAACAATAGCTAAGTTTTTTATTTGCTGTATTAATATAAGAAAAAAAATTAAATGAAATCTCTTCAATTAATTAAATCTATCTGGCAAACTTCAACAGTGATGAATGGAAACTACAAAAAAATATATAATTTTTGCTCCAACAGCAAAAGAAAAAAATCCACGATAGTGTTTCTATTTCTTTATAAAAGTGTTATAGAGTCATAATGAGTGTTATGAGTCAGAGCGCGTTCGCTCTCTAGATCTTCCGTATTAAAAAAAATAGAGTGAAACATTTTTATGAAATATGAATGCAAGTAGACATGGTTATGACGATATATTTTCTTTATGTGTTTTGTATGCAACTCATGGTATTTTTTATAGCAATAAAGGATGTTTATGACTAATATTAGCAGTGTAGCATTATTAAACATACAAAGAGTGCATGCTTATTATAGAATCAAAATCAACTATAAATCACAATCGGAAGTCATTACAAGTACTCGATGATGGTTTAAAGTGGGTAAGCAAATACATTTTCAAGTGTAGCTTGATGCTAATTATACTTCTAATTATATTTTAGGACGTAGCCTATTCTTGTAAGCATTATAGATAGCTTGTGTTTCTGGTGTAGAACCAAACTTTGTTTATCATAATTTAGATGCTAAATCCGTATACGCGGATACATATCTGAGGAAAAATGAATTGTTGGTCAGCGCCACCTAGCGTGCAGGTGTGAATTAGCAGAAGGCGAACATTCGCATCGCGCTCAGTGTGGAAAGGCCTTTAGGTTACACTTTATTTCGATAGTCCACGTCAGATATTCTACTAACTTTAAGTAACTTTGTAACTACATGTCAACTACATGTCAGCTAAACTACATGTCTACTAACTCTCAGTGCGGTAGGTTTAAGGTTAGTAGAATAAGTTGACATATACTTGCAAAGTTTCTCATACTCGGTATATTGTAAAAAATGGAACAGGCTATTTACTTAAAAATATTAAGTGTAATATTGTTACCATAATTGTTTTGAGTAGTTTTTATGACTTGATTTTCTTAATGGAATCTACCTGAAAAAAACATGTAAAATCTCCTAAATTAATGAATCTATGACACAATGAATTTTATATAATTAGTAAAATGTGATCATTTATTTTAAGTTGATTCTCAAAATTCTGTGATTTTGAGTGAGGCCTGGTTGTATTTGACTTGGAGTTATTTTGTACATTCAAAAGACTGTATACAGCCAAACAGCTCAAGTAGGAAAATACTTGCAATATTGGAAAGTACTGCACGAGCAAAGCTACTGCTCATTGAACAAGGCTTGATGCCTTATTGAAGTAGTATCCATAACCATAAGCGCTACTCTTCTGCACAATGGTACCTATCGCACTGTGCAATGGAAACTTCAATGCAACAGAAACTCTTTCAAATGTCAAACATAATGAACATTAAACATTAATAGATGTTTCCCTTCACTCAAAAACGCATAAAATGGCATTTAATTTCAAAATTTACTCTCCATCCAGCTATATGCAAAGCATACTGGGAACTAACAATTACCTCTAAAATAAAACTGCAAAATTGAGCTAATTCTCTTTTTAGTTTAATCAATTCCTCAATTCAAGCCTCAAAACTGCTGAAGTTTCCTTTAAAAAAAATGAGGAAAACACACCTCTTGGTTTTATTAGAAAATGTCCTCAATATTTTCTATACAACACCGAATCACAATTTCTTTAATGAAATATACACACTATTTTTAAGTATCACCTTAATTTTTTTAATGAAAATTACAAGACCCATGATTAATTTTTTACAGTGTATGTTGTGAACCCATCAAAATAATGTGTTAGAAGATATTAAGCAGACAGTCTACTAATTGATGTTGACATGCAGTTGCAAAGTTACTTACTGATAGTAGAATGTCTAAAGTGGACTAAACTAAATAAAGTGTTACCCAATGTTAATATGTGTGGAAATAAATCATTACATTCTGTAAAAGGGTCCATTAATAATAAGTTAAATTCAACTGTAAAGTAGTAGTAGTACTGAAATACTAGTCATACAACCCACCAACTAGTCAATATGCAGATGTCTACTAAAGATCAAGTGACTCCTAAGAACTTTCAAGAACTTCAACTTGCCACTGACAGTGATGGCTCAGTTCTACAATGGCATCACTAAATCTGTCCTCAAAACCGCCTGATATGGATCCGCCATGGCACTGGATCCAAGCAGACTGAAGATCATCAGCTGCAATCTGCCCTCCCTCCAGGACCTTTATGAGTCAACATCCAGGAAGGGGGCAGTCAGAAAGCCCTCACGCTCTGATCACCACATATTTCAGCTGAAGCGTTGCAGAACAGCAAAAACAAAATTCCAGAAACAAAAACAGCATTTTTCCACAAGCCGTGGCTTTCATTAATACTCCCTATTGCTTCACCACTAAAACAGAACACAACAATACAAAGAGATAACAGATTTGACACACATTCAGTACCGTATAGAGCAGGGTCCCTTAAATCTTTCCCGGGAGGGCCAATCTGCTGCAGAGTTTAGCTCCAACCCTGATCAAACTCACCTACCTGAGATTTTCTAATGATCTTGAAAACTCTGATTAGCATGCTCATGTGTGTTTGATTAGGGTTAGAGCTAAACTCTGCAGGACTGGGCCAGATTTGAGGATGCCTGGTATAGAGTATCACAAAATTGATATTACCAATATAAAGCTCCAAATTAATGAGTAAAGAACTGATTAATCAAAACCATATCCTTCTGTCAGACAATAGAGCTAAATTCTGCTCCTATATCTTATAAGTGAAGCTGAGCACAAGGAATCTGTTAGCATTTTTCATTAACAGCTGTCAGATTAATATGTCCCTAAACTTTAATTCCTGCATTTGCCTGCCGGAAAATCGGATGACCTGTTGTTTTAAACACTTAATTGCTTCAAATTCAGACAGCTGTGCACCAAAGGGGTCTGTCTGAAGTTAATTCAGCATATTAATAAACATTAAGAGATGGAAGACACTAAGAGAGTGTGAATTGAAGATCCATTGTAAATTTTTAGCCATTCAGCACTAGTTTTGTTGAGCTATTCGAGCTTACTGTATAAGCCAGCTAAAGGTAAACTGCTTTTCTGTCGTTCTTGTTTATAAAAGAGACAGAGTTACACTTTTTGGGGAAATCAACTTACAAATAGCATTCTTATAATTGAGTATATTAGATGAATAGATCATTTGATGAAAATGTACTCTTTCTCAGGCCATTCAAGATGTAGATGAGTTTGTATTTTCATCAAATCAGATTTGGAGGAATTCACCATTACATCACTTGCTCACCAATGGATCCTCTGCGGGTGATTGGGTGCCGTCAGAATGAGAGTCCAAACAGCTGTTAAAACATCACAATAATCCACATGATTCTAGTCCATCAGTTACGTCCTGTGAAGCAAAAAGCTGTGCGTTTTTATGAAACTCATTTATCAAGGCATTTTAAATTAAGACCATTACTTCTAGCCAAAACACAAGCCTATAATCATGGACTGGTTTTGCTTGTAAACTATGTATATTTCTCTCCTGATTCAAGATGACTTTTTCACTGGAATAAACAATATTATGTACAGAGGACTCATATTTTAGCTGTAAGTAATGGTTTGAAATTAAAAGCATTGTAATGATGAATTTGTTTATTACAAATACTCAGCTTTTTGCTTTAAAAGTCATTAATTGATAGACTAGAGTGGTATGGACTCTCATTCTGTTTGGACTCTCATTCTGACGGCACCCATTCACTGCATTGATCCATTGGATCAATGCAGTGATCCAATGGAATATTATAAATACAGTGATCCATTATAAATACTCAAGATGGCGCCGAGTATGGCTGCTGTGGTGTGGAACGCTCCCGTACTTTCGTTGTTTTTGTTTGTTTGTTCTGTGTTTAGTCATTCTCCTACTGTCAGTTTTACCAGAGACGAACTACTGGACATAAGGCAACACACACCGGACAATTTTTTTTTCCGGTTTTTGATTATTCAGACGCTTTGTTGGATGTTTTGGTCGGAGGGGCAGCGGTCCTAGTCAAACGCGCGCTCAGACGGAAAAGAGGGAAGCGCGCCGGCGCGCTGGTTAAACTCCGCGAACGCGGCTTCCGAACTGCGCTCCCAAGCATTCATCTAGCGAATCTCCGATCCCTTCCTAACAAAATGGATGAACTACTTCTCCTCACCCACACAAATAAGGACTTTACAAACTCTGCTGCATTGTGCTTCACTGAAACCTGGCTGAGTGAAAACATCCCGGATAACATGCTTCATTTGCCTGGATATCAGCTGTTCAGATCAGACCGCATCACGGAGCTAACGGGGAAAACGAGAGGTGGTGGACTATGTTTCTACATAAATGAAGGTTGGTGTTCAGATGTAACAACTCTGAAGAAGATGTGTTCTCCTAATTTGGAGGCCTTCTTCATAAACTGTAAGCCGTTCTATTCACCCCGCGAGTTTTCATCCTTCATTCTCGTGAATGTGTACGTGCCTCCTGACGCGTGCGTGAGCGCCGCGATGCAGCAGCTGGCTGAACAAATATCTGAAACAGAGCAAAGGTACCCGGACTCTTTTTTAATCATTCTTGGAGATTTTAATAAAGCAAATCTCTCCCGCGAACTGCCAAAATACAGACAGCACGTTACATGTCCCACCAGAGACAGTAATATATTGGATCATTGTTACACAATAATTAAAGATGCATATCACTCTGTCCCACGGGCAGCTCTGGGGCTCTCTGATCACTGTTTGGTTCATCTCATACCGACCTATAGGCAAAAACTCAGATCTTCTAAGCCTGTATTAAGAACTGTTAAGAGATGGACTAATGAAGCAGAGCAAGATTTAAAAGCTTGTTTTGACCTCACTGATTGGAGTGTTTTTGAAGCCGCTGCCACCGATCTGGATGAACTCGCAGAGACTGTAACATCATATATCAGTTTCTGTGAGGATATATGCATCCCCACCAGGACATTCTTATCATTCAATAATGATAAACCGTGGTTTACTGGGAAACTCAAACAACTTCGTCAGGCCAAAGAGGACGCTTACAGAAGTGGGGATAAAATCTTGTATAACCAGGCCAGGAACAGACTAACAAAGGAGATCAGAGTGGCTAAAAAGAACTACTCTGAGAAGTTGAAAAAAGAACTTTCAGCCAACGATCCGGCGTCGGTATGGACTGGTCTGAGGAACATCACCATGTACAAGACACCACCCCCACAGTCTGTGGAGAATCAACAACTGGCTGACGATCTCAATGTGTTCTACTGCAGATTTGAAAAGGCCAGACTGACACCCAGCACCCGCTCTGATCTGCACTTCACACATTCACCTTCCACCCCTGCAACCCCCCTTACTCCCTCCCCCACCATTCTGCCTGCGTTTAAAGTCTGTGTAGAGGATGTGAACCAGGTCTTCAGAAAACAGAAATCTAGGAAAGCTTCAGGACCAGACGGTATTTCACCTGCCTGTCTAAAAGTCTGTGCTGACCAATTGGCCCCCATCTTTACACAAATCTTCAACAGATCTCTGGAGCTGTGTGAAGTTCCCTGCTGCTTCAAACGCTCCACCATCATTCCCATCCCCAAAAAGCCCAAAATCACTGGACTTAATGACTACAGACCTGTCGCACTCACGTCTGTGGTCATGAAGTCACTTGAGAGACTGGTCCTGGCCTACCTGAAGGACATCACTAGACCCTTGCTGGATCCTCTTCAGTTTGCCTATAGAGCAAACAGGTCTGTGGATGACGCTGTCAATATGGGACTGCATTACATCCTGCAACACCTCGACAAACCTGGGAATTATGCAAGGATCTTATTTGTGGACTTCAGCTCGGCCTTCAATACCATCATACCTGACCTTCTCTCAGACAAACTGAGACAGCTCTCTGTGCCCTCCTCCATCTGTCAGTGGATCACCAGCTTCCTGACAGACAGGCAGCAGCTAGTGAGGCTGGGCAAACTCACATCCAGGACTCTCACCATCAGCACTGGCGCCCCTCAGGGTTGCGTTCTCTCCCCACTGCTCTTCTCTCTCTACACGAATGACTGCACATCAAAGGACCCCTCTGTCAAGCTCCTGAAGTTTGCGGACGACACTACAGTCATAGGCCTCATCAAGGACGGTGACGAGTCTGCTTACAGACAGGAAGTTGAGCAGCTGGCTGTCTGGTGCAGTCTTAACAACCTGGAGCTGAACACGCTCAAAACTGTGGAGATGATAGTGGACTTCAGGAGAAACCCCCCTGCTCTCCCCCCACTCACCATCATGAACAGCACTGTGACTTCAGTAGAGTCATTCAGATTCCTGGGCACCACCATCTCTCAGGACCTGAAGTGGGACAATCACATTGACTCTATTGCGAAAAAGGCCCAGCAGAGGCTGTATTTCCTCCGCCAGCTAAGGAAGTTCAACCTGCCTCAGGAGCTGCTGAAACAGTTCTACTCTGCAATCATCGAGTCTGTCCTATGTTCTTCTATAACTGTTTGGTTTGGTTCAGCTACCAAAACAGACATCAGAAGACTACAACGGACAGTTAGGACTGCTGAGAGAATTATCGGTGCCCCTCTGCCCAGCCTCCAAGAACTTTACACCTCCAGAGTGAGGAAAAGGGCTAAGAAAGTCACTCTGGACCCCTCACACCCAGCTCACTCTCTCTTTGTACTGTTGCCCTCTGGCCGGCGCTACAGATCACTGAGCACCAGAACAGCCAGACACAAGAACAGTTTTTTCCCCCAGGCCGTATCCCACCTGAACAACACATAACACACCCCGGTACTGTACATCTGTAAATAACCCATCAAACCTTCATCTGTACGTAGGACACATGCACATTCACAGTTCTGTCTATGGTCATGTCTCTTTTCTGTATATTTTTATTTTTATTACTATTGTTATCCTTAATTATTGTATATTCTCTTCATTAGTGTTCTTTATCACCTTAATTATATGTTGTCTGCACTATGTTTGTACTTTCTGTACTGGAAGCTCCTAACACCAAGACAAATTCCTTGTGTGTGCAAACACACTTGGCAATAAAGCTCTTTCTGATTCTGATTCTGATTCTGGTGAGCAAGTGATAAAACGGTAAATTTCTCCAATTCTGTTCTGATGGAGAAACAAACTCATCTATATTTTGGATGGTCTGAAGTAGGGCTGGGAGGTATATCGAGTTTGTACGATATATCGATATATTCTTTATAAGCGATACGATATGAGGCAATACAGTTTATATCGATATACTGTACAGTAGTTTGAAAACGAGCGCATCTAAAAATACAGGACACAGACTGAGCTACTGTGGAGAAAGTGCATAATACAAATTGTTCTAAACACATGACAAACTTTATATGAAGGGCTTTAAAAAAAACTTGTAAGATATAGAAGCCTATAGTTTAGTTTCAATTTAAAACGGCTCTGACAGAAAGGCTGCGTGTGCCGCAGTGCAGTGTTAGAGATGTGCTGTTTTCCTAAATGCATAACTTACATTTCACAGGTATATTCTCCATCTGTAAAGGTTATAAAGCCATGGAAATATTTCCATTTTGCTATCAGAAGTGCATAAGCCTTCTGCTTTGAGATTCTCCGCTAAACAGACTTAATTGAACGAGCGCCGCCGAGCGCAATAATTCCTCACTAAAACATACATTTTGCTGAAATATTTGTAGTTGGACAATAAATGTGTCATATGTAGAATTTTAAACCTACAAGTAAGTGTATTTGTATGATAGCACTAACTGTAATGGGGTAATCAAAACAGCCTTTTTACTCAATTAGTCTGTGCTTTTTTATTATTTAAATTTTTAGTTTTTATTAAATTTAACTTCTGCTTTAATAGCATTATTTTTGTTTTTAGATTGGAATGTTACAATGTTAGAATGTAATTTTAACCCGTTTTTAACATAATATATGGTTACATTCACTTTATTTTTTTATCCCAAATACAAAAGCGTAGATATATACCGTATACCGCAAATCAGCCAAAAAATACAGAGATATGAATTTTTGTTCATATCGCCCAGCCCTAGTCTGAAGGGGAGTTCATTTTCATTTTGGGGTGAACTATTTTGACATTTAAAATTACACATTCACTCACTTTCAGTTCATCTAAGTTCATATAAGGGCATACACATTATTGCCAAAAATGCTTACAATAATACATTCATGAAGAGGACCACAGTCAGTCTTAGGGGGTTTGGAATCAAATGAGAGGGTTGGCACAAGGGCAAGGCAATAAATTAGAGGAAATTAGCATCTCTGTCGCCAGAGGCGACTACCGAGACATATTCTACAGCTACAACAATACACCAGGAGGAGGTGAGCCGCCTATTGAGTGTACATTACTGGAAGCAGACTGAAAGGTTTAGAGGTAAAGAGCATGCCTCCTGTGGTGACTGGCGGGGGTTAGTTTGGAGAGGCAAAAATGTTTCATGGGAGCAGTGCCACAGTGAACACCACAGTGAGAGGTTCTACTTAAAAGAATGGTACATCTGCCTCACTTGAATGCCTATTCATGGGATATTTCCACTTAAGCACTTCTTTTTTTGTAAATACCAAACCCTACAGTGCCTAATGATGAATTTAAATGTAACTGAAACATTTTGAAAGCAATCTACAAGCAAGCTACATATCCAGTGGTCCTAGTATTAAAGCAAACTCTGTGCTCCAATCTAGTTGGTAACACTTCTAAAGGTAGTTTGATTTGTCTTGAAAATAAAGTTGTTGTTTTTTACTGGTATCTATGGTTCCGTGAAGAACCTTTAAAATCCATGAAAACTTTCCATTCCACAAAATATTATTTATTGTAGAAAAAAAGGTTGATTAGATTCTTAAAATATTATATAACCACATAAAAATAACTGTTGACCGAAAGGTGCTATGGGGAGCCCAAAATGGTTCTTCTATGGCATTGCTGTATAAACCCCCTTTTGGAAACCTTATTTTTAAGAGTACATGTGCAGACACTCAGGAGACATCTTTAAGACTAGAAACCATCTTTTTAACAGTATATATTTTGAAGTGCAACTGGAGACCAATTTAGGTTTTTTACAGGGTTCACAATCAACTACAGACTATCTTTCAGACAGGCTATATAAGTGAACTTTTAAATGCTTCCAGAGACCACTTTAGGCCAAGGCCGTGCATTCAGAAAAACCCTGTGGCATCTAAAACCAAATACATGGACGGCTGATGGCTTAAATAAGATGTGAATAGGACTTTCATTTATGGTCAACAAGACAGAGGAGATTTTATGTCACAAATGGCATTAGAAAGAACTCGTACAGCACTGCAGCAGAACCTGCGACAGACCACAAGGAAATGTAACATTATAAAATAAGAAAGAGATCTATGTTATGTCTGTGAAAAGATCCAAGGTGACCAAAAAACTCACCATTCAAACTATCTGCCTGGAGATGAAAAGCTAAATTGGAAGTGCATTAAATAAGGCTAGTTATTACTCCTCAAGTTCAGTTCTGAGCCAGTGTTCAAACAGCACCAGCCCTATTTAAGAGGGATAAATCTGGTTCTGTTCTCGTTCTGTTCTTGTTGTTTGGTTATAAAGTAGAGTGACAACCAAAATGTATAACTGAACAGACTAGTTTGGTGTGTGAACCTGTGCTTTGTGAGTTACTACATGGAGCATTTACTATCCTAACGGTCATTCATTTTACAAATTGTAAAAAATGGAGTGGGCCTGTGAAAAGTATAACAAATTTAATGACCGTAAAATTTAATTTACATAATGAGGGGGACATTTACATCCAAGTGGTAATTATTCTACACAGAGCAGAAACCAAGCGCCAAACTGTAGCTATAAACTGCTTAATCATTTAGAAATTTTAGGATCAGAAGGATTTTCAGAACTTCAGACCTTACAAAGTGATACCAACTGACTGATCTCATACACTCCTAAAAGTAAAGGTTCTTTATTGGCATCAATGGTTCCATGAAGAACCGTAAACAATCACAAAACCTTTGCACTGGACATAAAAGTTCTTTATGGTGGGGAAAAAGTTATTTGGATTACTAAAATGTTCTTTAAACTTTAAAAAAACAGGCATCTCTTGAAAAAAAAAACTTTTTTATGTAAGGTGAAATGAGGTAAACTGGGCCTTTAATATTTCATCTAAATAATGCTAAAAGGGAACAAACATGAAAAAAAAAAACATTAATATAATATTTTTTAAACAATGCAGTTTTATGTCTTATACAAACTATTTATGGCCATGAAATTTTGAGTATCAAAAGTTAAGCAATACACCAGGTTTTGCCAAAGAATAGGCCTACTCCTTATCCACGGTAAAATCACTGTAATGCAAAACCTCTTGTGGTTTACTGGCCTGTCTGTATATCATCTGTTACAGTTGTAAAACACATTAGAGTAAACAGCAAAAATACTTTGACATGACCTACCTTCCATGACATAGACCAGGGAGCCCACATCACCTTCTTTGATGACACAACTTTCTTTATCATACTCCACAGGGTACATGCAGTCCACAATCTCCTGAATCTGAGACAGCTCCAGGTTCTTCATGAAGTCATTGTCAAGAATGGCTTCTTTGATTAGTTCTTTAGACCTGTGGATGACAAGGGTAAATTAAAAAACTAAAACTTTATGTTGGTTTTGAAAGTTAATGAGCAAAAAAAAAATAGGCCCAACAACTTATATAAGTAAAAAAGTTCTTCAAGACATGTAAACAATCAGGAAGAAACAAATGACAAGCAATATAACAAAATAATAAAACAGAACAAAGACACAAATTAAGTGCTTTACATTTTTCAGGCATGTCTGTCTAATAAAATTCAGGTAAGAAATACTACGGAAATTGAATAAAGTAATTAAAGGGCACCTATTATGCAAAATCCACTTTTACATGGTATTTGGACATAAAATGTGTGTTGGCAGTGTGTGAACACAACCACCCTACAATGATAAAAATCCATTCACTCCTCATTTTTATTCCCCTTGAAACGAAGTCAGTCTCACTAGGCCTGCTGTTTTGACTCTCACCGCAATGTGACGTCATATTTCGGAGGGCCGGGCCACGGGGTTTGATTGACAGCCCTGCATTGCTATAGTTTCTGCCCTCAGCGGTTACGCTGTCCTTCATTTTCTCTGTGCTCGAGTAGCTGTAACGTCAACAATGTCTCGCAAGCAATCCCGTGCTCTGTGTTTGGATGTAAGAATGGACATAAGAGTCTTCACTTTCTCCTAACATCTGAGCTGCTGTGGACGCTGTCAGCTGGGTCCATTGATCTTGTCCGCACCCCTGCAACTATACTCTCCATGATGCAATGATATTACGCAGCGCCTGAAAGTAGTCCCCATCTAACTATGATATAGCTGGGGATCACTTTCAGGCGCTGCGTAATATCATTGCGCCTGCTGCACCCACGGTACGGCAGTAAAGTTCCTTGATTATTACGCCGGAATGAGAGTATAGTACCTAGCCATATCGGCCTAGAAAATCGCAACTTTTCATTTTCGGTCGGTCTTAGTACACGATGTAACTAGAGAAGAGTCAAGCTTTAAATAGGAAAACTATCGAAACTTTTTGGTCATTTTTGATGACCAAATGCTAATGGTCTAATCCGATTCAATGATCTATGCTAAGCTAAGTTAAAAGTGCTACCACCAGACCCGGAGATCGGCTGAATGGATTAAAAAACGGTATAACTCAAAAAGTTGTAAAATGAGCCTATTTTTTTTAAAAGTGGAGTGTTCCTTTAATGTCCTAATGATTTTTGGCATAAAGGAAAAATCAATCATTTTGACCAATAAAATGTATTTTTGACTATTGCTACAATTATACCCCAGCGACATAAGACTGATTTAGTGGTCCAGGGTCACATTTATGACACAGAAGCAGCAGGTATGTTAGGCTGCTGTCACTTTAAGACCTAATATACTCACACACATCCTATTTTCTCCAAACTATTTTAATTCATCTAAAACGTAACTGAATATGTTTATGTGAATACTCACCACAGCGGGCATTTTGACATTTTTATTTGTACTTGACCTTCGTGGCATTCAGATGCATTGCCTTATTGTGCTTTTAATATCAACCACGTCACACTCTTGACTTACTGATTTGTTCATTGTCAACATGTTAATAGCTTTAAAAAGTCCTTCAAACTGTAAAATACATGGATATATTTACATAAAGACATAAATAGGACACATTTGGTCATGATCTCTATGACACAGTTACAAAGCAGATTGTGGACTCCTTCAAAATCAATCATGATACAAAATTGTCAGATCGCCCATCCTGTTTATAAAACAAAAACATCGAGAAATTTTTGAAAACCCATGAGCAAAACCACTGGGTTCCTCCGAAAGTAATGAAATCTCACAAATCTCTTTTTTTTCTTGAAATCCCAGACACCTCCATTCAACACCACAGCATGTGAGATTGCTCACAGAAAAGTGTCAAACGCTGAAATAAGAGAGAGAATCCCCCATACCTGGGTTTGTGAATGCAATCAATACCTCACCACGTCAATGGATGAATTCCTTCGTATGGAGTGCAACTGGTCTCTGTGTGACGAGTCATTTTCATTGACAACATCACATTTTATTGGACAGTGCTTGTCAGATGGCCTTGCTGCCACTGCATTCCAAGTTCCCTTCCACAAATCTATCTTTAATCATGCACTGGGTATATTTGATAATTCAATCACTGCACAAGCAGATCTGCAGATTTGGAAATATTGGATCTTTTTTCTCCCTTGATTAGAAATGGCAATGTGGCAGAGATGATGGCAAGAATGGACCATCTGTGCAAGAGTGCACGAGTGCTGGAGCCCGAGGAGGACATGGGGTGGACAGATGACTGCTCAGATACACTGCGTTACTACCACTCACACACTCCTGCTGGGCACTAATGTCCCATGGGCGGATGATAAGACCTCAAGATCTGTGGATCTGCCTGGACTAATGACATTAACAATCAGCACAGTTTCAGATTTGTCATCCATGTGGGCACCAGCGCGACAAACAATGGTGTTTTTGTATAAGAAACTGACCTCTCACTAAATATAACTCAATGATTCTTGAGATATGAGACAAAACAAGCACCACAGTTCTGCCCACCATTATTTCAGATATGATCACTAAAATATTAACATGTTAATTTATATCAAACTATATTACATTGTAGGATATCAGAGACTGAATCAGAAAATTTTAAGATGCATCAGAACATTGAAACCTGAGGAGCTGGAATGCAGAGAGGCCTTAAGGAAACAGGACGTCATAAATCTAGTTTGAAGCAAGCAATCTAACCAGCAAGCCTCTTTCACAAAACAGCTTCCAACATTGAGACAAAAGAACACTTATTGATAGTTCCAATTCAGGAAAGAGACTGTCAGGTTTGGGGCAAGGAATCAAGACTGATGTTCAAAGAGATGGCCGTCACATGTAAACCTGTGATAGGAAATCACGGGCTACGGACTCTCTTGGGCAGGTCTTCCCCCATACAAGACAAAACAGGCTTCAATTCCTTTCTCTAAAGAACACGCCTTCGTTCACCATAGAACTATACAAAGATTTTCTTATTCATATGCCCATAAAATCATCCTAAAAGGACATTTTTATGTAACCCACATATCATGTTTTAATCAAATAATATGCATGTCTTTTTAATCATTATTGAATAGCTGAAGGATTCAAATGCATGTTTGATATGTATGAGTTTGAAAATTCATGCTTTAAATGTTTCTTCCAATCAATTCTTTGTCAAATGTATCATAGTCTTGTTATAGAAATCGATGTTAAAAGTATACTTTGCAAGAGCCTGTAAAGTTCGAACCTCTGACTGAACAGATAACAAGTTGATTTATTAGTGGGGTGGAGAAACAAAGCAATACCCCGAGCAAGGACAGTATCTAATTGGTCAAGACGTCCAGAGGGGATGTGTCTAGAAGTTTTGTGTTTATTCTTTTACTTTAGTTTCTTTTCTTTCCGTGGAGTTTCGTGTTCTAATGTAAGTTTGCTACAAAGTCCAGCTCCGACTGCACTCGCTTCAAACTTCGACCAGACCAACTCCCCATCCTCAGCCAACGCCCAAGACCTCACTTCAAAGACTACTGAACTTCCAACCAATCAGACACTTCGGGGAACCCCCCCTGTCTGCAAGGACGACACAAAGGAAAGCCCTTAACACAGGCAAAGCAAGCAAGTACTTCCAGATTCTAACTGAATCAGGTGCAGTTAATATAAATTTTAGCCTCATTGAGAAACTCAAAGCGAGGGTCAAATAAGTGATTGATGGTTGTTCAGGTCTATGCAATTGAACATATTGCTGTAAACTTTGGATTTCACATTTCCATTCTCTTAAACTCATCCTTTCCTCACTTTCTCTCTTTCTGCAACGTGTGAATGTGTGAATACTTGTGTTCATGTGTTAGATTAGTTTATGTCTTAGGTTTATATAAATAAAATCTGATTTATATTGAAACGAGAAGTATCTTGTGTTTTCTGCTCATAAGTTAATGTCTTAATCTGCCGATTTTGTTACTGTGCTATTTAATTGTGTTTTCACTATATTTTGGATTTTAATATCCAGTACAGAGTTTGTTATACGGCTCATTCAGTGAATCGCCGTAACACTGATTCTGTTCAAATCCCTATAAAATCATAAATGATTCCCTTTGAGCTAAATTAAACTATTTCTTTAAATTACATATTAATATTACTTGTAATAGGCTTACAACATTATCACTAACTCAACTGACTATTCAAAGATAACTAAGACTACTATTTAGTAAGAAATTTGTAGGTTGATTAAACCAAAAAGTGTAAAAATTGTGGCACTAATGTACTGTAAATATGTCCTTACTTTTTGTCTTTACTTATTAAAGTGTTTTTTTTTTTTTAAATGCATTAAAAACTAGGCAATTTCAAAGTCTGTGTTTTTTCTGAAGGTCCTCTTTCCATGTTTCACCAGCCATTGGTTCAAAAATATTCGTTTTTTTATTATTATTATTATTTAAATTAACTTTTGTCACAACCTCTATATCAACTCAAAATGTGATGTAAATCAGTTGTTTGAGATTTTTAGACAATTATCTAAATTATAACTGCCAAGTTAGCTAACATCACCAGTAAAACAACTACTAATGTGTGCATAACGAAATAGGCTATGTTTTTCCTTAATACTTTTAAATAAATGTATTAAAGTGAATGCTAAATTTAACAGTGTTTTGGCTTTTTTTTTTTTTTTGTATTAGATGGTGCTGACACAATTTGATTGGAAAAACACTGTCAGGGTTGGGGTGAAGGGATAGAGCGAGGACTCAAGTGCTGGAGGAAAATCGGGCTTTATTAATTAAAAAATAAAATAAACAAACAAAAACTACCCCGTAGGGGAAAACACACTGGCAAGGCAAGGCAGGACAAGGCAATGCAAGGCAGGACAGGACAGGACTTCATCAGGGTAAGGTCGACGACGAACCGGCACAGGACTGCAAACACAAGGAGAATATAAAGGGAGCAAATGAGGAGGGTAATGAGGTAACAGGTGGGGCAAATTAACCAATAATTAGGAAACTAAGGTGGGTGGGGTCAAGACAATTGACATGAGCACATGGCACATAGAACCAAACAAGACAAGCCATGTGCTCACACAAAACAAAAACACAAGCACATGGCCAGTAATTCAAATCACTAGCCATGTGCAAAACAGGACACGAACACGCAGCTAATGAGAAGACTCATAAGCCGCATGTTCACAAAAAACAAACATGAAAGCACGTGGTCGAAACCAAACCGCGTGCCGAACAAAACACACACACAGGACAGAGGAGCGCACGGCCCGACCGAACTCGAAATCGCACGCTCCCCAGCAAGAACAAACCTGGAGCGTGAGTGTCCGAACCCCGACACGAAACCAGAACAGAGTCTGAACAAGACAGGAGTGCTGGGATCCAAACACCATGCCCCAACATGAAACAGAGCACGCAGACAAGAGAGCGCGCAGCTCGAGCACACTCGAAGCCGTGCGCTCACCAGAAAACAAGACAAGAAGGGAGTGTCAGGGCTCCGTCACAAAACCATGAATAACCTAGACCAAAGTGACAGAACCCTGACAAACACAACTTTTGTAAGAAATGTATGCAAAATTTTGTAAAAAATAATGCACTTTATTTCACTCCTTGTCCCAGTACTCAAGAATCAGTGAACTAGTCATCTTGAAAAAGACCAACTGCACCTCATGTGTATCGTGTTTGACTGTGGTCAGCTAATAAGACTCTTGAATCATCACTGCTAATATCTGTTCAAATCAGACAAAAAGCAGCAGCAGCAGACATGCTTGATCATTTGTATGCATATGAATTCCAAGAGGAACATGAGATTGAAACTAATAGAACACTTATAGGATTATAAACACATTTCATTTGCTGTTTTCTTATCCCCCGATCGTGCAATTGTCTAGAGAAATATGGCCTCAGTTGTTCCTTCTGTCTGATGATGAAAGGGGGATTAACAACGAATCATTATACTTTTCATTCTTGATGAAGACATTACATTGAGACAATCTATTATTGCCACATAGACATGGGCAGCAATCAACCAAAAATAATGAGAGGTGTAAATAAGACAAAGGGACAAGGGAACAGTAAGACTTGATCACTGAAAATAGTATAGGTGCCCTCCAACAAAAGTCTGTAAAAATAGGGCATAATGCACTGTGTTAACATGAAGCAAGTTTGTGTATTGATTTTTTGCAGGTGTTTAAGCCATATATTGAATTACACATTGCAATGAGTGGTGTTTTAGGGTTAAAGGTCAGGAACGTAACTGATTGTTATGCGTCGGGTGGTTGTGGTGAATAAGGCGCTCAACGAAGGAATCAAACAAAAGGAGTATTCTTTATTAAGTGGCATCAACACACTTCTAGACATTACTAACTTAAGAACGGACAGAGGACTAAAGGAAAACTCAAGACTTATAAAGGGATCGGGCAAACAAGGAAACAAGATAATCAATCTAACACAGGTGGGGAAGATCATTAATTAACAAAACTAGGTCAGGAACTAAAACAGGAAGAACCAAATATGGGCAAAACCAAACTGAACAGAAACAGAACCGTAACACTGATAATGTCCTGGAATTGTCTATGGATTTTTTTCTTGCAGTGTGATGCAGTATCAATAGCTCACATTCCCAAATAAAAGATGATATTAAATGATATTAACAAAACAAAGCCTTTCAATTACGATATGATCGCTAAAGTGAATTATAATTTTATATCAGGACAGTATGCACAACAATCTATTTAAAGGGAAAGATGAAAATTCTGTCATTAATTACTCACCCTCATGTCGTTCAACTATCACTTTAACTTCCGTAATGTGACATATTTACAAGTAAATCAGGATATTCAATTAGATCAAGCGTAGGCACACAGGGATTCTGTACATTATTCAGTTTGAATAGGGTCACTCATTAGTGTTGCCAGATCTTGCTAGACAAACACAACAACGAATGAACAAGCCCATAATAACCTTAAATCCAAACTTCTTTTCTTGGAGATAAACCACATAACAAAACATTGTGATCTGCACCTGCCTACTTTATGAACTCCATAAACTGGATCACATTCTGAACGAAGCCCAAACAACAATCCCAAAGATGCTTAATAAGCACTGTAGCCACAGCTTATAAAAAGTGGACATGGCAACACTTTAAGAGTTTGTTTGTTTGTTTGATTTTTTTGTTTTTTTGTTTTTGAATGGCCAATAATGTATGAAACATCACAAATTTCTATGATTAAAATTTTTTTTTTAATAAAAATGTAGCCTGGTGAGTAAACTAAAAAATGTATTAGCCAATGGCGATTCCAAAGTGTCTGTAGAGGTTTGCATTAAAACTTTCGCTCAAAATTTACCTACACTGCTCTCCGCGTACCACACGATATCATATCAGACTGTTTGTATCATGACCTATTTTGAATAGCAAATCACTAATCCATAAATCATTTACAAATACTCCACTTAGCAGATCACGATCAGAGGCCATGCCACATTCACAAGCATAAAGCCCACTGATACGGTGATATCTTACAGTGTAACAGTGTTCTCATGCAAGAGTGCAATTCCTTCTTGTTCGCCTAATTTTAGATTCTCGGTTCCCAAAGACTTATTTACCAAAAAAAAAAAAAAAAAAAAAAAGCTCATGTGAACTATAAAGCCTACACACAGTTTCCAGTGCTGACCGAAATCAAAAAGATGCTTTTGAAATTAAATGGGAGTGAATAAAAACAGAAACTGTGATCATTAGCCCATGATCAACATCAAACCCTGTTTCCTCATATTCATTACTCAAACTAAACGGCCATGCACCAAACTTTCTCTTTGAGCTCAGAGTTTCAGGTGGTGGACAGATTTCAAAGTCTTCAGAGACTGACAACAGTATTGCTCCGAAGGGGTTACCATAGCAAAAAGCGCAGAAAATGCCACCTCTCATCAGGAGTCTCAATTTAATCAGAGTCTTTGATATTTTAGGCATCATTATGGTGTCCTGGCAGGCCACTCGGTGGAATGCCGAAGTGATTTTGAAGCCAGATGGAGCATGGCTTTGTTGAGCTACGCTGAATAACTTCATAGGCTGGCAGATAGTGTAGATTGGCACACTTGCAGTATGTGTTGCCATCTCCTACCTAACAGTCCTTCCCTCTCAGCATGCTTTTACAGCTCTTCTTAACCCACTCTCCACTCTTTTGTTTAACAAAGATTCATGTCTGCCCAGACACGGAGAACAACACTGAGCCATTTCCATAAAAGGAGAAAATATGCTCTTTTAGTGGGAAGCAAGATGGACAGATCCCTAAAAACTTAACCCGGGACGCAGAGTGGGAGAGAACAATGTGAAGACACTCACTGGATCTGGCTTACAGTTGTTCACTCACAGTCATTTGTGTCTCTAACAAACACTATAACAAATGTCAGGTGTTCCAGCATTTGTTTTTAAAGGTCAGTGTTGTGCATCAGTGCAATTAAGGACAATAAGAAGTGTAATTGTAGCCTTTATATAATGTTTGTGCTTTAAAGTATTCCATGCGGTGAATTGTTGTTGCAATAGATGTAAATTGACGAAGTAAAATGACTATTTTTGTTTGTAACAACAGACAAATTGCAATTAAAATAGATTGCAACCAATCCCCATGCAGTTCCCCAAAACAAAGCATTATTTTTTTAAACTAGACACAACTGTCCATGCATATTTTGTGCAAGCAAATTTAGTCACAACCTGGTGAGTGCAGGGTTTTTGTTTTTTTGTCCTATGTCAATGTATTTCCTATTTAAAAAAGTTAGAAACTTTTTTTCAATAGCCAATATTACCACAGTAAAGAGAATTTAAAATTTATTTGAAAAACGAGTCATCAGACTGTCTGTTTTTCCAAAAAAGGTCAATGACAATTTAGACTGTCTATGATTAAGAAAACTAAAACTTTATAACACATGTAGTAGTCTTGTATAGTCATGTTGGGTCCAAGGATTTTAAAAAGTAAAGGTTTGGAGAAAAGATTTCAATTTAATGCAACTATCAAGTCAAAAGTAAGTAATTACATATTTTAAGTATTAAAAATGATAAACAAAATCTAAATATATTTGTTTTAATATTATTAATTATTCATGAATATCTTTTATAAATATCATTACATTTTTTAATCACACCATGACATTTCACCTTCCCTAACCAAACTTGGCATGTCATTAAAGGTCAAATTATTAATAAATAATTTATATCATTAAATGATTTATATTTATATTAATAAATCAATTATATCATGTACTAAAGTTTTTTTTTATTAAAATGAATGAACAAAATTCCATTACTAAACAAGTACACATATGGATATCAAAGTCAAATCTGGGTTCAGAAAAATTGGTGTAGGATATACTTTTAAACATGATTAATTTTACGGGGTTCATATTTTGCCACTATTCACATTAAACCTACAAGTCTGAGCTCTCTGGTTGCTTTTAGAGGCTTACGTCATTTGTTTTCACATTCAATTCATGTCTGTAACCACAGAAAAGAATGCCCTGTTCTTATTATTGTGCGAGAGCGGAGAGAAGTGGTCGCAGCTACCATAAATCAAAACAGTGAGTACATGATTAACTTCAGATTGTTCTTTTTAGCAGCATGAAAAATGCTTGTGAATAAACTGCATAAAGAAAGCAAGCCTTCTATAATTATCGGAGCAGTCCATTCAGTTCCCTGACTGAGTTCTGCACTCTTGCAAAAACTCTCATTATAATTAAAGACTTTGACTACACTGCACAATGAATTTTATATTTATATCGTACCTATGCTTAGTTGAATATAATGAAAGCATTTGCGAGACTGAAGAACTCAATCAGTAAGCCAGCACTGAACACAACTAAAGCATTTTGGGTGGATTTCCTCTGCGCCGGTGACTATTTTAAACAGCTTTGATTGGTCATGTCTCAAACATTGTGAAAAACATGTTGCAAATAGAAACATTTTATGCAATAGAAGCTGTGCAATGAAGTGTGAAAAGATTACCATGCAAATAACGTCCTATTTTAAATTTTAACCACAGATGGCAATAGAGAGGCTAAAGTTTCTTAGTTCAGGAGACTTCTCCATGATGTCATTTCCTGTTTAGGATGTCCTCTACATTACTTGAATTTGGAAACAAAGCAATTAACAAGCAATGAATCATTTTAATCAAATTATTATTTAGTTTAATATTAAGTTGTATTTGTCTGATCAATAATATTAACAGATTATTGTGGCAAATTATTATTATTTTTTTTTAGGAATTGAGCATTTTTAATTAAACTTTTTTTTTCCATGAACTTTGATTCATCACAGAAGAGGTGTTTTCACATCATTGTATATAAGAACTGTATTTATTACTTGATCAGAAAGTCATGGCAGCTTCTGGTTTGTACCTGACTTTAACTTTTTTATAAGTTAAATGAGATTCAACTTGATTTTTTAAAGTTTTTAGGTTACTTTTTTACTGTGGTATGAGCATTGTGTCATTACGCTAGAAGAGAAAGATAGATAAATACATAATTTTGTCAACTTTTAGTTGTAAATAGCATATAAATGCTTTAAAACTAATAGAACTAGGTTAAAACCTACAGACCAGTACAATCTTCAATTGTGAATTCATGGGCTCTTCAAATCAAATAACAGATGGGGATTACAAGATTTCATATTCAATATGCACCCAGCCTACCATTCATAAAGTAGTAAATGTCAAATAAATAAATAAATCTGTATGGGTTTCATGCGTAGTTATTGTTCAAGTGAAATTAGTCTTGCATGTACCATCATCAGATAATACCGCTCTAGAGATCCTGCTGAGGAGAAGATGAAAAGATTCTCAACGGCGCTAAGAATCTACTCCCTTTCCAGTTGTGTGCATTTCATTAGAGATCATGCAGTTTCATTGAACTCATTGTATATAGTTTTAAAAGACTTAAAAGCAGTTTTAAATGTTTAACATCCTTTGTTGCTGATATACGAGACTGAAAAAGGACTTGACTATTAGCCAATATAATAAATGTTGATCATATACTGCCTTATATATACTTACATTACACAGTGGGATCTGTATTGTTTTGACAGCAGAACTACTGCTGATATGACCAAAACCTGCTGTTCTCAGAATGATTTGAGATGTAACGCTTCATTGGAAGCAATAACATCTGACCGTCTGTACAGTGTTCACATGGTCAGTGTCACAAATGTGCTTTTTGATCGAAACAATTTTGATTTAATCTTCATTTTACAGTTCTTTCCTTTACATTTTTTTCTAAATCCTAAAACCCCTGTTGATTTACAGGTTTTGGTTCCCAGATTTTTGATGTGGTCCCAGACCTTACCACCCATTGTATATTCTTGTATATTAATTATGTATTTCCAGTTTGCACATTATAGTATTCTAAACTAAATGACATATATACCATGTCTTCTGCACTATAGTGGTAATTTGTAGCTCATTTTACAATTTGCACTTTACCATAATTTATCTATGCTATGCTATACTACTCATGTCTGGTTAGACTTGCTCACAAGCACAATAAAGCTGAATATAATCTAATAAAATATTTATTATGCAAAAAAAATAATTCTGAAGATTTTGAAATTCATACACTCAAAGTGCATTATATATATATATATATACTGTGTGTGTGTATGAACTTTGAACTTTGCAACTGCTAAAATAAAATGATTAGTATTATTTTTTTATTTAATTTCATGTAACTTTTAGAAAAATGTTACCAAAGCAATTTTTAAAGACTATTAGTCAATATTATATGCGTTAATCAAATACCGCCCTATACTTATATTATACAGTGGGGTCTGTATTATTCTAATGCATTGCCTTTTACATAATAAATTATATCATCAGCATAACATTTTGAGTTAACAGTTGGAACATTATCATGAATCTGTATATCCTTATTTATTAATTATATTCTACCATGTTGCACATTATGCTATTCTAAACTAAATTACATACTATACACCATGTCTTCTGCTCTACAGCGGTCATTTGTAGCTCATTTTTCAATTTTGCAATTTATCATAATTTACTTTATCTACTCACACTTCTGGTTAGACTTGTTCTTCACAAGCACATTAAAGTTGAAAATAATACAATATTATATTTATGATGCAGAAAAATAAATATATTTTTACATTAATATATTCTAAGGAAAAAAAAAAAAAAAAAACACTGTGTATGCACTGTAATCTGCATATGAATGTGCACTTTTTCTCCCTTTCAAAGTTGATAAACAGAATCAACAGGTGGAAGCACCAGACTGGCTGTCTGCCTATATTTACAATAGATCACATCAGTGCAGTAGGCTAATGAAGGCTTGGACGGAGACAGGTTTGATGGATGCTTATGATTATACTCATACCACAGAACTCAAGGTGTCCAACTGACCAAGACCACTTGCATAAAATCAGCACAGCACAAAGGCAATGATTCACGTGTCATTACAAGGTTGCATATGCATAGCTGCATAAGTAATGCAAATCATCAGCACTTCGTGCCGGTTAATTTGACGGACAGCTTCATAACCACACCGATCAGATTTAAGTGGCACCTACTGTGGGCTCTTTGGGTAGAAAGGCAGAGTGACATGATTGAGGTCTTGAATATCAAAGGGTGTAGGTTCGGCTGAGATCGCCTGTCTCTTGGTCCTCTGCTGCTCTTGAAGGACACTCTGCTTGTTGACTTGTTGAGTTGCCGGTCTTATAACGGATCGGTATTTGTCTAACTCATTCTGAAGCTTCTGGATGAGTTCGTCTTTCTGGTCCAGCTCCAACTCCAGTTCATCAATCAGCGCGTCTCTCTGTCTCAATTCTTCAATCTTCTCCTGTAACGCGTACTGGAGATCGCGTAAAGTGCCCATTTCTCCCCACAGCCAACGATCCGAAGTAGTTTCCAACTTGGCGAACGGTCAGTTTTCGGTCATGAAATTAAAACAAACCGCTTTGGGTCGTGTTTTCCGTGGTAAGGTCGCCAAAAACAATGTGCCGCGCCGATCCACCGGCGTGCTTTCGGATCACTTATACCGGAGGAATGAGCAGGGAAACACCCACGGCGCCTGCAAACATCACATTCGGGAGACGAAGAAGTTTCACAGGGCATTCATTTCTTGTTCAAATACGTCAGTCGCAGCTGTCGAGCGCGAGTGGAACGCCATGAGCGCGCAGTGAACGCGCCGTGAGAGCAGCACGCTCGTGGCTCCCCGATGAACCAATGAGGAAAGACTCAAGCGCGCACCTGTAACAGCAGCCGAGAGCCTGCAAGTGCGCTACCTTCCACAAGCACATGAGCGCATTCAAACAATAACAGTTCCATTAGGCTACTTTAAACCAAAGGAAACTATTCCCTATTAAAATACCAATAATCTTCAAAAAAGGTGCACATCAGCCATGCATCATAAATATGCACCCAAAATATTCCACGTTTTAATTTAGTTGTTTTCTCATCGACAACTAACTAGTTTTCAGGATTTTTTGTGACCTACTCGCAACTGAACTTGATTGTTTCTCATCATTTAACTTTAATTACAGTAAATTATTTCAACGCTGCTCTGGTTTTATGCGTGTAAGCTTGTCAAATGTTATTAACTTAATTCAATGCTGAGAAAGATACAATGGCTTTTCAGAAGCAAAATGTACAGTTAGACTGTTATGAAGCACAAAATACTGTATATGACCAAAATGTAATTTTCAGATGTTGAGGTAACTGGTGAAAGTGATATTAAAACATAATTATGTATTTAAAATTCCTTTGGCTAATTAATTAATTAATTTTTGGTAGTTAGGAAATCATAATGATTAAATATTTGTTTGTTTGTTTATCATTCATTCATGTATTTATGTATTTATCTATCTTTCCTTCCAAAAGGATTTTTTAAACATTGTGTACCAACAGTAGGAATCTTAGAAATTTAACTCTTCTGCAATTATTCTGCTTGGGATCTTTTTCAGTTCATATGTCATTGATGTGCATTTAGAGTAAGATAGTCCATCTGTCACGTGCTGATGAGGCACAGGCTCAGGAAGACGAAGGTAAGTGAAACAAAAGGTATTTTAATGAGAATATCCAAGAGGCAGACAATAAAACAAGCTTACATTGACGAGAACGGACGAATACAAAGGGAGAACTGAGGACTTATAATAAAGGATGGACCAAACACAGGAGATTAATGAGATGATTACAAACACAGGTGAACTGAATGACTAATTAAACAGAATGGGGAAAACTAGGTCACAGGGGAAAACAGAAAACCAGACATGTGACACCATCACTGTACAGTAACACTCAAAAGAACAGCTCACCCAAAAATGATAATTTCCTGATTATTTACTCACTCCCAGACCATCCAAAATGTATATAATTTTCATTCTGCAGCCAAAGGGAAATTAACATTTTAGAGGAAGTGAACAGGGCCCAGCGTATACCATATTTGATTGTTCAAAATCCATATTTATGCAGCTTCAAAGTAATCCACACAACCCCAGCCAACAAGGGTTTTCTCTAGTGAAGAAAAAAAATGAATAATTGTAGAAAAAAAAATGGATACTGTTTAATTGTGAATGGCGTTCACTTGCATTAGATGAAAAAATATCCTGTAATGTTATCCATAGAATCTACATATTGGGTGGTCTGGGGGTGAGTAAATAATAAGGAAATTAACATTTTCGAGTAAAATATTCCTTTAAATACAACACTAATGATGTCCAAGGGTTCTGTAGCATGTGTTTACACAACCAGCTGCAGTTTTACTTTTTCATCTTCATAGTCTCTAACCTCATCTGGATCCTTCCCATTAACACATGACCAGCTGGTGCTCCATATCACCTCATTAACTGCCCCCACTGTCTAGTGCTACAAATGTTACTCAGAGAATGAAATCGTTACACTTGTATTCCCTCTGTAGACTTCTTGTGCATTACTCTACTGTAACACATCAATAAGTATATTAGATAGAAACCGATGGAATTCTATAGAGCAATATCATTACAAAACAGGGTTATTATAGTTAACTAAAACTTAAATAATAAAAAATATAAATGAAAAATAAAATAACTTTTAAATAAAATAAAACATATAAACATTTAAACTATTATATTTAAAAACGAACCTATTTTATTTCAGCTAGCCAAGCATTTATTATTTAAAGTTAAAGTATTAAAATAACTGTGTGTGTGTGTGTGTGTGTGTGTGTGTGTGTGTGCATGTTTATGTGGTTTATGAGGACACAAATTTGTATAATGACATGGGTATGACAGAGGTATTACAATATGAAGGTGGTTTATGAGGACACTGCCTATGTCCCCGTAATTCAAAAGGCTTTAAAAACATACTAAATGGTGTTTTTTTGAAAATCTAAAAATGCACAAAGTCTCCTGTGAGGGCTAAGTTTAGGTGTAGGGTTGGTGTAGGGCAATAGCACACACAGTTTGTTCAGTATAAAAACCATTACTCCTATGGAGAGTCCCCATAAACCACAAAAACCAACATGTGTGCGTGCGTGTGTGTGTGTGTGTGTTAGTTTTTATATACCGGTGGGGACTGAATACACACAGACTCATGGGGACTTGTCCCACGGTGGGGACCTAAATTGAGGTCCCCACGGGTAAACAAGCTAATAAATCACACAGAATGAAGTTTTTTGAAAATCTAAAAATGCAAACAGTCTCCTGTGAGGGCTAAGTTTGGGTGTAGGGTTGGTGTAGGGCAATAGAATATATGGTCTGTACAGTAGAAAAAACATTACATCTATGAGAGTCCCCACAAGGATAGCGAAACAAGTAAGTATGTGTGTGTGTGTGTGTGTGTGTGTGTATACACTCACTGGCCGCTTTATTAGGTACACCTGTTCAATTGCTTGGTAACACAAATTGCTAATCAGCCAATCACATGACAGCAACTCAATGCATTTAGGCATCTACATGTGGTGAAGACGACTTGCTGAAGTTCAAACCGAGCATCAGAATGGGGAAGAAAGGGGATTTAAGGGACTTTGAACGTGGAATGGTTGTTGATGCCAGACGGGCTGGTCTGAGTATTTCAAAAACTGCTGATCTACTGGGATTTTCACGCACAACCATCTCTAGGGTTTACAGAGAATGGTCCGAAAAAGAGAAAATATGCAGTGAGCGGCACGAAAATGCCATGTTGATGTCAGAGGTCAGAGGAGAATGGGCAGACTGGTTAGAGATGATAGAAAGTCAACAGTAACTCAAATAACCACTCATTATAACCAAGGTATGCAGAATACCATCTCTGAATGCATAAAACATCAAACTCTGAAGCAGATGGGCTACAGCAGCAGACGACCACCGGGTGCCGCTCCTGTCAGCTAAGAACAGGAAACGGAGGCTACAATTCGCACAGGCTCACCAAAATTGGGCAATAGAAGATTGAAAAAACGTTGCCTGGTCTGATGAGTCTCGATTTCTGCTGCAACATTCAGATGGTAGGGTCAGAATTTAGTGTAAAGAACATGAAAGCATGGATTCATCCTGCCTTGTCTCAATGCTTCAGGCTGGTGGTGGTGGTGTAATGGTTTGGGTGATATTTTCTTGGCACACTTTGGGCCCCTTAGTACCAATTGAGCATGGTTTAAACGCCACAGCCTAGATGAGTATTGTTGCTGACCATGTCCATCCCTTTATGACTGCCCATCATCTTCCAGCAGGATAATGCACCATGTCACAAAGCTCAAATCATCTCAGACTGGTTTCTTGAACATGACAATGAGTTCACTTTACTCAAATGGCCTCCACAGTCACCAGATCTCAATCCAATAGAGCACCTTTGGGATGTAGTGGAACGGGAGATTCGCATCATAGATGTGCAGCCGACAAATCTGTAGCAACTGCGTGATGCTATCATGTCAATATGGACCAAAATCTCTGAGGAATGTTTCCAACACCTTGTTGAATCTATGCCACGAAGAATTAAGGCAGTTCTGGAATTAAGGGGGTCCAACCTGGTACTAGAAAGGTGTACCTAATAAAGTGGCCAGTGTGTGCGTGTGTACTGCACTGCCCTCCAAAAATTTTGGAAACGCCCTAGAAAAGTGGGGTTTTGGACAATATTGGCATGAATCCTTTTTAATTTGTGATAATTTTGCACTGATAAGGGATAACACAAACTACGAAAAGATATTTTATTGCATAAACAGTTTATACACAGAAAAAACTAAAATTTTCGATTCATCAAAATATCCACCATTAGCAGCTATTACAGCTCGGCATAATCTGGGCATCCGAGCTGTCAGTTTATTCAAACATTGACTTTGAATTGGCGATCAATTGTTGAAGCTACAGTATTAAGGTGTGCTGACCCAAAAATCTTTTAAAAACCTGGGCCAAGTTTAAACCAGTAACCAGGCATCACAGCTGGCAAAGGGGCATGTCTGACTTTGACATGTATATATTGCCATTATTATGTTTTATTGCTGGTCTTCAAAGATAATGTCAAGTTACTTTAATGCATTTGCACCAAAAAATGATAAGGATTTATGCTGAGATCGTCCAAAACCACACTTTGCCAGGGGTGTTTCCAAACCTTTGGAGGGCAGTATATATATATATATATATATATATATATATATATATATATACATATATATAACAGTTGGTATATATATATAACAGTTGGTATATATATATAACAGTTGGTATATGCCAGAGGAAAGTTAGTGGCAAAAGCACAAATTTTGAAAAGGATTAGGAAGGATTAAAAGTGCCCTCTAGTGGAGAAAACATCCGCATACAGAGATAACTAAAAATTTCATTAACTGCAAATAGCATCACTTATATGTATAGGATTTATATATTAGGATAAATAAAGATAATATTATTTAATATGAAGTTATGAAGCTGTATCATCATGTTTGCAAACTGTTTATATTTGTTATGCCTTATACAGTATATTATTCACTGCTCTGTGTAATTTGCTCTGTCTACAACTTGTTTTATGTACCATTCTGTTTAGCGTTTTGTCTGGCAGAAAGAATCTTAAGACCTCACAAGGGACATTATTCGGTATCTAGTCCATGCCTTCCTTTTCAATGATTTCCATGAGCACTGGCCCAAAATGAACGTGAATCTCATTTATCAGGTCTAACAGAAAAGACCAATTAAGCACGATAGATGAGGCTCTGTCCTTCTTGCAAACCATTTACGAGAACTGGAGACCAGACGCAGATCAAAGTGTCTGCGCCAATGTGGATGTGAGAGATGTGATGCTAATGTGGAAGGCCTGAGTCTGGATCTGCCGTACAAGCCGCCGTTACCCTGCAGCCTTTTATCAGCAAAGATAACACACTTTCCATTCTCAATTGCTTTTCAAGCAGCTTGTTGATTATATAAGGAGCTCTATATGAGAACACACAGGATCAGAGATGAGGGCGGGCAGTATTTGTCAAAACGATCGCTTTTTATCAGTCACAAGAACCTGACTACTGAATGTGCAGTGTATAACCTAATAAAATAAGAACAAATGTTAAATGTTATAAGGTTTAAAAATGCAAGGGGTTTGATAAATTGGAGCAAATCTGCTTTAATGCCAATTAACAATATTAAAGTTAATTCTTCTATTCCCTCATTCATCCCTATTAAGGACTCTTTCACTTATCTGGGCGTTACCATATATAAAAAACATTCATAAGATTGCCAGGGACAATTTTAATAATATTTTAGTTAAGGTCAAGAATGACATTCAAAGATGGAAGAATCTTAACGTTTCCCTCCAAGGAAGAATCTCCACTGTTAAAATTAATTTGCTACCTCGATTTAATTTTTTTTTCTCTATGCTACCGCTTTCTCCCCCTCCAGGTTACTTTAAGGAGATCAACTCCATAATTACGAAATTTATCTGGAATGATAAATGCCCCAGAATTAAACTTACCACATTACAACATCATAATAGCGCAGGAGGACTGGCTGTACCAAATTTTGAACTGTATTATTGGTCGTTCCAGCTTAAGGCTCTTCATACTTGGGTTGATCCTCAATCGACAGTTTCTTGGAGAGTGATTGAAGCTGACAAGGTTAAACCAAATAGACTCCAGGACATTTTATTTACTGGCACAGGGAAAAAAGGGGATAATTATAAATTTGGTCCGGTTGTGGCCAACTCTATTAAAATCTGGAAAACGGTTGAACGTCGGATTGGAGGACCCTTCAAATTTTGTAATAGTACACCTTTATGGCACAATTTAAATTTTGTATGCGGAAATCGCCCATTTGTCCAACCCTCTTGGTCTTCTTTAGGTGTAAACACGTGCGGTGATATATATGATAACCAGGGCCTATGTTCATTTCAGACGTTAAGAACTAAATTTTGTCTACCGCATCCGCATATTTTGTCTTTCTTCAATTACGTTCCGCTCTCAAAGCGTATGGCGTTCCTTGGTGTTCTCCCGTTTCCTCTCATCCTATGCGGGACTGGATTGCACCATCTGCTGGTCAGCCAACTACTTCCGTAATATATAATAAGATACTTGATTGCATTATAAAACCTCTTTCTATTAAAACTATTTGGAATAGGGAATTATCTGACCTTAATTTATCTGTCGACTGGGAGAGGGTGTGGTCTAATCTCAGTTTAACATCTAAAAATCTGGCTCATCGTTTTATTCACTTCAAAGTCATTCATAGAGCATACATAACTCCTTAAAAGATTCAAAATGAAACTACAACCAAATTTCAACTGCCATATATGTAATACTACATCATCAGGTATTTTTCTGCATATGTTTTGGGAATGTCCTATCACTATCAGTCTATGGACAGATAGTGTTTATCATCCTTACTGCAAATTGATTGGTCAGTTAACCCAAGTTTGTGTCTGCGTAATGATGATTCTGGTCTTTGTATAAGTTCGATGCAAAAGAGAATGTTGTTTGCTGGTTTTAAAGCTGCGAAGAAGACAATAATACAGAACTGGTTTACACCGCATATGTGTGGGAAAACATATTGGATCCGTAGCCTCCTGCAAATAGTGTCTTGTGAATGTACAACAGCACGAATCAATGTGGCCAAGCCTTCTACCATTGATGCTTGGCAGTGCTTTCTCTTTGAAATACGTGACTGTATGGAGGAGTGACTTCCGTGGGTTTCTTTTTTCTCCCTCCTTTTGACTGGACTTTGAGATGTTGAGTATGTGTCTGTTGTTTTATTTTATTTTTTATATATATATATATATTTTTTTTTTATGTTGTGTTATGTATGAAAAATAAAAAAAAATAAAAAAGTGCCTCAGATATCCTTTTGAGTACTCGAGGAACTTCAAAATGTATTTTAAATTTTTCTCATAATAGGGTTCCTAGAATGTTTCTTATGACAAGGGTGCATTTATTTGATTAAAAAAAAAAAGTAATATTATGAAATATTATATACTGTATATATAATTATTCCTGTGATGCAAAGCTGAAATTTCAGCATCATTACTCCAGTCTTCAGTGTCATGTGATCCTTCAGAAATTTTCCTTTAGATCTTTTGGTGCTCAAGAAACGTTTCTTATTCTTATCTATGTTGAACAAGTTTCTGCTGCTGAATATTTTTGCGGAAACTGGGATGCACTCAAAAGTTTGGAGTAAGTAAGAGAAAGAAAGAAAGAAAGAAAGAAAGAAAGAAAGAAAGAAAGAAAGAAAGAAAGAAAGAAAGAAAGAAAGAAAGAAAGAAAGGAGAACTTACATTTTATTCAGCAAAAATGCATTCACTTTATCAAAACAGTGAAGACATTTATAATGTTACAAATATATATATACATATTTCAAAAGCTGTTTAATTCAACTTTCTTTTCAATGAAAGAATCCTACAACAAACACACACACACACACACACACACACACAATATTACTATTTTACTGTATTCTAGATTAAACAAACGCAGCCTTTGGTTCTTTCAAAAGCATTCAAAAATTAGCTCAAATAGCAACAATAAAAATAGTAGATTTGTAGACTGAGATGTAATATGCATTAGGGGCTTCATTTAAACTTCAATAAAATGTTTTCACTGTGCACTTTTACCACAATAAAAAATTCTACTAAATGAATAGCTCATACTACATACTACTCGCTAAAGTACCCTCTGGCACTTTTAATTGCTGAATAAATTGTTTACACAGTCATAAATATGCTTGTAAGTAAGTAGGGCATTACAATGGCATTATTAAATATATATATATATATATATATATGAGCCCACTGTCATTTCATTGCATTAGATTGCTCAGTTTTAATATCAACCCTTCATGGGATAATAATATTTTACTGACATCTAGTGGCTACTAACAGGAAGTTATTTCAGTTTTGAGGTGGTTTAAGGACAGCCAATAGTTTAAAAGAACTGCTCATTGTAATCCAAAACTGCATTTATCAGTTTTTTTTTTTTTTTTTTATTAAAAAGCAAAATGAAAATGTAGCATTGATCTCAACCATATTCAGCAAGCTACAGCTCCTGCTGATCCTTGCAGAGGTTAATAAAGATACTCATTTACAGAAATGGGGTTTACTTATTCCCACTAAATGCAGGACATTCCACATGTTTCCGAGAAAAGTTGAAAGTTACGATATATGAATCCTAAATATAGTAGCGAATATCTGTGACATTAAATATTTAAGAGTCAGCATTAAATATTCAACAAGGTTAGGGCTATTGGACATTGAGCAAGAGTGTGAAAGAGAGCTTTTATGCCTGAAAGCATTAGACCAGATGTGGACTTCTACTGTATGTGAATACATTATTATAGGCATTATGGACCTAAATTTATATATGCTAATGTCAGTGAATTATGACGCATCTATTGTTTGATTCAATATTACACACACTTTAATAAAGTGTATGTTATTCTATTACTATTTAGAGGCAAAACTGGTGAAAGTAAAAAGCATTTTAAATGCATTTATTACACTAATTGACCACATTTTTTCTGAAAGCATGTGCTGCACTCATTTAATGAGTAAAGTTGCTCTAAACTACAGAACCTGTTAAGCTCCTGTATGGTTCTTCAGGGGTTCTTTGCGGTGATTAAGGTGCTATATAGCACCACTGCCATACAAAGAACCTTTTAAGCTCCTTTAAAGGTACTTTACGAGCCAAAGAACCACTGTTGGTGCTGTTTAGCACCATTTTTGTTGAAGAAATGCAGTGCAATATGGCACCCCTTATGGTTCTACATAGCACCATTTGACAAAGGTGCTGTAGAGCACATTTAAAGATATGGTGCTATACAGCACCAAAAGTGGTTCCCCTATGATTACGAGCCAAGAACCACTTTTAGTGCTATATAGCACCATTTTTTTTTAGAGTGTAGTAAAACCTGGGAGAAATGTATACCAAGTAAATGAATAAAGCTTCTGACCAACTTCTAAGAACTGATTTCTGCAACAAAACACAATGGTGACACAAGATACCATCTGTATTTTAATGAAACATAAAACAAATGAAATTAAGCAAATTCACAAACTTTAATATCCTTTGCACAAATCAAAAGGTTTAAATCACAGTATAGTATAGTAAGAATAGAATAGTATAGTATAGTATAGTATAGTATAGTGTAGTATAGTGTAGTGTAGTGTAGCATAGCATAGTATAGTATAGTATAGTATCTGTTATAAAATTTGATAATATAATCTTTTATATACCTTCGTAGCATAGTATTGTACATATGTCATTTTTATAGTACAGTATAGTAGTATAATTAGCCGTTACAATTACAATTTTGCATTTACCTTTGTAGCATAGTATTGTGTATATTTAGTTTTGCATAGTATAGTAAAGTAGTGTAATTTATCATATAGTATAGTACAGTACATTATTCAGTATAGTATAGTATACTTAAATACAGTCAAGTGTGCAAATCCAAATGAATTTGTTGACATTGTTACAGTGCAGTTGGGTAGTTGACAAATAAAAATCGGACTGTCCTGTGGTGTGACATAGCAAAAATGTAGGAAAAAAAAAACTTAACATACAAATAACATGAAAAAAATGTATCTTCATTCTGAGAGTTACAAATAGCATGAGAGAGGTTTATCTTCAATGTTAGAGTTTTTTTTTTTTTTTTTTTTTTTTCGTCACACCACAGGACACACTACCCAATTACACATGTAACTGCTGAGTAATATTACTTAGTATAGCGTTAATGGTTAGTTTAGGGTTAGTTGTAATTATGCATATTTTGCTGTTATTTCTATATAGTAAGTACATATAGCATGGTAACTACAGCACCTTAATATGCAGTGTTTCAGTGTTAGTGCAGGGGTATAGTCACACCGCCGGGTAACAGAAACTCGATTCGGACAGAAACCATCCACAGCCTGGTTTTGACACCAATGCAAAGAATAGACGTCTATAGACAGTAAATGAAGGGCTCTTACCTGTCCGACTTGGGGTGTTTGCGCAAAACTTCGCTCTTTAAGTCCTGGAAAGACCTGAAGGTCTGCGGTTCCGCGGAGATGCCCTGCGCGCGCCTGGTTCTGGGTGCAATAGCGCTCGGCAGCACTGACTGACATTTGTGCAGCTTCCTCTTCAGTTCATTCACCTCCTGCTCTTTCGCCAAAAGCAGCCTCTCCATTTCCTTTATCCGCTCCTCTTTTATCAGCAGCATCTTGGCAAATTCTTCGTCTAATTCGCTCATGTTTGAAGTTTGAACCGAGGAACCTGAACGCAACTCCGCGCTGAATGATGTTCTTCCAACTCTATCGTCAAGATTTACTTCAGCACAGAGCAACTGCGCTCCGTGCGCTCCCTTCCTGCAGACTAGGACGATTGTTTCATTGAGAAACCAATTAGATGTCCCTCTCCCTCCTTCCCCAGAGAGACCTGGTCACTCCGCTTCTGTCTACCACGCGCTCGAGCCTCAGATAGACTCAATTAGCATATCATATCATATCATATCATATCATATCATATCATATCATATCATATCATATCATATCATATGATTGGTGACGTGCTTTAGTGTGTAAGTCTAAGCAGCGTTCACTACAATAATGTAAAGATGCAGGCTAGACAATGTCTTCTTTAAAAACAGTAATAAACTGTAAATGTATGTATTTATTTATACATTTTATAAAGAAAAAAAAACTTGTGTTTATTATTAGTTTGTTTGGTTGTGTATTTAAAAATAAATAAATTGCGAAATGTATGAATTTGTTTGGTTGATATTTGTTACTTTAACATAAACAATAGCCTATTTATTTGATGAAAAATAAATAATAATACCGTTAGTACTGCTAGTTGTTTGTTACTGAAATGTTTATTTAATTAATTATTTGATTGTTTGTTTGTTTTTAGGAATGTGAGTAACTTTTAGCCTCTGAGTTCTAGCAATTTATTAAGGGGTGACATTACATTACTTAATTATTCTTCGGGTCTTTCCGTATAGTTATGCAACCATTTAACCAGCCACCGCTGATGCTAAATTCTTGATATTCTTGGTAAGGACAAGAAAAAAAAATGTTGCCCTAATTTTGTTCTTTTCTTATTTTACTTTATCTGGTGGCCTATAAAACAATCTTTTTGCATTCAGCAAAAGATGCTATTTCCAGTCTCTGAATGGAAACATTTCAGATATCATATTATGCATATTGTGGCCTTGGCTCAGTACCCAGTCATCCAAGAAAAGCTAAAGTTAATCGTTACAGACCCCCACTGATGTGGAATATGGAAAAAGCTCTCACTGTTCAACCCTATAGACGAAGACTTCAGTGCACAACAACTATGTTACTGGGTCATTTTTAATTTATTAATTGATTCTCAGTGAAGTTCTGGCAAAAACAATGTAGCCCGTTTTGTTTGTTTAGATATTTGTCTTCTCCGTCTGACTGATCAGGTCACCTTGACTTCTGTTATTTCTGCTCTGTTTATGTCGCATAAAGGAAAACCTGCTGTGATTCACAAAATTTGAGCACGGTTGGTTATCTCATCCCAATGAGGCAATGCCATCCTCAGCTCTCCAGGGGAAGGAGTATCAGTTTTCAGGCAGACATTCAATGGTCTGACAGTCAATGGTCTTCCTGTAATGCATATGATTTGTGTGTGTGTGTGTGTGTGTGCGTGTGCGTGTGCGTGTGCGTGTAAAAAGCTAAATGTAGGCATGACATCATGACATGACATCAACATAACCACCATTAATCTCTGAACAACTGTTTTTATTAAAAAATAATAATACTGAAAGTTTGAGTTAGAATAGTTTGCAGGAGTGCAATTATAAACTACAAAGATGTAAAAGTGGACTAGTGAGTAGATGAGTTTACCTGTTTGCCATGATGACATTTAATGTTCCAAACAACGTCTAGTCCCATTTAGCTACTTGTTAGCAGCCACCTTTTTCAAGACAAGTAAAAAGTAAAGAATATCTTGAAAATTGTGTTAACCACAGTCCTTATTTCAGGCATTTAACCAAAACCCACTGAATTCGGGATGATGGAACCAGAAGTGAGAAATACTAACTTTATTTTGGCCTATAAAAACACGCCATCCTTGCAGCACTCTATTTGTATGGACAGTCCATTATGGGTTCTTCTGTCCTCTTTGGAGCTTGGCAGGCATGTATGAAATGTTGAATGGATGAAAGCTGCATGAAGATTCTTCAAATATTCTCTTCATGATATGAGAATGAGTAAATAATGGTAGAAACTATTCTTTTTTTTATCCTAGAGAGAGTTATGGAAAGAACTACTGCTGAAAATCACCAAGATGTTGGCATTGTTTGTTATTTTGCAGCTTTTCAAAGGGATTTCAATGACAGGGATTTATTTTTAGGTCAGCACCCTCACTCTGATCCCCTGTGGTGGAACAGATTATAATTGCCAGGGGATAAAACTTGTCTTTTCAACACCTCTCTCATCCTCTGAAGCCGCAGTGCTCGGATCTCACTCCTGCCAGGATGTGATTCTCAAGTGCTCTCATACAAATGCCCGGAGACTGGACCCAGCTGAAAGAACTCATAGAAGATGATGCCTCTTTCTACAGCTGCAAATATTGTTTTGTATATCAAAGTGTTCTCTGTACAGTATTTTTTATTTTATTTTAATTTATTCCAGTGATGCAAAGCTAAATCATTCTAATATGACAATTTGGTGCCATTATTAAAAATGGTTCTATTTATGCTGCTTAATATTTTTGGGGAACCATGAAACGTTTTTTTTTTTTCAAGATTCTTTGATAAGATGATCAATTTAATGTATTGTTGCAGACCAAAAAAGGTATTAATTTATTTCTTTTTTTTCAGGAAATCAGCATATTAGAATGATTTCTGAAGCACCCTCTGACACTGAAGACTGAAGTATTGATGCTGAAAATGTAGCTTTGCATCACAGGAATAATTACAATTTTAAAATATATAAATAGAAAACAGGTATTTTAAATTTTAATAATATTTCACAATACTACTTGTTTGATCAAATAAATGCAGCTTTGTTGAGCATTAGAGACTTATTCCAAAAACATTAAAAACTTTAGACCGGTAGTACTTTCTAAGGAGTGTGTGTATGAGTTTGTCTTGATGCTGTGCCAATATTGTATGCAAAACAATCACGCCAATTAATCTGAAATTCAAATGTAATTTTTCGCCTTACAGAGCTAAGAAAGAACATATGGGTGGACAGCAGATGGTAATTCTAATCTTAACCCAGCATATGTGTACTTCCACCTCCCAAACTCAGCCCTCAAGCTGAAGAGATATTCAAATTCAACAGAGGTCCTTCAGTGTCTGTCTCAGCCCCCATCGCCATATCCATAAGCATGGAGCAAGTGTACAGATGAAAAGGTCAGGGCACTTGTATCATACTGGTTTTGAAAAAAGCAATAAGAAACTGTCAGGAGAGATAAGCATTTGCATGATGCACCAGAAAAAAAATGGGGAGAACCTTTTAGGTATAATATATTATGATACATTGAATGGAAAATCTAATAAAACATTTTGAATATCAGACATATGACCAATGAGTGGCCTGGGGAAACTTTTACAGTCTTAAAGGGATAGTTCACCCCAAAATGTTGTTTCTGTCACCATTAGTTTTTTTTGGAACACCAATGAATATATTTTGAAAATTGTCTATAATATTGGCCCTCCTTGACTTTCATTGCAAGTCTAATAACATTTTTATCACTACAGTTCAATAAAGTTCATCAATTACGAAACAAATTCATCTGAACTATAAGCAGCTCTACAGAAAGCAACAGTGGTATTATTCAGATCAGTTAAGTTCCACATTGATTCAATACACTATTAATAATAGTGTCGATGTTACAAATTTAGAGTAATTTGCTCAGTTCAGTAGAAATTTGTTCTCATTCAATAGTGTCATTCAATCAATAAAATTAATCTGAAATGCATGCTATGGACAAAACAGTTAAAAGCTGTAGGATTGTATTATTTTAGTTTGTATAGACCTTAGTCAACTTAGACGTCATTAAGGTTTTCACAATATCTGATTTTCATTACATAATTACTGTGGCCAAAAGAATTTATAATGTATAATAACATATGACAATATATTGTGATATATATATACATTTTTTTTTTTTTTTTTTTTGGGGTTAATGAATCACATCATTGCATACAAAATTTGGGGAAGTCGTGGCCTAATGGTCAGAGAGTCGGACTCGTAATCGAAAGGTTGCGGGTTGGAGTCCCCGGCCGGCAGGGATTGTAGGTGGGGGGAGTGAATGTCCAGTGCTCTCTCCACCCTCAATACCACGACTGAGGTGCCCTTGAGCAAGGCGCCGAACCCCCAATTGCTCCCCGGGCGCCGCAGCATGGCTGCCCGCTGCTCCGTGTGTGTGTGTGTGTGTGTGTGTGTGTGCATTTGTTCACTACTCACTGCTGTGTGTGTGCACTTGGATGGATTAAACGCAGAGCACCAATTTCGAGTATGGGTCACCATACTTGACAATACGTCACGTCACGACGACGAAAAGGAACACCTACACTGAATAGAGACTAAAATGCTAACCGTTTTAAAATAACTTGCGTTATAGTGTCAATCAAGAAATTATTTTATTTTGTGGCGTTGATAAGTGGTATATAGAATTGCCTTATAAATATACATTTTTCTTACGAAAAAATCCCCAAGATGGCACAAAAACACAAATAATCACAATCATGTATTAATTGTCTTCAACTTTCATCCATCAAAACACTTGTTTTTACATTTTATTTAGCTTCAGAATATGTCCATATAAGGGATTTCCTGGAAAGGCATTTGTTTTATTACTTCTGTGAGTCTTGCTTGTGGACTTTCTGTGCGAAGGCGCCCTCCAGCATCAAGTATGAATGAAACGTAAATGACATATTAGAGTTATTGTATTAGCCTATGTATATTGCAACACCCCTAATTAATAATTATTTATTAAATGTTTAAATATCATGATTATCCTCAATAAAAGTATATTGTGAAACCTCTATGACGTCATATTGAATTTAACAGATGAAAACAAGGCTGTGAGGAACAGACTTAACATTACAGTCTTTGCAATGGCATGCACTGTATACACTCTAAAAAGGTGCTATATAGCACCAAAAGTGGTTCTTTGGCTCGTAATCATAGGGGAACCACTTTTGGTGCAACATAGCACCTATTCTTAAAGGTGCTATATATATAGCACCTTTTTCAAATCGTGCTATATTGCACCATAAGAGGTGCTATGTTGCACCAAAAGTGCTTCCCCTACGATTACGAGCCAAAGAACCACTTTTGGTGCTATATAGTACCTTTTTAAGGTGTATACAACCATTAGAGGTGCCATATAGCACTTTTTCTCAAAAATGGTGTTCAACAGTGGTTCTTTGGCTTTTAATCATAGGGATACCTCGTTTGGTACTATAATGGCACATATTCTTAAAGATGAGAAGCTTAATAGCACATTTGTCAAAATGCGTTACACAGAACCATTAGAGGTGTCATATATGACTACCATAGATGAGCCAATATGCTTCTAAATGACATTTTTACTTAAGATGAATGATAACTAATCATTTCTTACCAAATTGTAGCTTTAAAGATTCAAATTCATGTACTAAATGCTTACTGAGAAACAAAATACATGCCACTTTCAAAACCTTTTCATTTATTTATTTCAGCAGCAAATAATATGAGTGCTGACAAGCCAGGGAATATACATATACAACATCACAATATACGGGGAGCTGTTGTTTTATACACATACAAAATGCAACAAGTTTGAAATACATACATTTGTGAAGAAGAGAGAATCCTGGTTTAAATATATATATATACTGTAGCCCTGTGTCACAGAACGGCCAGGCTCTCCCGTCAGTCAATTACCACGATCCACGTCACCTGAGTTCTGATCACACGCACCTGCACCCCATCACCATCATCACCCAGAACCACATAAAAGCACTCACCTCCAGTCACTCAGTGTCTGATCTCGTTATTGCAACGTGGACTCTTCCTTGACAATCGCCAGACGTTGAGTATTACTGCTGCAATCCTTACCTGTTGAAACTTACCTCCTGTTCTCTTCCTCGTTGTCTTACCCGTCTCCAGACCGTCCTGTGTGTCCTTGGATTACCCCGCTCTCCTGTGTTCCACATCACCGCCTCGGCCAGCACCTGAAGACACGATAAGACACTTCAAGAAGCACGAATCATCACCTGCAAGACATCTCAAGTTCACGACTCGCCTCACCATTCACAGTCCCCACTCATCCTGTAAAAATAAACATCACCTGTTTTACACCTACCTCCGTGTTGAGAAGTGTCTGTTACACCCTGTAATCAGGTAACTTTTGTGCCTACGGTCTTAGGCCTACATTAGTTCTTTACTTTATTTTGAAAATCTAGTCTTTTTAACATTAATAGTGAGTGAGTGAAATTACTGAAAATTAATACACAATCACTTGCAAACTAACTTGTACACTCTGAAGTACTGCAGTATCTTTCACTTTTTCACTGTCAACGGCATACTAACATTTTTGTAAGTCCTTCAGGATTTAAAAAACCATAGAAACCACAACTAGACTTGGAAGAGGCCAAGAAATAGAGAATATTGACTTACAATGACAGGAAGTAGTGTAAATCTGTGAATGAATGTTCCGTGTAGGGACACTACGTAGGGACCATGTCAGTCAGAGCAGAGTTCATTCATGGAGCTCTTTTCTGACCAGCTCATGATCTGAATCAGGTGTGCTAAATAAGTGAGACATGTACAACATGTGGGGGCAGGTCTCCAGGACTGGAATTGAGAACCGCTGCTACAGGAGGAGTCCTAGTGCCGTCGAGATGTCCTCGCTCTCCTCTGTGATTAACTGTCCACCCAACGTGAGCACAATGTGGTCATACTGCACGAGTTGACCCTCCCTACAGCCTTTAAGCTTCATCTTAGGTGTTGGGATGGGCTGGTCTGAGAATGGCCCTGGGGGAGATGGGATAATAGCATTAACCATCTTCTCATATTTATTTGCAAGGCAAACCTTGAGTTAAATTAATTAACTACTGTCATACAACTGCTCAAATACTTTTGGCCATGAACTGAAAATGTTCTTTTTGATTTTTTCAGTTATTCCAGCATGAACCATCTGTAACAACATTAGAGGAATAATTTAATCAAAAATGTAATTCCAAACCACTATAACTCCCTTTTGATGAACACAAAACACATTCTTAAAAAAAAGCACCCACAAAAAGTAAGTCGTGTCATATCTTGTGAGGTTACAAAATCACTTCAATTTTTTTTTTTAACTCACTCAATAAAGTTTGATTATACTGAAAAGAGTTATTTCAAATGAATATTCTAAAATAGCACTCAAACCCAGTAAATCGACACATCAAAATAACTCAATGTACAAGCTTCATGATATGATATATGATATTTGTTATTAATTCACATAAAATGCACTGCTGCAGTACTAAATATGGATATAGCAGGTTATCAAATAAATTTAAAAATACTTTAAAAGTCCCTGTTATCTTCTAATATGGCTCTCGTCTTATCTTACCTATCAGCACACATTAGTGAAGATGAATTAAAATCAGATAAAGGTGAACTAAAGGTATTTCCACGCAGATATGTGATTTGAGAGAACTGAAGTTCACTCCCAGCTGATCTTGCAACAATCATGTCTGTAATTGAGTCTCCTTATGCTTATGAAGAGGGACTTAAATGGCTTGGTTACCATTCCAGTGGGAAATGCTTCTATTAGCTACAGCACACTGTGTCTCGGTACAACAGCAGCCTGCCAGAGAGGACTCCATGATCAACACACTCAAAAATGAAAATTAAAGTCCATCACCGATCATCTTTCCCTGTGATATAGCTTTCATTTGTGGTGATGTTTTTAAACTTGACACACAAGAATCTGGCACAACACATATATGTGCCATTCAAGTGGAGTCAAGAAATAGTACGTTCTCAAGTTATACAAATGAATATTTTAAATTTTTTTGACTTCAAATGCAGTTATTTGGGCTTATTGTTCATAATATAACTATTTTTTCTTTCATTTTGGCTATTTCTGTGTAATGTTACCGACTCGGAGGTATGAGTGTGCTAGGTGCACTTGAAGGCAGTTTAATATTTGAGAGCTCCAGGCTCCAGCAGAGGGAATAATAAAGCTGCTTTTCTACTACCTCCAAAATTTGCAAACAGTTTTCCCCCAGTGGCAGTTGCATGGAACTTTCCACCAGGTTGTGAAGCTGCTGTTACGATTCACTTATTAACCTGGTGAATTTCACCTTAGTATGAATGAATAATGAATGTACGAAAATACACACAAAATAAATATGTTTCAGCAAATATGTTTCAAAGAAAAGCATTGTTGGTTTTCTTTGGCTAATCAACAATTATTTAACAATGAATTATGTCGGACACAATTATTCATAACCAAACATTTTACAGAAAGTGTTTCAAGATTAAAGGTTTAGAGCAAACATTTAGTTAATTCTCACCTCATGCTCATAAATATAACTGGTCTAGCAGTTACAGATGGTCTAACCACACGGATTTGAATATTTAGACTCTCCCGAAGCTCAGATCCAATCAGAAAATTCTGTATTGATCAGAACTCCAAGCAGCTCCCATACTACTCACCACTGAAAATGAATAACTTCCTGTCTATTATTTGTTGGAAATAGTGAAAGGCTTAAAAATTATGCATCGTATGGCTTTAGAGGACTACTAATATAACTCATAACTCACATGGATGACTTGTATTGTGCTTTATAGTGCCTTTTTGGAGTCTGGCAGAATGAAGACATTCTGCCTAACATCTCATTTTAAGTTTTATGGAAGGAAAATAATACTGGGTCAGAGTTTTAGGTGAACAAATTTGTTCAAATGATGAGGTCCCGCCAACATTTTGCTGACTTACTTCCAGTTACACAATAGTTTTTTTTGGTCTTATATCAGGAAGGAATTTAAAATAAGGCCAGTTTTCACCAGAATAGTTATTTTGAAACACTACTAACTTCAGAGCAACAACAGAACTAAATGTATGCAGCTCATGAAGTGCATATTATGAAACTTGAATGATTTTGTTTAGAAGAAAAGCATCTTTAGGTCATCCTGAGGAGCAAAAGCCATAGAGAAGAACACCACTAATGATGCAAGACACACTGGTGTACAAAACAGTAATTCAGAAAACAGTTACATAACACAATACGGAGAAAAACACACACTTCAGTGAAACGGAGTTGTGTAAAGCCTTACGGTGGGATCTTGAGTGTGTGTTACTGATTTTGTAGCTGGCTGCTGACAGAGCTTGAGTAAAGAAAGCCCAATTTACACATGGACCAAACAGAAATCAATAGCACTCTGTAAAAGAAGCTTTTTAAGACTCAATAGCTCTCAGGCTTTTTGCTGTGCTGCATATATTCGATTTGCTGCTATCTGTGGAAGTGTTTTCAATATATCTTAGACAATATGTCTTTCCATAGCCACATTTGCATGTAAAGAGGCAAAGAGTTGTGTGAATCACTGAATGAATCACCGGTCGCCCCTCTGATTGGCTGAATCTGATCTAATCAAAAATAATGCCCTCATCCACCCCATTTCCTTCAGAGAGTAGGTGCTTTTCTTCACAAGGGGGCGCTCTTTCACTCGCCGTACCATTTTGCTTGCTTAATCTGAATCGTGACTAGAATCTAGAAAAAAAAAAAATGATGTTGATGAAATACAAAAACTTTTGGTCTTAGTGAACTTCACTGGTCGGACGTCAGTTAATGTTGTATTCACCTCAAATTCAGGTCAGTAGACCCTATGTAGCATGTAGTTAACAGTGAGAGCACAGGGACCATGGGACCATTTGCCCATATCGAAGTCAAACAAACAAGTCAGGAGACAGCAAACACTGGGCCTTGACAACAAGACATCAGCAGTAGCATGTTTACTTTGTCAATACCTGGTGTAAAATGGAAAATATAAGAACAATCTAGGAGGTCAAAACAGAAAAACATGGCCAATTTTGGTCAGTTTCTTTTTTCAGACTTTTTGCAACATATGCAACAGTTTTCAGACTCTCCAAGGCTCAAGGTTACTAATGGTTTTGTTGTGAAAATATAAAGGCAGCTATAGATTTTCAGGGTTAAAGACACATTTATAATGCGTAAGAGAAGTTTGGGGTCAGTAACAAACTGAAATTTTCTCATGCTAAACTAGGCTGCATTCATTTAATCACAAACACAGTAAAAGCAGTAATATTATGAAATATTATTACAGTTTAACACAACTTGTTTCTATTTTACTTTACATTTTTATTTATTTATTTGATGGCAATGCTGCGCTATTAAAAATTAAGCTTCCAAATGGAGGTTTTTGCAAGAGAGGAACCATTTTGAACCTTTCAGTGAACATTTCTTAAAAGAATTATGTTTTATTAGTGTGCAAAGAACTTTAATAATTTTTTCTTTATGAAACCATCAATGCCAATAAAGAACCTTTATGAATATTCAACCATTACTAATATGCTTATTTGGTGCTTAAGGAAAAACAAATCTTAATATTTTTGTGTTTTCTTAAAGTTTTAATGAACTGGAAGTTCAAAAGGACAATATTTATTTAAAATAAAAAGTACTTTGTAACATTGTAAACGTCTTTACATAGCCTTACATAACTAGTAGTATATGCATTTTGTGATACAAATGTTCCACGGACCCTCTAGCACGCTCTCATGGCCCCGTCATACAGAACCATCTTTATAAAATCCCTTAAAGAGATGACAGCCATTTATGGTGTATTTAATCATTAAATGTTTCCTTACAAATAAAAAAACATCAGGAATGCCATCGGTAAGAACAGCTTAAAACTGTGTCCTGGGCCCTTTGATGAGGGGGACCAAAAACATGTCTACATACAGCTAAACTGCTGGGGCCCACCAATACAAATTAATCTCAGTCCCCTTGAATTCAAGTGAATATGTTAAAGTTTATTTGTGCATTTGGTTGGCCTGTATCTGTATTTGGCTGAAAACAAAAGATATGAAAAATAAATCTATCAAAATCTATTAAGATTTGTGACAAAAAAGAGCAGAAGAAGTTTTCTGCAGCATGATCCCTGGCTCAGGAGTCTCCCTGCTGCAGGCGAACCGTGATCGCTGTTCCTGGTCAAAGGGTTGGCCTATGGCGAGAGGCAGAGATAGAGCTGGTTAATGTTTAACCACGCCGGCTTGTAAAGCAGCCCCAGGACAGTGAACCTTTGGAGTTTGATATGATGTGATTACAGAATCACCCCAGTGACACGTTGCCAAATTCAGCAGAATGAGGGTCTGAGTCTTCCGGGTGGTGATCTCTGAAATTGCTCAGGTAAGTTGCTTCTTAAATACCAAATATGTGACACGAGGAGCCTTGTCAGGTAGTGGCAAGATAAAGGCAGTGGCAGTATTTAAAAAACAACAACAAAAAAACGCTAAGGTCACCCATACAGCTCTGTTGTCTGTATTTAATGCATTTAATTGTGCAGTACAATTAATAATATTGCATTAAAACTGTTTGATATGATTGTGAGGACACTGTCTAGGTAAGATATAATACAGAACAGTCATCAATTAGTTACACACATTCATTTGACTAATTATTTGTGATTATTTTTACATTTTGATTTAAAAATTTTACAACACACTAATAGTCTTTATCAATGTTTGTAATGCAAAAACTATCATTCACCTTTAACCTTTCTTCTACATTTTATATTTCAACATTCATACATGCACATGTGAATTTCAAGATCAGCTGTAACATAAACCCAGAGCTAAGCACCGCTGTTACTAAAATACTTTAACATATGGCCCTTCTAACATACGGTATTTATTATACACGGCATACTGAACCTTACATATGGGTTTTAACAACAGGAACACTGTGCACAGTACATGTGTGGTTTGGTTGGGGGTAGTGCATAGAATATCGTTTTTGATTTATGATCTTAAATACAGAGGCAGGCTGCAAATGTAACATGCAATTGAAGAGCAATTACAAATATTATATTCCCTGCACTTTTGCCGTTTTGCCCTGCTGTTGCCATTTTAGTCCAGCACAGTGGCCTTCACAACGTGTATTTAGCTTCAGTCAACATAGGCTGAAAAGCAGCCAGAGATCCAGGCACGATAAGCGCACGTCTAGTTATCTTGTTTATGCAAACGGTAACCAGGCTGTCCAGAAGAGAGCAGTGGATGGACTGCAGACTAATGGAGTCCTTCCCATACTGTCTTAAAACGCTCTCTTTAATGGATTCCTAATGTTCGGCCATCTCTCATAAATCCTTGATGTCTGAGCTTCGAGAAAACGATCATTTGTGACTCTTCCTAAAGATTTTTGGTCTCATGCACTGTATGGATTGAATAAAAGGCCGCATTTGCCAAACTGCAAAAGCGTGCAGTAATAGCATCTTGCTCGGTGAGTCATCTGTGATGAGTCCTTTCAGTCTAGATAAACTCTCTATGCTTTGCACAAGCTATTGAATTTGTAGAGGCGACCACATTAGTGCTGTCACTGCTGGTGAGATGCATTGTAAAAATGCAAATTCAAAAGAGCACATACTCCCAAGGGCATTGTACACCTATTTTTAAGGGGGCACCAATGGCAGTCCTCACTTAGTCAATGCACTAGACAAGATAAAACTTGAAAAAAGTCAAATGTATCGTATCCCTATATATATGTGCCAAATAAAGCCCAGCTGCTTGTCTTTTTTTTTTTTGAGCCACTTATAGAGAGACAATGATCGTGGTATCATGCTATCTGCATTACTGTCATGATTACATGCAGATACTGTAGAGCTTTTGAAAATGACTAGCAGTCACCTTTGACCCCTATTCTGTACTCACACAATCCTTTGTTGTCTTCAGCATCTCTCTTTGATCAAGTGAAGCTGCAAAAGACAAAGACAAATAAACACTACACTGATGATTTTACAGACACATGACCATGTGATTCAATCACACTTGATAGCACTTTCATCTCAAAAGAAGGAATAATCAGAAGGGAGATATTGTTAATATTAGATTGATATAAATGGGAACGTTTGCTTACTTTCTGCTTCAGGCTCTTGCTCGCCCATATATTCTCAGAATCAAACATAGTATCTAGTTTCTCCAATGAGTCTCAGAAGAGTTTTCAACAATGTCTTAAACGGTGCTCACATTTGCTCCAAAGTCTGCAAAGTCATAGATTTTAATGAGAACTTATCAACAAAAAAGGATCAGAGCTGCCATTTACATTCATTACTTAGTTCTATAATTGTATTACTATTAACTAAGAAATCTCTTAAGAAAGGAATAGTTTGAAAATAAGACATTATTTTGTCTTCTAAGAGAGGATATAAGAAAAAAAGTCTGGTTTTCTGTCGATGCAGTGAAAGTCACTGGTTTACAGCAATGTTTTGGACCCAGCTTTCACTGTGTGGACAAAAATCATATATTTTGCGTTCCATGGAAAAAAAAAAAAAAAAGTCATACATTTTTTGGAGTAAATGATGACAGAATCTACAGAATCTTGTGTGTGAACAATCGCTTTAGTCTTCTGAGCTATTTATAGAGCAATCTTCTGATGTAATAGAATTATGCATTCATATTTTCTAAATTCTGAATGAGGGAAACGGGCTAAAACAAGGTGTGAAATAAGGGCAGGACACAGATGTCCTCCTATTGAAAAATATGTGACTCAATGATCGTCTGCTGTTTTGATTTGCTCTCTTCAGTTAATAATTAGACCACGGTCCTTGACCTGGAGGTGAGGAAAATGTTTTTTTCCCCCACTTTTTTTTTTTTTGCCAACGCTGTCCAGCAGATAAAAAGCCATTATGTACCCAAAGCTTTCTTCATGCAGTTCAAACAGACTTTGATCAGAGACACTGATTAAATTAAGAAGACAGATGCCTACATTAAGACCAAATAATCAAATTTCTCCTCTTCTAGGATTAGATCTTTGTGATACAATTTTCAAATGAACAAAATGGCTATTAGTGTTGTTCAAAAGAGCACGGTTAGGACATACAAATTTCTTACCATTGAACCTGTCCGTGAGAAACATGTCTTGGCTTCTTATCATGTTCAAATTTAAAGCAAGATTATGCTATCTTACCCTGTCATTTATGTGTGTTTGAACTTTGATTTAATTTCAGTGAGCCCCTAATTTTGCTGATTTATTGCTGATAATCACTCACAATGGAAACCAATCAAAAATGCGAGGATGGACTGACGGGCACGCAGAAAGAGACTGTGCTGCGTGCTCTGATCCAGCGCACAGGATATCACATACACCAGGTAATAGTTACCACAGCCTCGGGTAACAGGACAGATGCCACTGTGGGATTATGGGATAGGAACACTTGCTTAATTCAACTCTCACTTGAGACAGAAATTCGGTGCCGCTGGTCCACAAGATCCATTTATTTGATGATTTCATTACTGGAGATATATCTGTGTGGTTGTTTTCAGCAGTTTTTAGTATGTAATATAGTGGCACCATCATGTGGTGAAAATGGAAAAACGTCCTTTCCATCTATGAAAAAAGCAGCATATGTCTTTGGATCAGTATAATGATTTATCCATTCTTGAGGTCTGTAGTAGTAGCATATGCATTTATGGTTTTATTTTGTCCGCATCTCAATGTGCTCGTTAATTTGTGATATATCAGAGAGTCATCACAGATGTTTTCTCCTCAGGAAAATGGCCAGAGGAGATATGGTGGTCCACCTCCTGGCTGGGAAGGCCCACCTCCAGAGAGAGGAAGTGAGATTTTTGTGGGAAAGCTTCCTCGGGACCTCTTTGAGGATGAACTGGTGCCGCTCTGTGAAAAAGTAAGGGGAAAAGTGGTAAACTGTAATAATTTAAAATAAATGAATAATGACTTTAACAATTAAGCTTGTTCCCCCAAGTGCAAATTTATTTGCTTTGATATTTCATAATGTAACTTTTTTTTATTTTACAATATTTTTACTCTGGGGTATAAACAGGCTTCCATAGATATTTCAGTGTGGTGTAACCTTAAAACTGTTACACTTACCTGTCTTTGCAGTTTGGCAAAATTTATGAAGTGCGGATGATGATGGACTTCAATGGCAACAATCGAGGCTATGCATTTGTTACCTTCTCCACAAAACAAGAGGCTAAGAATGCCATGAAACAGCTCAACAACTATGAAATCCGGTGAGTTATTGGTCAAAGTAGACATCTTGTAGACAAAGCATAACAACAAAAACTGATGGAAAATACTTATACGTCTTCACACAGGAATGGAAGACTTCTTGGTGTGTGTGCAAGTGTAGACAACTGTCGTCTTTTTGTGGGCGGCATTCCAAAGACCAAAAAGAGAGAAGAGATCCTGGCAGAGATGAAGAAGGTGACGGATGGTGTCATGGATGTCATAGTTTATCCAAGCGCTGCTGACAAGACCAAGAACCGAGGTTTTGCATTTGTCGAGTATGAGAGCCATAGAGCTGCCGCCATGGCCAGGAGGAAACTGCTGCCAGGTAACACCCGATACAACGGAAAATTTAAGCTACATCACATTAGATATTATACCAATGGTCTTGTCTAAAACTACTCACACTTCTGTTTGAAATGTACAGACGTTTTTGAAAACAATCATCAGTTTCCAGAGCCAGACAAGATTTTATTGATTTCCCACATGCAGAGCTCATGTTGAGTCCAAAGATACTTAGTTCATTGCCCAAAGAAGTTAAGCGAGAGATAAAAGACAAGCCACTGACATGGTTTTCTCTATCACTTCCCAGGGAGGATTCAGCTGTGGGGTCATCCTATTGCAGTCGACTGGGCTGAACCTGAAGTAGAGGTAGATGAGGACACCATGGCCACAGTGAGGATCCTCTATGTTCGTAATCTGATGTTGCCCACCACAGAGGAGGCCATAGAGAAAGAGTTTAACAGCATCAAACCTGGTAAGCCAACAAAAAGTCTCTTTAATATTCTGGTCTCTGGATATTCCTCAGGTCAATCCTTCAGTGCAAGTCTTTTTTATCCTTTCTATATCATATGCCAGGTGAAAATCATAAACATGAGCACTTAGAAAAGTAATTGCACAACAAGCTGCATAATTTGAGGTATCATTCATGTTCGTAGAACAGAAAAATCTGGATGGGTTATGCATTAAAGTTTACTTATAGGAATCCAAATCTGGCTTTTTCTCTTAGGAGGTACACAAAAGAAGATATTTTGAAAAACGTGCTCAAACAACACTGACTTTCACATTATGGACAAAAAATATCCTGTTTTTCAGTCTGAACTGTCAAGTAAATAATTTCATTGTTTTGATTTGATTTAATTATTTACAGTGTTTGCTAATCTACAGGTGCTGTTGAAAGGGTGAAGAAGATCCGAGATTACGCTTTTGTTCATTTCTCTCAAAGAGAGGATGCCATCAATGCCATGAATGTACTGAATGGAAAGGTAAGGCGGCACACAAACTAATTCAACCTAACACAACCTAACGTACTTGAATCATTATGAAATAATACTGAATAAAAAAACTCTGATTTTCCTCCAGGTCATTGATGGTTCTCCCATTGAGGTAACACTAGCTAAGCCTGTGGATAAGGACAGTTATGTTCGGTACACCCGAGGCACAGGGGGTCGTGGTGGGACTCTGCTCCAAGGAGATTATGCTTACACCGTAGGCCAGATGTATGACCCCTCAGCAGCCTATCTAGGAGCACCAATATTCTACGCTCCTCATGCATATGCAACCATCCCTAATCAGTTCCGCTTCCCCAGTACCAAAGGGCACATAAGTACCAGGGGGCTGGTGCGCGCCCCCTCTGTGAGAGGTGGGTAATCGGATTCACTTGTTCCAGAAATTTGTAATTAAATGTGTGACAATCATCTTCTAGAAATCCCAATCAAGCTTGTGAAGTATCTGCGAAAAATTAAGTCATTCTTAATGAATACATGAAATACAGATTGAATACAGACTAGGCCAGTCTACAATTATTAAAGTCAACATGAAATACTTTTCACATATTTACATTCATAATGTGACAATTCCATAAAAATAAAAAAGAGAGAGAGAGAGAGACATTAATTGTTTGGATAAAATCAAAAAGTGCGTAGATGAAGGCAGGTCGGTGCAATAGCCTTGTGGGCAGCGAGCCAACATTAAATGGCATTGCCCTATGGGCATCCCGAGTTTGAATCCTGACTCGGGGGGGATCGGCTAACCAGCTCGCTCCCACTTCGCTTCCTATCAGTTCTGAGCTGTCCTATCGTAATAAAGGTGAAAATGCCAAAAATATATTTAAAAAAGGGCCAGGTGGTTGAAATGGATTTAAAGGGGGTTTTGTGATGTTAGCCGAAAAGGAACATTGCTTCAGAGTGAATTATTGTTTTTAAAACAAACAATACAAAACAACATTTTTGGAATAACATGCACTGATGAACGGTGCACAATTAAGTAAATTAAGTACATTTTCATTTCATGTTGACTTTAAATAGACAGGGCAAATTACTTATGTAAAGTTCTTTCATTATTGTTGTATTATGGCAGTTCAACCATATGATATTTGCATCTTCATTTGCATGTGATCTTAAACTAAATGCATAGTTTGCTTGTCCTATCTAGCATTTGAATTTGTTATCCATGCCTGCATATTACAGTCCAGTAACAATAACATATTACTCTGAATGGATGGGGTCCAAAAATCAAGTCTATCAAATGTATAAAAGAAATGATCTGGCAAGAATCAGAGATGCAGCATGATCTGTAATGTGCTGGCTTGGGATATATGATGATCAGTTTCTCTAAATCTTGATTGAAACCCAGGTGATTTCTGGTGATTTGATTCGACTTAATGCCTTCTTGCATTCCTAGAAATTTACATGAATGTACCTGTAGGGGCAGCGGGCGTACGTGGTTTGGGCGGGCGAGGATACCTTGCCTATGCAGGTATGGGTCGTGGCTGTCCCACGTACCAACTCAAGACAGACAAACGCCCCGACGACAAACTCTATGACCTTCTTCCTGGCATGGAGCTCACGCCCATGAACCCAGTCACTCTGAAGCCTCAAGGCATCAAACACGCCCCACAGGTACACTCATACCCTCACTGAAAAGATCACTTATGGATTTTGAAAGGAAGAATTTTTACAAGGACGATTTTGCCTATTTTTGCAGATCTTGGAGGACATTTGCCAAAAGAATAACTGGGGACAACCGGTTTACCAGCTTCACTCTGCTATTGGACCAGATCAGAGGCAACTGTTCCTTTACAAAGTCACCATCCCTGCTCTGGCTACTCAATATCCAAATATGTATGCCACAACTTCTACCTCGATGATACACACATTATCACAAAGCAAGAACACTTGCATTAACTGTGTCACAAAACCTAGTGAGCTGCCTAGATCAGTCGTTCCCAACCACGTTCCTGGAGGAACCCTAAACACTGCAAAGTTTGCTTGTTTCATTTGTTAGACACTCCCATTTCATGTCTCTACTAATGAGCTGATAATTAAGGAGACAATCAAAATCTGCAGTGATGGAAGTACTCCAGGAATGTGGTTGGGAACCACTTACCTAGATCAGGGTGTCCTCCTTTTCTCGGGCATGTCTGGGTTGGGATTTCTAAATTGCCTTAAAATGTTTGGGTTTTGGCTTTGTTTTCCTACTGATGTGTTTTCTACAATCCTTATACATTATGGCTCTGTCTGAAAGCTGTGTATCACTTTGCTTGTGTATCAAGCAATGTAGCCATCAGACATCAAATCAGCTCACAATGTTTTGGGACACAGCAATAAATGTACACTTTTCAGTCAGAGACGGCATGCAGCAATGCATGATAGACACAGCACTTCCTAGCTTCTGTGACTATAAACCTAACTCACCTCCACATCTCTATTTTGAATGAATCTATTTTAGAAAAAATGAATCTATTTTTGGAAATATATACATTTTTCAACACCAAATTTTACCACTGATGTTTTCTGTGCGTCCAATCAGACATCCGTTTACCCCCGCCAAGCTCTGCGCATCAATGGATGACGCCAAGCTGCATGCGGCCGAACACACGCTGCAGATCCTTGGTGTTCAGACAGAAGGCGCCGACGCTTCCGCTGCTGCGGCCGTCGCTGCTGCATTCCCAGGTATGTGAGGTCTGTAAGACTGCTACTTATTTCACTGTGACTCTAGCAAACACATACTAGGACAAATATTGGTAACACTTTATTTCGAGTCCACTTTAGACATTCTACTAACAGTAAGTAACTTTGCAGCTACATGTCAACTAGCAGTCATTAGAGTATTAGTAGACTGTCTGCTTAATATCTTCTAACGCATTATTTTGATGGGTTCACAACATACAACATACTGACTATGAGAACCTTTGCAAGTAGGATATGTCAACTTATTCGACTAACCCTAAACCTACCCTAATAGTCTACTCATAGTTAGTAGATATGTAGTTGCAAATTAATGAGAATTAGTTAACATGTAGTTACTTATAGTAGAATGTCTAAGGTGGACTATCAAAATAAAGTGTCACCCAAATATTTTAGTCTATTAATTACTCTGTAATGAACGACTGTGACAAAGATTTGTTTTAAACCTGAAACTCACAAGTAACAGAACTATTAATAAAATTGTAATAATTATAATAAAACTGATACATAATATCAGTTTAGTTAATACAAATTTATATTTAATATTTAAAAGATAACGCACCCTGTTTATTTTGTCTATTTTTTAAAAGCACATTGTTTTGTTGTTATTATGACTATACACAAATAAAAGTAGACCCTTTGCAGTTTCAGAAAATACCTTGTTCTTATCTGTGCGATCAAAATTCATGGAGTATTTTTAGTTATTTCCGCGGTCATAAAGAAAATACCAGACAGACCGCAGTGGGCTTCGACCACAGGGGGTTAAAACCACATAAAGAAAAATTAAGGAATAAATTAATTGAAAAAAAAAATGTAAATGTCAATTTCTTGCAATACTTCAAAGTTTGAAAATACAACTTTCAATAGATCTCCATTACTTTTTCATACATTTTATGACCACACTGCAAAAAAAAGCGATGTTCTTCATCAGTATTTTTTCCAGGTTCCAATGTTTAAAATTTCTTAAAATCAAGATTTACTAAAAAATTGATCAAAATGTAATGAGTAGAACAAATCTGCTAATGGGCTCAGAAAAATCAACTTAATTCAAAGAGAAAACAAGTTTCCATTCCCCATTAACAGATGTTTAACATTAATAGTTTGCACCTCAAATGAATGCATCTTGTTTTAATGATGTTTAGGTATTTGTATTGCAAAACATATTGAGGAAGATATTCATTTTGCCTTGCAATGCAACATCTAATGACACGTCTTTATAAATGTAAGACTGTCTGCCCTTTCATTAGGCCTTTATTTTGACCTTTTTAAGACCTGCAGAAACAATGGAATTTATAGAAATATAGATACTCTGTTTCAAGTAACCCTAAACTATTTACGTGGATTAAAAATCCAAACCCATCCATTTGTATGTATTTATGTCTTTTAGATGAAGTGGTCTTGTCATCTGATACTCACATATGTGCATTCTAAGGTTAACAAAACAATAAAAAAAAATAACACCTACGGCTTTTCAACAGTTATTTTGCCCTGAGTCCGTTCCTTTTGTTTTCACAGGTTATGCAATTGCCAGCACCACTGCTACCCAGCTGAAACAGGCCGTTTCTCTGGGTCAGGACCTGACTGCCTATGCAACCTATGAGGGTTACCCTGCCTTTGCTGTGGCAACCCGTGGGGATGCATATGGAGTGTTTTAAAACCTTTAACTAACAGTCTCTGTAATGTCAATGTTAATCTGTCATGTATTCTGTCGTGTCTGTAGGTTAGTAGTGATTGTTTGTTTAGAGTTATGATAACTTTATTTCTTCCCAAGTGTTTTGAGCATTTTTGCGATATTCAAGAATATGAGTCACCTTTTGACTTAACTCAGGAAGAGGGCCGTCTGAAAGCTGCCGACAGCTCAATCCCAAACAAAAAAAAGTCACATTTTAAGTTTTATTGCTGTTTGTCAATGCTTGAATTTCCTTGATTTAAACATTACTTGTGTCATAAATTGTGGTCATCCAGAACGGTGACCCCATAAGATTAGAATTTTTTTTTTTTAAATATCTAAATGAGAGAAATTTAGGCTGGACCCTTGTTCAATGCTGCCTGCTGCCTTTGAACGATTGCCTTTAACAATGAATCATTACAACTGAATGTAATTTCAAAACACTTAGTAATATTCCATTGAGCAAAGTGATACAGATTTTTATCCAGACATTTACTTTAATAAGCTTTGGTATTGTATTTAAAGTGGTTTGTTTTTGTGTTGGTTTTCTTTCAGTATTTACATTAACACCTAAGTACAGAGAGTTTTAACAGATGAAACCCATTCATACGCTTTTGTATGTATCTTCAGGTTTTGGGATCATTTTAGACATGGTTGACACCTTGTACCTGGTTCGTTTATTAGTAGTTTTGCTATATTTTATAAGATATTTACAGGCTTGCTACTAATATTTTCCCACTTCATACGTGGGGAATGTAAGAGCATTGTTTAAATACACATGGACACATTTTTGTTAAATATAAAGATGCCTTAAAGGTGACAGTATTAAAGTTTGTGTAGCACTTAGAACTTATTTTTATACCTGACTTCCAACTCTGTTTGGATGAACTTTGTTATTCGATCATAGAGTGTTTGAAATTATTTATTGTCTAAGTGATCGGCATCAGATCCGGAGGGAGAATTGGAACGGGCATCATCAGGACAAAAAAAATAAAAAAATCTGAGATGAGATCATAGTGCTACAAAGTAGGCGAGTTGTGAAAATATAATTCGAATAAATCAACTAACCTTCAATAAATCAAATTCAGTTCTTGACATGTCTCCAGACTTCTTTTTTTGCATTTGTGACCCAAAAACACATTTTTGATATAATAAGCATTAGATATGTACAGGTTGCACATTCTTTAGCATCACTGTTCTTTGTATAGGCTAGCTACTTTTAAATACATAACAATAGTATGGGCTACACTTTGCACAACGCTTATAGTATCTCTGAGTTTTATGTAAATTACAATGATACTAGCAAGTTTTAGGGAGCAATCTACATAATAATTAACTCCTTTACCTATCCAACAAAACTTCAGCATCCCCTAGAATTTACTTTCTCATCATCAAATCTTTCCACCTTGTGTTCGCTGTTTTTTTTTTGTTGTTTTTTTGTCTTTGTCAGTCTTCCCGTTTTCTAGCTTCAGACCTGTTCTGCTTCTTTGGCCATAAAGGTACTGATTCTCCCATTAGTAAAGCACGATAATACAGCAGGTGTGTTTCATTGCCTAAATTTTGCTCTGTGCATCACCAAACTACACTATGTGGGTCAAGTTTTTTCAACATGGCCGAATACATTAAGGGCATGACCAGCACTGTGTGTAATGAAAACTTTTTTTATGGAAAACTACTATGAGTCTTTACAAAAACATATTATCTCTATGTAATTAAAAAAATATTAACTACTGAATGCAACTTTAGGCTGAAAATAGTTATTTTTCGAGCTTTTGAGCCATTTTGTTCATCCATTTGCAAGATGCTTGCTACTTTTATAAAACAAATAGTGCATAATTAAACAACAGGACACAAATTTAAATTAAAAAATGTATTAAATTCTGAAGACATTGTACCTGACATATAAACTAAGTGTGTGCTGCCTAATGATAATGTGAACACATATTGTTTATTTTAACAGTTAGAGACCAATGGAACAGTTTTATAGATATTATTTATACTTAACCAAGCAATTACCTTACCTTAGAAATCAATATTATATTCAACCCAATGGAAACCATCACAGAAATTCCAATGGTTTCCACTACAAACTATTAACTCTTAACCATTAAAAAATGGTTTCCTGTAGAGTGTTTTGGGACATATTCCATTAGGATTTATTGGTTTTAACAAGCCACCAATAGAAGGTGATTAATTACTAGTAGAAACCCCCATGCACCATTACAGTTTCCATTAAAACCAATACATTCTATTTCTATTGTTTCTTTTGTTTTGTTTTTTCAGCAGGGCAGTGTCTGTGAATTTTACATTTTAGTACTCTCACTATATGAACGTTTAAAGACAGTGTAAAGAACAATAACATTAAGTTATAGATTGATGCTGTTAATTGAACACTGACTATATGAGCAGCTAATATCTGTCAGCGTCACATCTAATGTTCTTTCTCAGTAATACACTGATTAATAGTAAAAACTTTGTGTGACTTTGAAAGCATCAGAAGTGCCCACGTATGGTGTGGTGATGGTGTTGTTATCCATGATTTGTTTGAAGTGTCCAAAGTGTTGAATCCGGTAGGTTCCTGTCTGTGCCGTGAGCGGGATGTGCCACTCCACTTTTGACCAACTCCGGCCAGCAAGTCCTTTAATCCAGTGAAACCTGAATACACAAAAGGAGTCTACATTATAGAGCATATTTATTTTTTAATTACTAACATTATAATTTAACATTTTTACATGATTTTCCCCAGTTTTGAAATTTAGGTTTGTCTCTGTGCTCAAAGAATTTTAAAAACTGATATCAAATAAATCAATATTCAATCAAAAAATGCCCTTTTGCAGTTTTGCCTTTACACAGCATGTCAGATTAATCTAGAAGTCCTATAGGGATCACACATGGATTTTGGCCTGAGGATTGAAATGATAAGACCTTGACTCAGAGGTTGAGTTAATAAAGCAGTTAATGCTGATGGTATCTTTAAGGCAAATGCTAAGTAAAAGTATAGACTAATACAAATGAATATGATAACATTAGCATTTAAAAAGCATAAAAAATGCCTCTTTCAAAACACATTACCTCGTTTCCCACGATGCATCTGTGTGAACTATTTCCCATGAGTCGGTGTCGTTGTGAAACCTCTCCACTGTGACAAATGTCTTATCTCTCTGATATTATAATCACCACAGATTAGTTATATCTTATACATAAAAGAGCATGTTTTGCAAGAGATTATTGTAGAGTTACTGCTACTAAAGAACTCACGATATCTCCAGAGTGTCTCGGGTTTCCAGCGACAAATGTGACTGATGCCATTTCTCCCTTTAGAATAAATAAATCACATAAAGCTTGTCAATTTATAATAGTGAGCTTGTCTTTCACTAGTGCAGTGTTAATGTAGAGTCACATTTTTCATGGGCAAAAAAAAGTCCACTGTCAACAGCATAGCAGTTTTTAAAGATAACTACAGACCTGTCTCTCTCCTTCCATTCATAGGGAAAACACTCGAACGAGCTGTCTTCAACCAGCTCTCGCGGTTTCTTTCACAGTACAACAAGCTGGATGCTAAACAGTCAGGTTTCAGGAGTGGCCATTCAACAGAGACTGCGCTACTCTCAGTCACTGAAGCCCTGCGAACTGCAAAGGCTGATTCCAAATCGTCAGTCCTCATTCTGCTGGATCTCTCTGCTGCTTTTGACAGTGTCAATAATCAGATTCTCCTGTCTACACTCTCTTCACTGGGCATCACTGCAATTCCACTTCGCTGGTTTGAATCCTATCTCACCGGTAGATCCTTCAGGGTGACCTGGGGAGGGTAGGTATCCAAACCACATCAACTGATCACTGGAGTTCCTCAGGGATCGGTTCTTGGACCCCTCCTCTTCTCCACGTACACTACATCGCTGGGTGCCATCATACATGCACATGGCTTATCCTATCACTGCTACGCCGATGAAACGCAGCTCTATCTCTCTTTTCAGCCAGATGACCCAACGGTAGCTGCACGGATCTCAGGCTGCCTGGCGGACATCTCGGCATGGATGAAAGAACATCACCTACAGCTCAACCTGGCAAAGACGGAACTTCTGATCTTCCCTGCCACTCCGACTCTACGGCATGACTTCACGATTCAGTTCGGCTCATCAGTGATTACCCCATCAACTTCGGTCAGAAATCTTGGTGTAATCTTTGATGACCAGCTGACCTTCAAAGAGCACATTGCAAAGACTGCTCGTTCCTGCAGGTTCGCACTACAGAACATCAGAAAGATCAGGCCCTTTCTGACAGAGCATGCTGCGCAACTTCTTGTCCAGGCCCTGGTTGTTTCTAGACTGGACTACTGCAATGCTCTTCTGGCTGGTCTGCCATCAAACGCAATCAAACCTCTACAAATGATTCAGAATGCAGCGGCACGACTGATCTTCAACGAGCCCAAAAGAGCGCATGTTACACCTCTCTTCATCTCCTTGCACTGGCTACCAGTGGCAGCTCGCATCCAGTTCAAGTCACTGATGCTTGCGTACAGATCTACCACAGGCTCTGCACCCTCCTACTTCCACTCACTATTACGAACCTACATCCCCTCCAGAAGTTTGAGATCTGCTAGTGAGCGACGCCTTGTGGTACCATCACAGAGAGGCTCAAAATCACTCTCCAGAACATTCTCGTTCACCATTCCTGGCTGGTGGAATAATCTTCCCACCCCTATCCGGAACGCCGGATCTCTGGCAACCTTCAAGCAACAACTGAAAACTCATCTCTTTCGGCAGTACTTGACTTCATCCTAAACTCAAAAAAAAAATAAAAAAAAAAAATAAAAAAAATAAAAACTTTCCCTCTATCTTTCTCTCCACCTACTAGCTTGTACTTATTTGAACAATGACTGAGACTTGGTGTTACGAGCACTTCCTCTGTCTGACTGCCTCTTCAAGATGAATCGCTTTTTGTATTCCCAATTGTAAGTCGCTTTGGATAAAAGCGTCTGCCAAATGACTAAATGTAAATGTTAAAAAGTAGTCACATTCAAACCAGGCACCTTTATGTTAGCCAATGCAGCAAAATCACATTTCTATGTTACAAAAACTACATGGAGAACTTTTTCACCCTCACGTGAAACGCCCAAATGTGTGGATTCCTACTGAAATGATTGATTTTGCCTGAAAAAATTGTGCCAAACAATAATAAACGTGACCGCACATTTACTGTACTGTTTGTACAGCACAATTATTAACCTACCACTTTATAGACAGGGTTAACCTGCTCTAAGACATCGCCAAATGTGGTGTCAGCTGGTAGTACATCTGCCACCGGGTCCTTCACTTGATTAAAAAGTTTGTCTTCATCAAAGAAAGGGGGTTCAGGACCCTTCGGCAGCTCTCCTATTGTTCCCTGTGGAAGATTGGTTTATTCATGAGATCAGCCAGGCCATTTCAGTTCATCAAAATGTCACAAATGACTGTAAGGCAGCAGAGCGTTACATGAGCTATAGCTTTGGCCAGGCCTCTGTAGCGCTGGATATACGCCGAGAGAGTGTGAGGGCCAAAAATGGTGGATGCACCCTCATATCGCTGGATCTGTGAGGATAGAGGAAAAAGACAGACACGTTTTTTTTTTGCGATCACTGATGTACACTGGACCACCATGTACTGTAAATACCATGACTTTTTTACATTATGCTTTTTAGCATACACACCTGATATTCTTCATATGTAGTGATGTAGTGTGTGTAGATGTTGCACAGACCAGCAACAACCACTTCTGCATTAGCGAAAGACTCTTTCACCTCCAACTCCTATGGAAATCAAGTGAAATGGTTATGACATCAACTTTTACAAAACTTTTTTTTTTCTGTACCCCTAAACATAGTTAAAAAAAAAAAAAAAAAATTGCTAACATTATTTGAAGGACATATTGTCATTATTAACTCATATTATCTCATTATTAGCCCATATTAATACCTTATTCTGCATGACCATATTTTAAATCTCTTAATCCTACCCCATACAAACTTAACACCTACCTTATGACTATATTAAGGCAAAAGTTGTATAGTTAATAGTTTGTTAATAGTGAGAATTGGTTTTAAACGAATTGGGAAAAATGTGGACAACTGGTCAAAGGTTTGGAATATTTTTTTTTTATGAAATATTTAGGTTATTGCGGTGATGCAAATCAGAATTTTCAGCAGCCATTTATTTAGTTTTAGTTGTCACATGATGCTTCAGAAATCATTCTAATATGCTGATTGGCTGAAATATTTCTTATCAATGTTAAAAAATAGTTTTTGCCGTTTAACATTTATATAGAAACTGTGATACACTACACTACTATTAAAATGTTTGAGGTAAAGATTAAAAAACTGAGAAAAAGTGACAGTAAAGTTAATATGAATTTATTTACGGAAAGAAAATATGCAGTAACAGAAGATTTCTATAAATTCTGCAAAACAGCAAAACGCAAAAACTCGTTTCAATGTTGCTAAGAACAATTGTTAATAATTCAGCACCTATTTATAAAATCAAGCACCAAAATCAGGATATTAGGATTGTGTGACACTGAAGACTGGAGTAATGATGCTGAAAATTCAGCTTTTGAGAATCAGAGAAATAAATTACATTCAAATAAATATTAAAATAGAATATAGTTATTTTTAATTTTAATTACATAATTACTATTCTTACTGTATTTTTGATCAAATAAATGCAGCCTTGGTGAGCATTAGAGACTTCTTTCGAAGTCATTAAAAATTAAATTAAATATTCCAAATTTTTTAACAGTAGTGTATGTGCAATTCTCACCTTTTTGACTGCCTCTCGAATCCTTCTCCCTGACATGGTACTAAAACATAGAAGACAATTTAGGGTAAACCATATTGGCTCATTATAGAGCCACTGTTTTCTATATTAAAGGTGGGGTATGTAATTTTCCAAAAACGCTTTAGAAAACTGAGTCGGGGCCGAGTACCAAAACAAACTTGTAGCCAAACTGTAGAGAACTCAAGGAGCAGAAGGCCTGCAATCGGACGCCGAGGTTGCTTTGGTTCTTCTCGATAGTATGGAGCTTATAATATGACAAAACTATTTGAATTTGAATTGTGTAAATTTGAATTATTGACAGGTGTCATTTAACAAAACTGAATATAATATTGGCATTTAACATAGTTCTGAATTTGAATTTTTTTAAACTTGAATAATAAACATTTGAAATGAAACAACAGAATTTTTTTATGGCAGTTTTTTTAATAGACATGTATTTTCAAACGGCGGATTTTTTGTTCTGAATTCTTTGAATGCAAATATCCAGTTTTAAAAAATACAGCTTCAAGTTTTCAAGATGAAGAAGAAATTCGGAACATTTAAATTCAAAGCGCAGAAATTCAGGTAAAGAAAGTAGGTTAGTAACACTGTGTCTGAACCAGACGCGGCTCGCTGCAACAGCCAGAGTCTGCCTACACTGGACGCAATAAAGCGACCATTGAAAATCATTTGAAATTTGTGTAAGCACGTCATAAATATAACGTGGCAGCAGTTTTCTGTCAGAGATTTGTCACGCCGTGCAGCATCCAGCGTAGACAGCATCACTGATTATAATAACTTCTATAGTATTTTGTTGTGCTGCTCGCGTCCGGTGTAGACACGGTGTAACATTGGTTTTGCTTTGTTTCACAGAACTAATCGTTGCCTGGGTTGCGTAGGCTACGTATGTGTGGGACGGAGCTATCAAAATAGGGGTAAGACCCTTTTGGGGGAGGGGCGTGTTTGTTTTGGTGATTTCAAATATCAACATTGGCTTCCAGAAATCGCTTACCCCACCTTTAACCTGTCCTATCAGAACTCACGTAAATTCTCCTGGGACCGCAACTACGGCTAAAGAGCCGATAGTGATGATCTGAACGTCCACAATGGCTGGATGCCATGGGAGGGGCGAATCCATCTGCATAAAAAAAACAATCATCAAAGTTATTATTTCAAAGCAAATAAAACAATCCGACAGGTGTAATTAATACTTGCCATTACCTATTGTCATGTACTTGTAAAACAAAATAAAAAATAAAATTTGAGCGATTTTCCCTTTTGGGACATTCTTATCTTAACAAAAGATATCATATTCGTACCTCCCCAGTGCTGAAGAGGATTGGTTTAGGCTGATGACAAGCTGTGGTTTCATTGGACGGCGGTCCCAAAATCGCATCTCTTATTCCATCCCAGAAAGGATCTCCATCTGTATCCCCTGGTCACAAGAAAAAGCATGACCATTATTATTTGCCTGTCAAATATGTAACCATAAGAACTGGCAAAGTACTTGCCAAACACGCGACGTAGCTATATTTGTTTATGAAACGCATACCTTGTATGAAGTTTAACTCTCCTCCTCCATCAGTTGTACCAGCAGCAAAACCGTGACCCAGGGCAGGTTTACACGTCCGTCCCTGATGGCAGAAACAGTGTTGGCATGAACACCACAAAGATGAGTTTTCTGGTTCATGTTAAGCTCTACAGACAGCATCTGTGACAATCAACTGATAGCTATAGAAAATATTTTTCACTCTTCTTTACAGATTCTAAAAACAACTGAAAAACATGTTTTGGTGATGCACTTACAATTTGGAAATTTAAAATCAGAAACATGAGATTTTTGTGTTAATGAACCTACAGGAATTATGCACTACAAAATGTGTGTTTTGATCTGTAAAGTTGTATTAAATTGTCCTTTTGAGATGAAACTATACTGTACCCAATTGTACACAGCACTTTACGAATCTTTGTTTTCGTTTACATGTAGATTACAGCGAAACACTATTTCTATTTCACTAGTAAAATGCTTGCAATTATCTAAATGCATGTGTAAAGTAAAAAAATAGCAATTTGACCGTGTTTTCTTATAATTCACCCAAAAGTGAAAACTATTATGATATAAAATACTGAATTATTGAACATTTCTTTAAAGTTGCTGTAAAACAATGTGCATTTTAAAAAGTGCTATTCAAATATAATTGACTTGACTACTCTTTTAGAAAATGCTCCTGGTCTCATTAACCGTATTTTATGCACAGGAACCCTGTACTCACTAAATGAGTGGAGTTTAATGGGACAGACTCATCGGTCATGTTGACCCACTGATGTGCGCCGTAAATGGGCCCACGTAGCTCCTGCTTTGCACTGCTGTACAGCTCCTGCAGAACAAAACAACTACGTAAAGTAATGCACTCACATCACAATCACTGCTACACATCAGGATCAAACAATATGACAAATGATACAAACCTTTGCTTTTTTATACATATTCTCTCCTATGATCCTGGTGCTTTCAAACATGTCCTCACCCGGTCCGAAAGCTACGCATGCTTTTTTCTGTTGAAAGGGACATGGAGCATGAACATTTCTAAGTGTCTGCAAATATTTAAGTTGAAATACAAAATTTAATGTTTAAATCAATCAATCAATCAATCAATCAATCAATCTATATATGTATATATACACACACACACACACACACACACACACACACACACACACACACACAAGTGCATCTCAAAAAAATTTGAATATCATGAAAAGTAAAATTTTGTGGTAACATTTAAAAAAGTGAAACTTTCATATATTCTAGATTCATTATATGTAAAGTAAAACATTTCAAAAGTTTTTTTATTTTTTTTTATTTGGATGATTAGAGCTTACAGCTCATGAAAGTCCAGTAAAATCCATTATCTCAAAATATTAGAATATTTCCTAAGATCAATCAAAAAAAGTATTTGCAAACAGAAAAGTTCAAGTTCTTTAAAGTATGTTCATTTATGCACTCAATACTTGGTCGGGGCTCCTTTAGCACTATTGAGCCTTCAGCTCGTCTGTATTGTTGGATTGACTGTTTCTCATCTTTCTCTTGAAAATATCCCATAGATTCCATATGGGGTTCAGGTCAGGCATGCTGGTTGGCCAATCAAGCACAGTAATATCATGGTCAGCAAACGACTTGGAAGTGGTTTTGGCACTGTGGGCAGGTGCTAAAGTCCTGCTGGAAAAGGAAATCAGCATCTCCATAAAGCTTGACAGCAGATGGAAGTATAAAGTGCTCCAAAATCTCCTGGTAGACTTTGTACTTGATAAAACACAATGGACTAACACCAGCAGATGTCACAACACCCCAAATCTTGACTTCAGAAACTTCACACTGGACTTCAAGCAGCTTGGAGCAACAGTCCAGTCCTTTTCTCTTTAGCCCCAGTAAGATGCTTCTGACGTTGTTTCTGTTTCAGAAGTGCCCTTTTCCTGAAGACGTCTGAGCGTGGTGACTCTTGATGCACTGACTCCAGCTTCAGTCCACTCCTTGTGAAGCTCTCCCAAGTGTTTGAATCCGCTTTGCTTGACAGTATTTTCAAGCTTGCGGTCATCCCTGTTGCTTGTGGACCTTTTCCTACCCAATTTCTTCCTTCCAGTCAACTTTGCATTTAATATGCTTTGATACAGCACTCCTTGAACAGCCACACCTTTCAGTAATGACCCTCTGTGACTTACCCTCTTTGTGGAGGGTGTCAATGATCGTCTTCAGGACCATTGCCAAGTCAGCAGTGTTCCCCATTATTGTGGTTTCAAAGAACAAGAGATACACATAATTTATACTGTACGGCTGGTCATTTATTGAAACTCAAACGTAAATATTGTAATATTTTGAGATACTGGATTTTTGACTTTCATTAGCTGTAAGCTCTAATCATCAAAATTAAAACAAAAAACTTTTGAAATGTTGTACTTTACATGTAATGAATCTGGAAAATATCAAAGTTTCACTTTTTAAAATAAGTTACCAAAAAAATGAACTTTTTCATGATATTCAAATTTTTTTTAGATGCACCTGTATATACATTATAGAAATTATATACATGTTATTTGATAACTTCGGCCTTGTATTTCAATGTAATATATAATATAGATAAATAAAACAGAAATTTACTGTATTGCAAATTCAATAATCAGATAAAAGAAGATTTTAATTAGTGGAATGTGACCAAATAAAGAAACAATTTTTTTTTTATAAAATAATTAAAAAAAATAAATACACACACACACACACACGTTGGTTTTTGTGGTTTATGGGGACTCTCCATAGGCGTAATGGTTTTTATACTGAACAAACTGTGTGTGCTATTGCCCTACACCAACCCTACACCTAAACTTAGCCCTCACAGGAGACTTTGTGCATTTTTAGATTTTCAAAAAAACACCATTTAGTATGTTTTTAAAGCCTTTTGAATTACGGGGACATAGGCAGTGTCCTCATAAACCACCTTCATATTGTAATACCTCTGTTATACCCATGTCATTATACAAATATGTGTCCTCATAAACCACCTAAACATGCACACACACACACACACGTTATACAGCATGTTTATAATAATTACTCACTCCACCGATGGGACAGGAGCTGTTAAGGTAGTCACACTTCTCGCCTGTGTTCACACAGACGGGGCCGAGAATGTTGGGAGATGAATCTCCAAGATTACTGGAGGAAAAGCCGGCTACAAAAGGACCCTGGAGGTACACAGAGTGTGATGCATTAGTGCGGAGCTTTTCATACTGTGCCCAAGTCAAAAAGTCTATTAAAGATATCCGCCGACATAAGCAACACAAATTTTATCTTCTGTTTAATATATAGGACAAACAGATCTTAACAGCATTAATTAACATCTTCAATAAATCTCCTGTGTTTAGAGCATTCTCAGGGGAACTATTGATTTTACTGAACGGCAAAATGTCCTTGTGAACTCTTGAAGTAGATTACAACTAATAAAGACAATTAATTAACCTCGAAGATGGGGCCCAGAGGGAAAGGCTGTAATTAAAAGGTAGACCTTTTACCTCACCGGGTAGAAAGCCAATGTTTTTCTCTTGCTCGAATGCATAGGAGGCGTAGCCGAGGTTGTCCGAGCTCACCATGCGATTGGTGTTATTCATACTGACAGGATGGACAGCAAACCAGCTGAGGGCAGATACATAGCCAAAAAATGAATACATTGCATTTATTATCAATGTATTTGATGAAGTCAATTACCTTGAAGACCTTAAGATCTTGCTATGTTTGTACTGGAACTTAAGATTTTCCAAAGTAAATGGTATATTATACCTGAGCAAGCCCATACCATCCCCGTCCAGATCTGTGAATTTCATGATGACAATCTGCTTGTCTGTGTTGAATTCATATCTGTCAGAAATGAATGCGTTGTGACTTACAGCTGTATTGATGTTTTGACACATTTTACTGTAAAACTACTTTGAGACAAAACAGCAAATACATAAATGCTACAAAAATAATATTACAACAAAGATAAATGGACCCTTTTTATATTTCCAGGCTTCTCAGAAGAGGAAGTAGTAAACGTCTATCATGGTGAATGGAAACTACAACAAATATAGGAGGAGTTTATTTGCAAAAACTTTTTATTTTAAAAAATCATGTTTTTTATTATGCTATCGTGTTTTATTGTGTTAGTTGGCTAGTATTTTTTTTTGAGTAATTTTGGACCTAATCAAAATAACCCAACTGCGGTTTGATTGAAATTAACTGGCATGCACAATAAAAGATTTTTGAAAATCTGTTTTTGCAAAGGAACTCTTCACATGTTTTCTGCGATTTAATGCCAATGTATTATAGCACAATGTATATACTTGTTTTCTGAACATGTATACATTTAATTTGCTTTCTGACTGCCTTGTGCATTATTTACACTTTTATATTTTATGTTAATTTGAATTTGCAATTACCAAAATGTCTAAATTTTCAGCAGACATTGTTTTTAATTTATTTAATATTCAAGTAAGTATTTAGTTTTTAAGTATTTCACATAAAATTATATTATACTGTTTCCTATAGGTAGAAAAAAAATGAATGACCTCATACTGGTAAAATAAAAATCACTTCTAGAGGGCAAGTATTGCCCATTCACCTAAAAATGACAGTTCTTTCCATTTACTTCCCTTCGTTGTTCTAAACCTTTATGACTGACTTTCAAAAGAACACAAAAGAAGATATTTTGAAGAATGTTGGTAACCAAATGGTTTTGTGTTCCATTACCGTACATAATCTGACTAAAAAATACTAAGGAGGTCAATGGGACCCAAAATGGTTTGGTTCAGAATATCAGAATATCTTGTTTTGTGTTCTACAGAAGTAATAAAAGCTGATTTCTGACACTGGTGGGATTTGAGTTCCTTTAAACTGCAGCTGGATCAATATGAGCACATCAGCACACAAACAAACCTGTTTCTCTCCTCCTCGGGGTTGTTCATGTATGAATGTGGGCTTCTGTTCAAGTTGTTGTCGATCAGCTGTCCTTTATTTATAAAAATTCGTCCAGGTCTCAAATTCCTGTGAGCTATATCAATGCTCTGATGCAGAGGATGGAAAATATGATCAATGACATGCTGAAGGCATTTACATGAACTAATTCAAAGGGTACACATTTATTATATTAGAAATGCTTTTCAAATGAGAGCTGGCCAGTAAAGCATACCTTGACTATTCCACTGACGATGGCTTGTATAGATGGCTTAATGTAGCCTTTACTGGTGATCATAAAGAGGGTGTACTGGAAATAGCCGCCCACACCTGAATGTGTGTGTGTGCCACTTATGACCACATTGTCCTGTCTGTACAGGTCTCCGTATTTAGCCTTTAGCTCTTGCAGAACCTAAAATGGTTTGGGACAATGATATTTAAATTCACCCTCATAATGCAATTCTAATGAGATTTAAGCAATATTGCGATTAAACTTTACCTCATGCAAACACGATACGATCAAACTGATGCGGTTAAAGCTCATAATCATAGCAATCATAATAGTAAAAATTGTGGCACATGCTGATTTTAAATCACAGTAAAACAGCATGTAAACACTGCAGTATTGGAAATAAATGATATGTAAATACAGTCACTAACAAGGAAAAATATGCCAGAAATGATCAAAATCTGGTTTGAAACACGAGTCATGATTATTAGATGCAAGATCTTTGGGTAACACTTTATTTTACGGTTACACCTATTAGTTGCTTATTAGCATGCATATTACTAGAATATTAGTCATGTATTAGTGCTAATAAAGCACATACTAATGCTTTATTCTACATCCCTAATCCTACCCAATACCTAAACTTAACAACTACCTTACTAACTATTAATAAGCAGCAAATTAAGAATTTATTGAGGGAAAAAATCATAGTTGATAGTTAACAAGTGTTCCCTATTCTAAAGATCTTTGTATTACTTTTACACTGTAAAAAGTGATGACTTAACTTTAAAAAATTGAGGAAACCTGTTGCCTTAAAATTATTAGGTAAATAATAATTTTAAAAAAAAGTTAAGTGGACTTGACAATTCACTTAACTTATTTTTTTTATTATTATTATTTACTTAATCATTTTAAGGCAACGGGTTTAAGTTAAGTCAAACTTATCACTTTTTACAGTGTAGTTTCTCAGATTTTTTAAATTATATATTTTATACAGTTCTGTACTAGAAATTTGATTTAATCATTCTAACAAAAAAAGTGGTGTTTCATAAAGAAATAAAATAATAATAGCAGTACAAAATACTGGCAGCTTTATTATAATATTTAATTAAAATAATATATATTTTTCAAAGTAGAAAGCATGTGTTAAAACATTTTGAAAAGCTTTTGTAGAATTTAGAAAAGTGAATTGTCAACTCATAAATACAAAAAATACCAAACTACTTAATACAGAGCTTTTAAATAAAAATCTAGTACTATATATTCCGAATTTCTAGTAGTATATATTCAAATAATTATTATTAATATTAAAAGTGTTCTTTGTATTTATGAAATTTACTAGCAGTTTTCCTTGACAGGGTCACTGACAATGTGTGTGTGCTGCGCATGTGTGTATATATATCATTCTGTTTGGGGTCATTTATATATATATATAAATATACACATGCTATTATAAGAGAAGGGCTTTATGTAAACTTTTCCCATGACTACAGAAGATGAAACCCGGAATAATGTGTGAGTGCTACCTCTAGCCTCAGTCTCTGAGAGACCATGCCGATGTCTGCAGTGACGAACACCACTCTTTTACTGCCATCGTCCACGATGAAGGCTCTGCTGAACAGACGTGTGTGGATCCCTCTCGCCGTCTGCTCAGTATTAGCGTAACCCATCTTTTCCACAAACAAAAAAACTAAATCAGCATTCACAAGAATCTTAAAGGTCATCGATATCTGTCCTTTATCATCACATCTGATCAGCGCACAGTCATAAACATTATCAGTCTAACGACAGATGAATATCAACGTCCAGCTATAAGGCCTCACTAATAATCAAACAGAACAGCTGGAAATAGTTTCAGAGTAATCAAATGATCAAAATCTAAGCAACTGAGAGAAATGAAACTGACCATAGGTAGATCGGCCACAGGCCCGGTACAGTCAGCTCGACCCGCACCGATCAGATAAGGGTTCTCTGGAGGATCCACTGAAGGGCTCGGCTCCTCTGGAGTCACTTCTTCTGGTGCACAAATAATTCAAACCAGACACGATATGATTTTTCAATAAGCTTATGAATGGAAAGAATTACACTGAGATACACTGAATAAAATAATGTTTCAAAGTAAATCATACGTCAAATTTAAATAGCACTCCTCCCTAATTTAAATAACTATACATATTTCTAAAATTTCTTTTTACTTAAGACAGATACATTTTAGTTTACATGCTATACTTTTCTTGTAATTAAACCATGTGGACAGTTCAGAATTACTTTAAAACACGTAATTACGTTTTTCTGAATCCAGTTTGAGGGCCAGGACTGTTATTAACCCCACTGAGACCGCTGTCATCAAAAGGAAGAGAACTATGAGGGAGATCTCCAGACCGTTGAGCCGACAGCACTCAGTCTTACGCGCCATCACCCTTCACTGAGACACACACACACAGCACATGGTTGTCACACAAAACATACACAACACACTAAACAACTCTGATCAGATATGTGAGAACATTGCCACTTAAACACAAAGCAAAGAGCAAGTGTGTAAAGTTGGAAGCATTAATCCATATTTCTATGTTGCTAAATGTCATGCACTACACTTCAAATGTTCAGGGTTGATATATTTTTATGCTAATATTTTATCATTTAAAATAAGTGTTTTCTATTTTAATATATTTTCAAATGCAATTTGTTCCTGTGATGGAATTTCCAGCCATTATCAGTGTTCATAAATCATTCAAACATGCCGATTTGCTGCTGAAGTAGCATTTCTTATTATTATCAATGTCAAAAACAGTTGCAGCTGCTTTATATTTTTAGGGAAACGTTTATACTTGTTTTAATGATTTTTTTTTTAAAGCTCAAAATATCAGTATTTATTTGAAATAAAAAAAATGTACAGTCATTACAGTCCATTTTGATCAATTTCACACACTATTGCTAAATAAAAGTATTAGTTTGGACTGATTTGGATGATTTTGACTTCTGATGCTCATAAGTTTATGTACCCCTTGCAGAATATGCAACAGTTGTTGATCATCTATGCAACAACACACAAAAAAAAAAAAAATTGTTTCAACTTAAAATTATTTATCATCCCGCTAACTTAACTTTTTAGTTTAGTCAACTTGAAATTTTAAGTTACTCAATGTTAATCTAGGGGACAATTGGTATATTTTTGTTGACTAAACTCAAATTATTTCAAGTTGAAACTAATTTTTTTAACAGTGCATTGTAGTCTATTAAGATTCAAGAGTAGGCTATGTAAAATTTTAAAACTAGTTAATTTGTGTAAATTCTTTACACAAATATTATTCTTTATAAGACTTTATGTAAACATCTTTATGTGAAACTGCTTATTCACTACAGAATTAATGAAAAATAGCAAATAGACCTGTCTTACTCAGTTTAAATTATTAACATATTGCTTATTCTGCAAAGGGAAACATAATATGAAACAATATCAAACAGGTGAATCGTTTTCCTGATCTATATAATAAGTGGAAAAAGTACTTACATGTGCTACTTGGGTCTCAAATTCACTGAAAGGTGTAGATTTTGTGCAGAAGAAACAAGCAAATCAAGTGTGGAACAAGTGAACAATTATAGTGTATACTGCACAAGGACAAAGGTAATATTCTCTGCACTGTTTATAGCCATATTTCATGTTGACCGTTTGAAACCAAACTCAGATTAGATTAGATTAGTTGCATAACATTTGAGATACAGCAGACCATATCAAGATGGTAATTTTAACCACAGAGAGAATTTTCAGTTAATAATAAATGTAACAAAATAAATGCAAATGTTAAGAGTAAATGTATTTAAAAAAACAAACAAAAAAACTATTGTGATACATGTATGCAGTACAAAAAGAGGCTGAATGCTTTGATTTTTTCCAAGTTATGAAATACTTAAATCTAGAAGGTTCAAAGTGGGATGCAGGCAGGCAGCAAATAAAATGTATTATTGCTGTGGGTAAAATGGTGTAGTTATGAATAAATATCAATAATAGATTTTTCTTGTCCTGTGTTAAGCTAGGCTTTTTTCCATCATGTGTATACCCCCTAAAAATGTAACTAATTTCAGTACGTAGTTACTTTCTATGGAAAGTAATGCATTGTTAATTTATTTTTATTTTTTTACTTATGTGGCATTGGGGTTGCTTGCTTTTAATATATAAAAAAATATTTTTGTCAAATGTAAAAGCCTTTTGCACCAAAAAAAAAAAAAATTCAAGAGAGTTCAACACACACACACACACACACACACGCACACATGTTGGTTTTTGTGGTTTATGGGGACTCTCCATAGGCGTAATGGTTTTTATACTGAACAAACTGTGTGTGCTATTGCCCTAAACCAACCCTACACCTAAACTTAGCCCTCACAGGAGACTGTTTGCATTTTTAGATTTTCAAAAAAACGCCATTTAGTATGTTTTTAAAGCCTTTTGAATTACGGGGACATAGGCAGTGTCCTCATAAACCACCTTCATATTGTAATACCTCTGTTATACCCATGTCATTATACAAATATGTGTCATCATAAACCACCTAAACATGCACACACACACACACACACACACACACACAGACACACACGATACATAAAGGATTTTTGCATTGACATTTAATTATTTTTTATTTTATTATTCATTTTGTGGAATACTGAATCCGTTTTTGTGCAAGTGAGATGAGTAAATGTTGACATTTAGTCTAGAACTACAGTAACATCATGATCACACAGGGCACACAACATCTCTGCACTTAATAAATGGGACAACAAAGTAACTGGCGTTACTTACTTGAAAAATAACTCTGATATTTTCTTGTAAATTAAAAAGTAGCATGTTACATTCCTAGTTACTTGGAAAAAGTAATCTGATTACGTAACTTGTGCTACATGTAATGCGTTACCTGCAACACTGCTTACTAAAGCAATAAATTATGCATAATTACATGCAACTACCTCTAAACCAAACCCTAAAATATGTATAATACACTGTACGTAAATGTATAATTACACTGTAACAAAGACACGTTAAAATAAAGTATAAATAAAACAATTGATATACGGTATTGGTCTACCAAAATAATTTAAATTATTGCCTTTAAATTTTTAAAACGTATGTTTATATCATGACAAATACTGATAATTCGGACTGTCACTAAAAAGAATCAGATAATGAAGCAAAGCTGATTTGTGCTGATTTTTTGTAATTTATTTGTTTGTCAATGGACGAACACCTCCTAATATTACATCACAATATAGCAGCTTGTTGTATTAGATGGTCAACGGAGATCATCTGTTCTGGCTCATGGAAAGGATGGATTGGTTCACATCATCTTGTCAGTCAAACCCAGAACTGAATACTCCAGAGACCTGGATTTCAGTCAGAGCCATAAAGCACCAGCTGTCTGACAGACAAACAACGTGGCAAAAAAAAAAAAAAAAAGATTCCAGAGACAAATACATAAATAAATACAATCCCAAAACAACATCGGAGAAATGGTTATGGACAACGGAATTAGCTTTGCTGACACGGTCATGGAAGTACACTTTCAAAACGAACAGTATTGTTACATTCGAGCGACGAGGTGAGTTCTGTTTCAAGCATACGTGGTTCAAAACTGAAATGGTCTTTGAACAAACATAAAAACATTGCGACAGTTGACTGTCAAGACCACTGATCGCAATGAAAGATTAAGGCACTGAGGAACATTAGATTATCCAAACGATAAACATCTTCTGTAGCTCTCAAAGTAAAGAATTAGTTCAAAAAATTAAAAATATATTCATAAACCTACTCTGACAGCATGTGGTGTTTAACAGGCGACTAGAAAAATGTAAGGCTGTACAAAACTGATTCTTGTTCCTTCCAAACAGAAAAATGCACTATTTATATTTTGTCAAATTGCTTACTTGAGTTAACAAAAAACAGCTTGAAAAGATGGCTTTGTGCTTGTAAACAGGGGCAAAGATACTGAAGATACAAATAAATAACTTGGCATTTAGTTTCTTTTTGTTGCTGCAATGCAGGATTATGCTACGGGCCAATGCAAGCCCAATAACAGAAAATCACCAACATTGGTTTCTCCTAAAGCCATGATTGTTCTCAGCCCTATATGTGCTAAGTTTTACATCCAAAACCAATCCTGTGAGGACGTCACAGAGGAATGAGATACTTTGGATGACTGGTTTTGTTAATTAAAGGGATCCACTACAACGTCAGGCTTGTTTCGGCATTTTGGGCACATATTTGAGACCGACTTCCAAATATAGCACTTGCACATTAGTCAATCGGAGTCTATCCGTGTGTACTTCATGTGGCCCCAATGCAGCGATCGCCATGAGAAGGGCTTCTGGTAGCTGCGGGGGACGACGGCGGGAACATTGTTTTCCAGGTACCGGAAAAATCGGTACCACCATACATGGGTGATAAAGTTGGTCTGGGATGTCACTTTGAGAGCCTAGAAAAGATACAGATGTAGAAAGTTAAAAGAAACCATAAATGGGTTGACGCGGAAATCTGAATGGAAATTTTAGCATGTGTGGCGTACTTGTTGGTTGGCCATTGTGTGATACCACCAGAAGAGACGTGTGGTGATGAAGTAGGCCACAACAACATCAATCGTGTAGTGGTCATGAGCAAGAAGGATGCAAAACACTCCTATTGCACAAAGAGCCCAGCAGCCCCAGTGGTACCACCAGAACCTTCTAGGAGAATCTGTGAGGAGCAAGAAAATCAGGGGTCTTATAACGTAGAATTGTGAGTCTACCTAAATACACAACCAGTGAAATGAGGCAAGAAATAAGGCAAGGGTTGGCAACCTTTTGGGCATGAAGTGCCATTTTTAATTTTTATGGTTAACCACTGTGCCAATAAGCCTGTAACTTGACGCAAATAAAATGAATATATTTTGTCTGAAAACATTCTAGAGTAATATTTATGTTGTTTTGTTAGAAAAGGAATATGTAGGTTTCATGATTTCTACAGTATACAAGTTCAAAGACATTAAAATCTCAATGGAATTAATACACATACACATAATTCTCAAATTATATGTTCTTATAAATTTCACATGATATATTAAAATTTCCTTTGAGTCTTTTTTTACGTTATATTTATGGGCTTTTATGCCTTTAATGGACAGTACAGTAGAGAGTAGACAGGAAAGCATTGGGTGGAGAGAGGGGATGGGCAAAGGACCTCAAGACGGGATTCAAACTCGGGTCGCCACGAGCACAGTTGCGCTATATGTCGGCACACTAACCACAAGGCTATTGGTGCAGACTTAATTTTTTTCTTGCATCACAGCGTGTTTCCTGTTTCTCGTAATAATGCAGTAACAATAAAAACTACACTATATTTGTATAATCACTCATCTGTGAGGAAATATAATAAACCAACACTTGTGCTTCAACTGTCCACTAGGAGACGGTGTTGTCTCAAGTCAGTGTGAGTTACTCACATTCCTTCATGAAGAGATAAGTGAGGGTGAGCATGACCGTGTGGCCGCTGTACAAGTAGTCTCCACACATGTTATGAGAACCCGTGATGCTCAGACCTCCTCCTGCAATCATTTTCATCACCCGCCGCATCTGAGATTCCCAGTCACCATACAGCTGCCAGAAACAACGAACAAGCATTAGCATCATGACATTCTCCTAGAATTCCTTGAAACCTGTTTTCATACTCTGCTTGTTCCATTTTGTTTCTACAAACTCAGCATGTGTTCATGTTGACAGCAAATAAGCCCTTTGAGACTCAACATAAAAGCAAAAAATGGCTCCCAGAAAACAAAGTTCTTGGTGTTTTTGTCTGGGCTTTCTTACAGCAACTGCGTTCAACAGGAAAACAGGTTCTAACAAGAGTGAAAGAGTTGCTGGGCTTGATAATAAGTGTTTCCTGCAGGTCCCGTGGTGTGGATTTCCTGCCTTGCATCTCATCGACCATATTGAGTCTCTCTCTCTCTCTCTCACACACACACGCGAACACACACACACACACACAGAGAGTTGTGAAATGATCAACAGTGGACTGTCGGCATGGTAACACTAGAGAAGTTACTCTCTAAACAATCATTTAATTTCACAATAATTTTACTCATTTTTCCGGTACGTGCAGATTTTGTCCAGAAAGAGGGCCACTGATGGGGAAAATAGTTCCTTATTTTTTTTCTATGAAGAAAATTACACATTTTCAAAAGATTCCACTATTTGACATTTACTTCCTTTATTTTCTTATTTAAACCTTAAATTACGCAACACAATTTTCAGTTAAATGGGTAGTTGATTTTGATGTCACTGTTTTAAGGTTAGTTAGTGTGTAATGTTACTGTTTGAGCATAAACAATATTTGCAAAGTTATGACGCTGAAAGTTCGGAGATATTGTCTTTCAAAATTATGGCAATTTAATGCCTACAGTTATGGCTGGTAGGGACTACAACGAGATACTTTCCGGGTTGGTGACATCACAAACCCTGAAATTTACACAAACCCCACCCGCAGGAACATGCAACAAAGGGAGCTTTAGAGAAGAGGAAGAGTTGTTGCCATGGCGTCAAAACTAGGGGTGCACGAAAAAAATCTATTTATATGAATCACGATTTTGTCTTCTAAAGATTCTAATTAATTCACAAGTTTCAAAATCAATGTTTTAAAGAAGCAGTTCTTAATCCTGTTCCTTGCGTCCCCCTGCTCTGCATCTCTCGCTCTCATCTGATTCAGATCATCAGCTCATCAGCTCCTTCAATGAACTGTGTTCCAATTATACAATTTATGTGTATAGACAGATATTTTTCACATAGCTATGAGAAGCGTTAAACATGTGTACGTGGTTGTTGTTGTAGCGAGCAATACTAGCAATAAACATCCTCTTCACTAATATTCGCTGGGTCTCATACGGGCTCAAATTGATAAGCAATATTGACAACACCATTGTTTAGAATACAACCAGGGCACATGCCACTGATGTGAGGGGCGTGATGTTTCTGAGCGAATCACAACACACTGGGCCAGCTAACCAATCTGAGCCCACTGCGGATTTATGAGGATCATATCATTTAGGATCATAGGATTATATCATTTAGGATCATAAACAATCTGAACAGCAAATTTCAAGGTTAAAAACAGGAAAATAGACCCAATCTCTATTTGTGTGGCGAGACTTTAAAAAAAGACGTAAATACTTTGCATATTTTAATCAACCCTTGCATGATGTTAATTCTGGGTACAATTATAATGTTCAAAAATAAATAAATAAAAATAATAAAATAAGTAAACTAATCAGGTAAAAACTAATAATACTTTTAACACAGTACATGTCAAAAATTACTAGTCTGATTTTTAAACTTTTTTTTCATTTAATGGGAATAAATGTTTTATGCATTTAATTGTTTGTTGATTGATTGATTTGGACTTAAAGGTAGGGTTTTGATTACCAGCAAATATCACATGTACGGAATTCTAAAAACGTATGCTGTCAACACAGTGTACATTTAATCTAAAAGCGTAAATCTAAAATGTAAAAAGAAACTGATCTCATTTTTTTTTTCTGTCTTAAACCATGAAATTTGCAGATCAAACGGACTTGCTAGCATCACGATCTTAATAGAAATTTCATAAGCAACTTTGCAGACATGTTCACAACCCTAAAAATATTATTTAAACAATATTTGGTTCACGTTAAAGCAAAGAGAACATAATATCATTCGATTAATTCAAATTTTTTACAGTAATGAGAATAATATGGTCTTGCAAGACGGTAATGATCATAAGCAAAACTTGTGCTTAATTGTTATGAAAATATTATTTGAACAATATTTTATTCATAAAATCAGTAAATATAAGAAAATATCATTAACATTTTTCCATTAGAGTAATGAGAATAATATTTTGTTGGATTAACAATAATTTTGGTGAAATCGTGCTGAAATTGTCCTAGTGAAATGATCATAAAAATGAACATATTATTCATATAACAGTAATTAGAAAAATAATATTTGGGTTTAGAGTTAGGTTTAGGGGTGGACCTCCATGCTTATGTTTTTTCCTTAACACCCCCCCCCCCCCCAAAAAAAAAACAAAAAACCAAACAAACATACATTTCCATATGAATCCCACCACACAAATTCATATGAAATTACCATTTTATAAAATTTTAGAGTTACTTTTTCTCATGAGATGGAGTTGGCAGATCCCATAAAAGTAATGCAAATTAAAAATTGAGTAAAAAAAAAATTTAAAATTAAATACAGTCTTTCTGACACTCTATCCCCCCCGTGTCTTCCTCAATATAAATGCTTTGCCAGAGCATATAGAAGGAAAAACAAATGAAAATAGCACATTTTCCATGAACAGCTTCTCCGTGCAATGTGAAATATGTCCCTTTGTGACCTCTGCACTGAGGACATTTATAGAACATTCACAAATACTTCACATCAACTGCTCAAAACATACATGGTCACCTCAACTATCCTGTTACACTACACTTCCAACAACTCATCACATATGAACAAATAACATTCTGTAATCTTTCCCAAAAATTAAACATTATACAAGTACAGTAACGATCATTAAAAGGAGCCAGGACAATTACATAGTCTATGCCTGAACATGCGAATCACGAACAAGTTTTTAATGACACTTCTATTTTTACAGCTTTAAAGGGAGTCGCTATCTCCTTATATTCTAATATTCTAAATATTTTGGGTGAACTATTGCTTTAAACCGGCCAACAAGCCTATATGTCGAACATTGCAAAATTAGTTGTGCTGATTATGAGTTTTAACAATGCTATAAAACAATATGGAAATGGGAAAAGAAAGTGAGATTTTGTTGTTTTTACCTTAGGAGAGCATTTGAAGTGCATGCCAGGCACTGGAAGAGTAGTAATGTACATGGTGATGCACCTGTAGAGGTAGAGCGTCCCAACTATGAAAAAGAAGCGTCGACCTACAATTGATCTGTGAAAGGAAGATGTTAAATATTTTAACCACAGTACTACCAGAGCGCATGTCCAAGCCAGTCACATTTTACATTTCACCCTAAAATTAACAGACGTAAGTAATTAGACTTGGTCTATTCTTTAAGGTTTTGAATTTTGAAGGTACAGTCACGACAGTTACGCACATTTTCCTGCCAAATTCTCATTACCATAATGTGACATCCAGGCATTTTACATGATGATTCTCAACGATGATTCATACAGGGAAATACAAAAATTCTTTATCGATATTTATAAAAAAAAAAAAAAAAATTGTATTATAATAATGAGAATACGTTTTTGCATTATGGTAATGAAAAATTAGGTAAAATTATGCTCAAGCGTCATTTAAATAATATTTTATTCATATTTATTTCATATTAAAGCAATGAGATCAACATTTTTCCTGCATTACAGTAATGAGAATAATACTGTCTTGCATTACGGTAAAAAGTAAAATTGTGCTTAATTAACATTAAAATATTATTTAATATAATTAAATATAGTAAATATAATTACATTTTTAAATTAATTTTAAATTTAATTGAATTTTTTTGCATTACAGTAACAAATACAATATTTCCTTTCATTGCGGTAATGATCATTTAAGTGAAAATTGTAGTTAATTATGAAAATATAATTTAAACAATATTTTATTTACAAAACATTATAAAAAACTATTATTTTTTTAATTACAGTAATGATATTTCCTTGGATTAATAATCATTTTAGTGAAAATTGTACTTTACTGTAATAAAAATATTTAATGTTATTCATGAAACAGTAATCAGAAGAAAATCTTTTTTTGCATTACCATAATATTTTAGTGAAAATTGTACTTAACTGTAACAAAAATATAATTTAAATAATACATTATTCCTATAACAGTAATCAGAAGAACATAGTTTACATTTTTTGCTTTACTGTAATGCAATAAATATTATTCTCATTACTATAATGCAAAAAATAAATTATATTTTCTTCTGATTGAATTTCATGAATAATATATTATTTTAATCATTTTCTTTGACAGAAGCACAACTTATTACTGTAATACAATAAACTATTGTCATTACTACAATGCAAAAAAATAATGATATTTTCTTCTGATTACTATTGAATTTCATGAATAATATATTATTTTAATAATATTCTGTGACAATTAAGCACAACTTATTACTGTAATGCAATAAAATATTATTCTCATTTAAGTTAAAATGCTTAACTGTCATGAAAATAATGTCAAAGTCTAAAAATTCTCCTTGCTGTCTTTAAGCACATTAACTTATGTATTTCTTTTGAATTTGTGGCAAAATATGCCTGGGACATTATAGGATTTATGAGAATCACCTACAAACAGGATTCATGCAAGACTCTCAAATGATTCACATACACAGTGTGTGCTACTTAGAAAACTCACTTATGTTTTAAGAGACTCAGCTGTATAATCCACAAGACCATCAGAATCATTCCGTTGATCTCGCATATAGTGAAAGCCCACTCCACTCGATCAAAAAAGTCAAAGAACTTGTCAGGGAGCGGTGGAGATGCCTCCTTAGGAGGCACACGTTCATGGACCACAGAAATAATGACGGTGGTCAAGACGAAGCAGCATAAGGCATAGATAAGAGCCACGGCGGTCTTTCCCCACTCAGGAGGGAACTGCGGAGAAGATAGCTCTGGAATGGGAATCTGCACCAGTTCCTTGTGGAAGCCATTCACTATGCCATTCCGGTGAGCCTTTCCGGCACTCTCAGCATTCCCATTATGATTCAACTCCATGTGCCCATTGGCATGTCCGTTCTTGTGGACATCAATATGATGCTCGATCTTAAGAGTCTCAATCTTTTCCAGGAGCAGACGACCACCGTCTGACGTGACCCTGGAGAGGGGTGACCTCTTGAAGTCATCCGTCGTAAGACTTAACAAAGCCGGTCCATCGTAGTTTCGTAATGGTTCTAAGTATTCCTGCAGGCCCTGATCAGTCAGCCAGAGCGAGACCTCCTCTTCTGACCACGATGCTACTTTATTCATATCAGCCCTTGAGCTTGTAGAAATGTAATGGAGAATCCGACATAGGCACACACTGCTATGAAACACGAAGTCCTTATCTGACCATGATCATGACATGTGAAGGGCGTTGGGGAGGAACGGCTCACAATTTCCAGACGTTTAATTCAAATATGACGCACAACTACAGCCTCTTCATAGATGTCTATCCTGTAACCCGTAACACAAAAGACAAAAGTGCATTACTCAGAAAGCACTCTACATTCTGTTTTCAAAGGCATACAAAGCATGTACGCACACAATTTAAGATTAATTTAATTTATGGTTGAGACACTATAATAGATTGTGTTAATGTTTTAAATTTGATTTTGTTTATATTTTATGCTTTCATGTTCATTTTAATTAAAGTTGTTGCAACTTCTATTAGTTGTTATTATTTTTAAATATCTGTATAGTTTTTAATAATTTTAATTAGTTTGTTAACTACATGAAATAAAATAAGTTTACCTTTTTTATCTCTTATTTTATGTAACATTTAATTCAAGTAACAGGATTTTAGCTTTAGTTCACCGTGCTTTACAATTATATTTATTAAAAATGTGTGCATTTTATTTTCTTAAAAATACACTTTAGTATAGGGACCAATTCGCACTGTAAACTAGTTGCTTATTATTAACATATTGGCTGATAGGCACTAATAAAACACACATTCTGCATAACTGTATTCTACATTTCAAACTTGACAACTACCTATTAATAAGCAGCAAACTAGTTTATTGAGGCAAAATAGTTAATGGTTTGTTAATAGCGAGAATTGGACTTTAAAGCAAAGTGTGACCATATTCATTTTGTAAAGAAATTCATATTTAGCCATACTTTATTAAATCTACAAAACTAATTTCAAGCATTTAAAAATAAATCTTTAGAATCTAGCATTAGAAATGAACTAGTATACAGTTTTCAATGAATATCTGCTAAATACATTTTTTTTTTAAATCTGCAAAACTTAATTTAAAGCATTTGAGAATAAAGCTTTAGACCTTAAATATCTTGAAGATGAGAAATAAATGTTTTGACTAGTTTTTACAGGTATATGATAGCAAATGCATGAAAACAGTTCAAACAGAGGTATACGCGATATGACAAAAACACACAATGGTTAAAAAGCACGTGTAACGTACTCACGAGTTTCCTTCAGAGTTTAGCATAATTTCCAGTCACAGCAGAAACTCCTTAAAAGAAACTTTTCCAAACTACACAACATCGGAGCCATAGAGTCAACAGTGAACCGCTAGAACCGCCTGCTATATTTAATCTTGGTGTATTTACAGAAAGAAGCACATTTAGTTCTCCGAACGTCTGCGAGCTGGAGCAGAAACACACTGATCAGGACCACATGCATCGTCTGACTGCAAGAATTCCAGGAGCTCTTGAGAGTTTCCATGGGTGTGGCAGGACTGTTTACATTACAGCAGTAGGGAGAAAGGAACTATCTATCACGTACAACATCTGGTTTGCATTAGTGAGGATGTCTGCCAGGAGTTCACTGGTTACCCCTACATAAAGATCGTTTTGAGCCTGTGAAAAACTTTACCAAAACTCTATCTAGTGCTTGCCCAAGTAAAACTCCAGGGCATGTTGCTATGCAGTTGCCAAAGTGTTCAAGTTGAGTCAAAAAAACCTACCCTAAGTTTCTATGAAAAGGGTCTTCAAGCTTTTTCATTAGTTTAAAAATAACAACAGTCTGTTTGAAATGTACACAAGAAATAATGGGAGGGGTCTTTATTTCTACAACGGCATACACTTGCAAGAGCCTCGCTTCCTGTAACAACTTGTTGCTGACTGCGAGCTATACTACACAGAAGTTGTTACAGCCATGAAAAACCCTTCCCCATTTTGGAGAAAACAGCAGTATAAACATATGATAAGATTAGGGGTAAAGAGAAGTGCAAATGATTATGCAATTCAAATCAAATTAAAATAAAATGAATAAAGCTCATATGCAAAAATTATATCAGAGTGTAACTGTGGTTTCCCGTGTCATTTTTCACGCCTACAAGCAACCGAATATGAAATCACTAATCAAGCCGAGTAAGATCAACACATTAAGACAATTATAGCTTTATCACCTCTTTTATTACTCCGCTACTCAGAATTTTTCATTCTGATTGGTCATAGCATATAGAGCATATTTTTTGTTAAACTCTATATTAGACTGTAGCAATCTTTTTGTCATACATTATCTTGTTTCACTATGGTTTACTACTGACTGTAGTAAAATATGGCCTGGGGGGGGGGGGGGTATTAATCTATACATTTGTGTTAATGTATATGTTGAGCATAAAACATTTGAGTTATGCAATACTGATAACTTTAAAACAAGTTGTAGCAAAGAACGTTGTTTGAAAGAACATGAAAATGTTAAGAGATATTAAAGCTGCACTGGTGAGCGTGACAACCACACACCGCAGTTACAGGATACTACTGGTGGTGGCTGAAAAAAACAAAAAAGTGTGGATAGAGGGACAAGAATTGAGTACAAACCTTTTTTTTTTACAAAATAAATAACAACTTAGCAACTAAATATGGAAACATGAGGGGTATGTCAGCCCATAAAATTGGATTAAGTAAAAATTGTCTTTGTATTCTGTCTTACAATTTGATCACTGAATCATTAATTTCTCTTTCCCAATTCATTACTCACATCTCACCCTCAGCCTTTTTTTCGCAGGGGATTTATTAGAGCTGCTATAGGGGATTATAATTATTTTGATGAGTTAATCTAATAATTATTTGAATGATTAATTGACAAACTGTTGATAATTTTGGCAGATTGATCATTAGGCTTATTATTTAGCTTTTGCAATTCATTAAAATACTGAGTTATGTTCTATACATATTCATATACAAATAGAGCAGAAAAACAAGTTATAATAACTTGTGACACTGATACTGTTTTTTTCATGTTTAATACTGTAAAGCTTAAAAACAAGTGCGTTTTAACCCTGTGCATCAATAAAATAAAAGTTACACTTAGGTCCATAGTGGACAAATGTCCATGTCAAATTTTTTTTTTAAAGAAGACCCATGGCAGATTATTGTTGAAGTAAACAAAAGTTTAAAAAGTGAAACCAAAAAAAAAAGTTATACAGGTTTAAGTTTATGAAAATGATTTATGAAGAATATTTTATATGTTATTTTATGAATATTTTATATATGAAACATGTTGAACTCTAAACCTGCTAGAAAATCAAAGCAAGTTGTGTTCCAAATTTGTGGTTGATATCTCAAAAAATGAGCTTTCAGTAAAATTTTGTTTGGGCGCAGTACCACATTTTTCCCATTAGATGCCAGCAAAACTCTGCTGGTGCACACACAGTACTTGGATTTGTGATTTGCAGTAGAGTTTCTCTCTCTCAATTTTTACAAGAACACACTCAATTTTTTTTATGACACACATACAAACCACACTCTGACATCTATACCAACACACCCACACAATTATAGCTGCATTATTTATCCAATTGGCTCTATAATACGCAGAAGCAGAAAACAGGAATAAAGCGAGTATTTGCTTTATAGACCCTTTATAGACCAAACCTGAAAAAATGGCACCACCAAGCCTTGCCAACAGAATGAAAGCCTATTAACAACAATTGCATCATTTTACAGTTAAACGGCACTGCGATTAAAAACAGCAGTTTTAATGGGTTTCAATGGGGACATTTTTGTCCAAAAGGTGCTGAGTGTAACAATTTTGTGTACTTAGTGTAAAATAGATTTATTAAAGGAAATGGAATATTAAAATTCCAATAAAAATACACACCTGAGCCAAAATTTATGCAATTAGCATTAACACAGACAAAATTATCAAAAAAAAAAAAAATGGACAAAAATGTCCATAAGGGTGCACAAGGGTTAAAGCAATCTATTGCATACAGTGTAATCGTGACATGACTTTAATGGAGTGCCAACTGCAGAGCTTATGCAAACATCGATACTATCAGATTCTTTCTTAACTTCTGTTTTCTCTTGTTGTCATTTTTATTGTGTGTTTGTTTTGCAATATACATTTACTGATTCAGTTTCGTGTGCACGCCTCATAAGTGCAACTATTTGACAACAGAAATATTTTTCAACAATTTTGTCTATTGTTGGCATTGTCAATAATATTTAAACTAATTGTTTCAGCCCTAGGCTTTACAAGCACTTATTGGCTCATTTTACTGGTCAAAAAAAGAGCAAAGTGCAGAGCGGGTATATTTATCTTTCTTGGGAAATCTAATTAAACTTGGCTCAGTTAATTTCTTTGTAAGTTATATTGCTTTCCATGTTCAAGGATGTAACATTGTTTCAATTTTAACAGGTGAGTTTCTGTCTTACTAGATCTATAATTAAGCATTTAGATGTTTTCACAAAGCGACCCTACTACAGTGTCAGTGAAATCCACAATAAGTGCTGTAAAGTTGTTAACATGATTGATTAGTTCAAAAATCAGAGGTGACCTGGCTAAACATTTAACTAGGCTGTCTTTCCCTATAAAAACTGATCCATTCTCCGTACCTCTTGTCCTCTGTTGGATCGCGGGATATAGAATATACATATATATTGATACAATTGTTCAACATTCAAAACAATGCAAGGGTATAACAATATATCGTGACACAATATACCAAACAAGAGATGGTAAAAAAAAAAAAAATGTAAAAACTGTAACTTGAATGCAATGTAAGTCGCTTTGGATAAAAGCGTCTGCTAAATGCATAAATGTAAATGTAAAATGCAAATCTATAGTGGATAGCGACAATATTGTGTACCAAAAATGAAAGCATTTTGAATTTTATTTTTACGTTAGGTCAAGTAAGATTTATTGTCTTTCTTCTACAGTATATATGTTGAAACATGGCCTACAGTGGAGAGAAATGCTGTAGCTACCTCTGCGGTAAAAGTTTAAACAAGTATAAAACTACACATAGACAACCTACTGAAAGGAGTAGGCTAATCTAATTATACAAATAGGCTACTATAATCAAACTAGTTTAAGTTCAGGTGAGCTTTATTGTGATTCAGCTATATAAATGTACCAAAATATAATCTAAACATTAATATCCCTTACGAAAATTAGCCATGGTTTTACTAAATAAATACCATGGTATTTGTAGTAAAGCTGCCTATATTGAAATGGTAACCTGCAAAAAAAACATGGTTACCACACTTTTACAATAGTAAAAACAATTTGAATTTTCATAAGGGACAACATAGTTTATTATATAGTAATATACATGCCTTGTACAACATTTAAAACTAAAAGTGGCCTGTAAGGAGATATTTCATATTTCAACCAATATACCAGCAGATTTTATTCTGACAATAGCCTGTTTGGAAAAATTCAACTAAAATTATGTAGCTTTTTATATATGGCCGAGCAACATTTTAACTCCTGAATTTAAGAATAAAAGGCTACCGCCTTTAAAATGCAAACGTTGGTCATCTGAGTCACTCCTAGAAGAGTCCTCGCTGTCCAGAGTGTGTCTTCACCCGCGTAGCACGCTGTTTATTAAACCACTGGTTATTAAAATGATGAATTTAGTATTATATCAGCGTGATCCTATCACTTGATCCTTCTCCCCAATTGACAGGACAAGAGTGACACCAGAAAATAAATATTCATCATTTTGCTAAGCTAAAAAATACGTAATTATTTTAAACAAATGATTGCACACATCATTTAAAAAAAAAAAAAAAAGTTTTAGATATTGCACTAAATAATGTGATTTGTTTTCATTTTTTTTATTAATAATTAATGACCTCTTGGGTGATATTACTATATTTGATACTAAATTAAATTGTCTAAGCTTTCATTTTTCGTACACAATATTGTTGTTATCTATTATACATTTGCATCGTTTTGAATGTTAAACAATTGTATCAATATATATCAATATATATGTATATTCTATATCCCGCGATCCAACAGAGGATAAGAGGTACGGAGATTGGATCAGATTTTATAGGGAAAGACAGCCTAGTTAAATGTTTAGCCATGTCACTCCTGATTTTTGAACTAATCCATCATGTTAAAAAAAGTCGTGACGTATTGTCAAGTATGGTGACCCATACTCGAAATTGGTGCTCTGCGTTTAACCCATCCAAGTGCACACACACAGCAGTGAGTAGTGAACAAATGCACACACACACACACACACACACACACCGTGAACACACACCCGGAGCAGTGGGCAGCCATGCTGCAGCGCCCGGGGAGCAGTTGGGGGTTCGGTGCCTTGCTCAAGGGCACCTCAGTCGTGGTATTGAGGGTGGAGAGAGCACTGGACATTCACTCCCCCCACCTACAATCCCTGCCGGCCCGAGACTCGAACCCGCAACCTTTCGATTACGAGTCCAACTCTCCAACCATTAGGCCACGACTTCCCCCAAGTGGCCTAATGGTTGGAAATCTTAACAACTTTAACAACTTTACAGCACTTGTTGTGAATTTCACTGACACTGTAGTTGGGTCACTTTGTGAAAACATCTAAATAGTTAATTATAGATCTAGTAAGACAGAAACTCACCTGTTCCCCACTCATATTGGTCTGAAAAGGTAAAGAGGTGTTTCAGGTCTCGGGAGACGAGCGTAAATTGACCAACAGCGCCATCTGCTGTTTTTGGAAAAGAAAGTTGCTCAATTGCACATGTGAGAAAATCAGCCTGTCGCATTTGTGAGAAAATCAGCCTGTCGCATTTGTGAGAAAATCAGCCTGTCGCATTTGTGAGAAAATCAGCCTGTCGCATTTGTGAGAAAATCAAGCTAAGTTTCCTCATAAAAAGGCAAATGAGTCTCACAGTTGTAACACACAATACATATATTTGTCCATACCTCTGCATTTTCTCTCAAAGAGTTTGGTATTTGAAAATCACTTTGCGTTTGTTTGAAAGTCGAGTTTTTCTTTGCAAAGCAGATTGTGTTTATTTGCAAAACACTGGATTTGTTTGATAAATATTGGCACAAAAATCGCTCCATACATGTTGTTTTGAATGACACGTATATAGAAGCCTCTCCTCCACACACAGAGGGGTATAAAATAACAAAAAAACAAGTGAAGATAACCAGGCTGAGAATGTGACAGTTAACGCCAAACAACAGATGCAACCACTAACTAAATGACTTAATAAAGTGCACAAGACTGATTTAGTCGGTCTTTATAGTCATGTCAATAGACGTATCTGCAGATGTCACGCGAGTTACATTAAGTGCTTTGCAACCTCTAAGAAACCAACTATAGTCTAGGACTGTGGGAGGAGTTTCTAGGGCCTTCAGATATTATTTCTAAAACTCCTAATGAGTAACCCATTTAAACAAGCAAACAATCTGTGGTCAAACCCAAGGATGAAAACAAACTATGAGTACAAACCAAACCACAAACCAAATTTCAGTTGCCAATACAAATGATAACATCAAAGAAAAGTTTTTAGGTTTGAATTTATAGTTTTATTAGAAAGAATTGCATTGTCGTTCTAACAGCACAAACTAAGTCCATAACAACCATCATCATTAGAGCCAGTCACCTGCTCAAAGTCATGTAATCTCATGTGCTTCTTTGGAACATTAACTTGTTATGAGTAAAGCTGTACATTAACCGTATGCATTGCTTTTTGCAGAACAGAACTGCTCAGTTGCTCAATGACTATAACTGTGATCTAACTATATGCAAAACAATAATCTAGGTAACCATATACAGTGTTCAAACAACAACAAAAAAGTTCATGTATGATGAACTTAGAATTTTTAGTTGAATCAAATACATACAATTATTTGAAAACAGCATCTATGATGAGCATGTTTATATTTATGAATAATAGTATTCATTTTCATAAGTCTTTCTGATACAAGTATGACTTTTAACCTTAAAACATATTTAAAATTACGTTTTGCCTTTAATCCCAATAAATCATAAACAGTCTCTCAGAACAAGTGATTCCAGATTTCTCCCTACCTTGACGTCATCATAGAAAGAAAATCCACCCATTTGTGACGCTCTCTGCCCTATTAGCATAGACACAGCCCTGAGTGAGAAGCAGCAGTCCACCATTACTGTTTTCTTGCCGTAGCTGCTTATCATCACCAAAGAGGCATAACAAGTGTTGCATTTTGGGATGCTCAAACGAACACAGGAGTCTCCATAGACTTCCTTCATCTGAGTCGTTGAGGACACTATGGTTAAAGGGGTCACTGGATGCAAAATTCAATTTTACGTTGTTTGAACATAAATGTGTGTTGGCAGTCTGTGTACATTATCTACCCTATAATGATAAAAATCCACCTAGTGTTTTTTTTTTTATCCCCTTTCTTAAATCAAGCCATTCACAGCTTCTTGACTGTGTGACGTCAAGACCCAGGCCCCAGTCTTTAACATCCCTAATCAATACCAACGCTTCGTGCGCGAACGTCAGCTCCAGACAAAGTAAGCGCGTCATATTTTGTTTTCCAAATTGCCTTCCTATAAAGAGGTTCTTGGCACTCTTCAAGGCTAATGTTGCTAAAGCTACCATTGTCTCTGACTGTTTTCACTGATGCTGCCTTCACGTGCTACAAGAACGATCGTAAATTGGAATGTGGTAGTAAACAATTGCCTATGAAAGCAATGTGAAGTCGACCAGAGAGTTTCTGATATTTTCAGTTATTATTTTGATATTTTCAATTCTTCTCCACCTAGCATTATTTTGGAGAGTACCTCGATGCATTCGCGTGCTTTTATCTGAACGCAAACAAGGCAAAGCGCATGCGTGTTCCACCTCTGCAGCACCACGAGCATGCATTGTGGTGCATGCTCGTAAAAAAAAAAAAAAAAAAATATGGTAAAATGCCAGCAGCTGTGGTTGCTGGAATTTTACCGTAAAAGGTTTTACAGTTTTAACTTAAATTTACATTTAAATACAGTAATTTCATTAACTGATATAATGTTAATACACCAACCTATTGAAGTACTGAAATCTGTTTTGTACCTTTGTAATACATTGATAACCACCAAAAGCAGGTTGTGATGAGAAAGTCACAATGTATCAAAGCCCATCACAAGCAGCTTTTAAATATTAACATGTATAGCCTAGAAGGTGCACAGTGTCATTCACACAAACACTAAACACCATCGTGGTAATACACATGAAACTGGAATAATGCAATAAACATTAATTTAACAACATTAGATGTAACATACAACCCTAGTGTACATAACTGATAAGAAAAAAACTAAGAAGAAACAGTTATTTCTACAAAAAAAAAAAAAAAGTCAAATTTGATATGTAACGCAGGGAATTCTGGGAATGTCAATTTACGGTTATTCACTGTAAATATGTTCTTTTTCCACTTCCTACGGCTAATGCTACGGCATGCTACCGTAAAAATACATGTAATGTCCAATACAGTTTTTCACCGTATGTAGTAGGGGAACTTACCGTTAACCATTTAACAGGTTTTTACTGTTGCATTTTTACAGTCTTTCACAGTTAAATTTGCGGTTATTTTTTTAAAACTTCATAAAATTACCGTTGAACCACTGATGTCACATGCACTACTTTGTCAATGTTCTTGGTCCTTGAACATGGTAGGATTCTTTCTGTCGATGGAGAGTCAGAAAGCTCTGGGATTTCATCCAAATATTTAAATTTGTTTTCCGAAGATGAACAAAGGTCTTATGAGTTTGGAACAACATTAGGGTGAGTAATGTCAGAATTTTCATTTTTGGGTGATCTATCCCTTTAAACCTTTCTTAAAAAAAATTTTATTTTGTCAAAATCATATAAAACCAACGTTAATACAAAAAAGATGTTTACAAAAGTGCTGTAGTGAGTTTCTGTGTCATTCAGTGGTTTTACAAAAAAAAAAAAATCATGCAGCTTTAGCCTCATTTTACCCCATACAATGGCGCGCTTGTGAAGCTCAGACAGCGTGGATTTCGAATGCGGTTTTTTTTTTTTACATTTTATCAGCTCTTGCTTTCCCTGGGACTATTGTGAAAAAGGCCCGGCAGAGGTTGTACTTCCTTCGCCAGCTGAGGAAGTTCAACCTGCCACAGGACTTGCTGAAACAGTTCTACTCTGCCATCATTGAATCTGGTTCAACTCAGCTACCAAATCTGACCTCAGAAGACTACGGAGAGTAGTCCGGACTGCTGAGCGAATCATTGGTACAACCCTTTCTACTCTCCAAGGACTGTACTTATCCAGAGTGAGCAAAAGGGCTGGTAAAATCACTCTGGACCCCTCACATCCAGCACACTCCCTCTTTGAACTGTTACCATCTGGTCGACGCTACAGAGCTCTGAGCACCAGAACGACCAGACACAGGAACAGTTTCTTCCCTCAGGCAATCCATCTCATGAACACTTGAACTCTTAACAATAAGCATGAGACACACAACACTGTCATACTTTTTATTTTTATTTTTATTTTACACACATACTTATTACATTTCAAATTTGCACCTAACATACCAGTACATACTGAATTGTCTATTTTGTATATTGTGTTTGTGCTATTTGGTACATTGTCCATTTTTGTATATTTGTACATTATTATATTTTTTTTACTATCTGTGTTCTGTCCTATTGCTGTCATTCTGTCGCACTGTGGAGCTACTGTGACTAAACCAAATTCCTCGTATGTGCAAACATACCTGGCAATAAAGCTAATTCTGATTCTGATTCTGACAACACAGCACACCGTGTCAAATATAGTCACTCACAATAAAATGTGCTCCAACTTCACCCTCCATTTCCAGTGTGACAGATAGACTGGGGGTCAAAAAAGATTTTTTGGCAAATCTTTGTCTCATTTTGTAATCAGGCTACCAAAATCTTCAAAAATATCTACTGTTATAAATTGTTGTTAAAGAAAATAGTAGGTAGTAAACAATACTCTCAGTAATGGTAAGCTGTAAACAGACACTGATGAAGGCAAGGCAAGTTTATTTATATAGCACATTTCATACACAATGGTAATTTAAAGTGCTTTACATAAAATGAAGTAAAATAATCATAAAAAATAATCACAATAATAAAACCAGAAATGTAAAAATGTCTAAAATGATTTAAAAATTGATTTAAAATGAATTTAGAACAGTTAGAAATAAAAATGATTATACATAAAATACAGTGCAGTCAGTTCGGACGTACACATCTAGGTCATGACCTACACATGAGTTGAGTTTAATTTAACCTTAACTCATAAGTTATAGAATAACTGTAAAGTCACCAAAACTATCATGTAAAACATGCTGACATATGCGAATCATTGGGAATCATTTAACCAGACATCACCACATTATTCTCTCAACCAAGGTGCATTCTGGAATGCTTTTTAAACAGTATTGAAGGAGCTCACACACTTTTTGACTGCTTTCCCTATAAGTAAACCCTCCAATGTATTCATTTAATGAAGATAATTAAAGAAGAAAAGACCACACACAAGTTTAGGAAGTTGCTTCACTCTGTAATCCAGTTGCTTGGTTACTTAAAAAACATTCACTAACAGCAGCAGTGAATAAGTTACGTTTCAACAGAACTTACTCATACCAAGTGTTTGCAAAGCAGCTGCTATAACTACTGCTTATTTTATTGTAGAAACGATGCTAGTACTCATTTGAGTATGGCAAACACATCACACTTTCTTTAAGATAACATTCAAACTGGAACTTTCTGTAAAAAGGAACTAGGGCTGTGCGATTTGGGGGAAAATATAAAATTGCAATTTTTTTTACAGATATTGCGATTTGATTTGGGATTTTAAATTTGCAAAGTCAAGCTTCAGCTCAATATTGTCAATAATGTGCAGCACAGTATGAGTATCGTTACCCTGCTGAAGAAACAAACAAAAAAAACAATAGAAACCATCATAGAAATTCTTATACTTTCCATAAAACCCATTACAAAATTCCTTTTTGTTTTGGGCATTATTCCAAAAGGAATTACTAAATGGTGTTCTATTGGTTGCCATCTGCAAGATTACATCCCACCAACAAAATGCATCAAATACCAGTAGACACCATTATAGTTTACATTAAAACCAATACAATTCCCATTATAACCCTTAAGTAAAGTAAGTAAAGTCGTGACGTATTGTCAAGTATGGTGACCCATACTCGAAATTGGTGCTCTGCGTTTAACCCATCCAAGTGCACACACACAGCAGTGAGTAGTGAACAAATGCACACACACACACCGTGAGCAGTGGGCAGCCATGCTGCAGCGCCCGGGGAGCAATTGGGGGTTCGGTGCCTGGCACCTCAGTCGTGGTATTGAGGGTGGAGAGAGCGCTGGACATTCACTCCCCCCACCTACAATCCCTGCCGGTTGGGGACTCGAACCCGCAACCTTTCAATTACGAGTCTGACTCTCTAACCATTAGGCCACGAAGGGGGAAAGGGACGTTCCCTGCATTTAACCCATCCAGGTACACCTGGAGCAGCGGGCAGCCATCAATGCGGCGCCCGGGGAGCAGTTGAGGGGTTCGGTGCCTTGCTCAAGGGTCTCACCTCAGTCGTGGTTGCCGGACCTGAGACTCGAACCCACGACCTTCGGGTTACAAGTCCAACTCTCTATCCATTAGGCCACGACTGCCCCCTACAAGTCCACTACATGTTCTATTGTGTTTTGGGAGGGGTTCTAGAGTTGTTGTTTTTTTTTCCTGCAGGGAAGATTATAATGGTATTGCTACTTTTACCGAATTTCACAGGAAATATTAGTTTATTTTTTATAAATAAAGGACTGTATTTCTTTAGTCAGTTATTAAAGTATTACATGTTACACAGGCTGATTTATTCATTTTTAAATATTTGGGATTTTAAGAACAAGTGGGAAATGTGCTGAATGTTTAATTTCATCCAAGTGAAATTGGCAAGCAGTTAGACAATTTACATTCGTTTTAAACGCGGAGCCAAGCGCGAGTGGACACAGGTTGCGCGCGAGGGTCAGGCCTTGTCCATATTGCCAGATGCGCTCGTGAGAGACTTGCGGAGCAGAACCGGGTGCGAGACTGCAAGTATAAAAGTATGTGTGCGTGTAAAAGGAACCTGATAATGCAAGCTTGCAGATCAGATGATTTCATTAACCCATCTATTGAATTCAGACAGCCTTTGTTAACTGAGGTGGTTTTAAGTTACTTAACAGTTTCTCCTGTGCAAAGCAAACAAGGTGTGAGACTGAACAAAACTGCATCCCTCTAACTCCCACCGGTATTGTGTATCAGCTTTTTCACCTGCTTTATCTAGATTTATACAAGAATGGGGTCAGAAATGTTTTGAATTGCCTACTGAGTTTAAAAGATAAAAATGACAAATATTGTTATGATAACTGCAGCTGTAGCCACACAAAGGGCAAAACATGACATAAAAAATGACATTTCAGCAATTAAATAACTGTCCAAGTTTTTAGTTCCCTGTCGATACTTCACTCGTACTGCGTCTTGCTATAGACGCTATGGGAAAAAGCCTTTTTTTCTCCTGAACTGAAGCCTTTTTTAAATCACGCAGTGTTACTGCACGGCCATTGGTTCATGCAGTGTATTAAAAACCAACCAATGGCTCATCAGCAGAGCTGCACGAGCCTATGGCGATGAAGCCCGCCAGAGCCAGCCAGGATGGGTGGGGCCATCTGGCTATATATGCGGGCGCTTCGCCACAGGATCTTTAGATTAATTCTTCTCCAGCGACGACGATCATCCCTTCGCTGATCTATGAGAAGCCGCTCGCCATTGACGTGCCTCGCTGCAGGACAAAAAAAGCTGATTCAGTGACCTTAGCTGTCCCCAGCTGCTATCCGGTGAGTTCTAAAATAGCTAATTTCTAGTGACGTTGTTGCAAATGTCGCACTGCTCGTGCGGGGAATCCTGCACGATGCAGAAGGGCAGTGAGCGCGTCTTCTGTCTGGGAAATGCCCACACAGAGACTGCGCACTCGCTGACATGGAATGATCTCACTGAGAAGATGAGTCTCGCTCTTCACTGCTTGAGGAACACCTTCAATGAAGGCACGTTCCACTCTCCCGTTTCTCCTCCCTCAGCAAAACTAGGAGAATGAAACAACAGAGCCACGGAGCTGAGCAACCACGTTTGAGTGATCCCACGCCGGCACTAAGCCCGTGTGCTCACTCTCCCCGCAGGGCTCTGATCCGCCGGTGTGTTTACAAGTGAGAATTAGCGCCCTTCATAACTTTGAGCAGCTAAATGCTCTTAGACAGATCAGAGTAGAAAACTGTCACCTCTTATCGCTGACAGCTTTGTGTGTGCATCGCTCAAGCTGTGCTCACACAGACAGGCTGCTCTCACCGAGAGCCAGAGTCTGTCCCTGATTCGCTCGCAGATCCCCTTCTATGAGGGCAGCCCTGCCTCCCCCGCTCTCGTGCTTCTCTTCTCCCAGTCACCTTGGAGATAGTAACGACGAACTCTCGACGCTGAGCGATTAGGTTTGAGTGGGTTTCTCACCAGCACACATCCCGCATGTCCGCTTTGATCTGCCAGCATGCGTTAACACGTGAGGATTAGTGCTCCTCATCGAGCGGCTCAATCGGCCTAGGCGCATCAGGGTAGAATGTCGTGCTCAGGTGGCCCTGCCTCCCCGCTCTCAAGTTTCTCTTCTCCCAGTCACCTCAGAGAAAGAAACTTTCAACTCGCGGGGCTGAGCGATCAGGCTTGAGTGATTTTCACGCAGGCACAGCCCCGTGTTTCACTCTCCGCCCAGCGCTTGATCTGCCAGTGTGTTTACACTGAGGATTAAGGCCTCTTGTTTGTCGAATGGCTTAATCCTTCAAAGTGGATCGGAGCAGAATGCTGTCACCTGTGATCTACAATATCGCTGACACCTTGAAGTTGAGTGCGCCGCTCGGGCCATGCCCACGCTGAGGTTGCACTCACTTAAGACAGACAGTTCTCATTACGCCTCCAATGAAGGCGGCCCCACCCCTCTCCTCGTCTGCTACGAGCGGTACTGAGAGAATGCATGCAGCACCTTTGAGCTGCCAAAGATCCTTATGATACGTTTACACAGAAGGATATTCAGTGCCCCTCCTCTAATGAGTGGTCTGATCCTTTTAGGCAGATTTAAAGAGGGTGCGGTCACTAGTGATTACTTTAACTGACAGCTTCAGAGTTGCATACGTCTAGGCCACGCCCACGCTGGGGCTGCGCCCAAGAGGGCGGACTGCTCTCGCTGCAAGAGCATTGAGTCCAGCAAAGCATTACAGCCTCTCTTTTGCCTCCAGGCACCCCGTTCAAAAACACTCAAAAAGAGAACAAATTTCCTCTTCCACTTATCACAAGTGTTGGGTCCCCACAAGGCAGCCTACCAGTCAAACCAATGAAACCACGGGTTCCATCCAATGCGTGGCATCACGGACGCCTGTGTATCAGGGTAGAACAGGCCTGTGTAATTATTGGTGATTTAAATTTTGTGAACAGGAATTCCTCTTTTGCTGTGTTATAAGCCGAGCTTTGTGTTCTTTCACTTCGCCATCTTGGTGTCACGTTTTACAAGAAAAGATAACTGTCTGTTTTGCTTATATCAATACACCTTTCACTTTTTAAGACTAAAACAAAAGATGGATTCATTGCTATTCTTAATTATAAAGCGCAACAATAATAAAACATTTGGCTATAATGACAAACTAGCTTACATAATGTTTATTACAGGGCTCTAGACTAACTTTTCTTTCTTAGGTGCACCAGCACAAAAGTTAGGTGCATCCAAATTTTCATATAGGCAATATTGACTTGTAAATGATTAACTAACAATCTGGTCAACATAAAGTTCTTTATTTGAAGCAGAATTCTACAAGAAAGGTAACTTACTGAAAAAGTGTTGGTGCTTAAAGTGCTTCACTGTGCTGAAATTGAAACTTAAAACATCTCAATAAAAATAAAATCTAAATTAAGTGTTTTAAGGGCTTCAAACTGAACATCTCATGGCTCAATGTCTTATGGACTATCCTCCATTGCAGTCACATGCCCCTCAGATGGCCAACTCCTGTAGTTTGGCCTTCTTGATCTTTGGCCTTGGCTAAACCAGCTGGCCACACTCTCTCTAGCATCAAAATCTTCCAGACTTGGCCCCTCTACACTGATTCTTATCAGATCTTCTACTGTGTCTGAATGAAGGGATGCTCTAGTGTCTGATTTGATCCTCTTCTATGCAGAGAACCCTCTCTCTCAAACTGCAGCTGAGACAGGGAGGACCAGCATAATGTGTGCCAGGTGCAGGATGTAGCGGCAATTCGGCATCAAGCAGTTGTTTGTTTATAGTTTGTTTGAGTTTTCGCTCTTTCCCTCACTTTCCTTTGCTTAAATAGCTTGAAAAAGCACCATTTTACTTTTAAATTAGCTGCAATTTGGCATCAATTGCTTGAATTCAATTTAAGCAACAACAAAATACAACGTAGAACATAACTTTTAACAAAACAAATAAAAATGCACACTGCTATATGCCTAATATAAAATAACAAATAACTTACACATTTTAGGCCTATACAAAACTGAAAATCTGTAAAAACTGAGGAACAAATAATTATAAAACCTATAACGTTTATTAGCGATTAAGAACGTTTGGAGGCACAGACTGCATACACCTTGATGTAAAACAATGGGGAAAATATCAGTTTAAATAAATAAAAATCAGCAAATACTGTGGAACCAAATAAATGAGAAATTTCAATATCACCTTAGATAAAGGTGTGCTTCATTGAGCAGCCGCGTTCAGTTTTAATTGTAATGTCTGTTCTCTAACTGAACTAAAAGATTTTTATTACTATTAAAAATTTTTAAATGCCAGTGAGGGAGGGAAGGTGCCGCGGTGGGCAAGTGACGTAACCGGTGTTGCGGTTTAACGTCGGTATCACCGCCGACACCGTCTATCGCAGCAAGCCTAATCAGGCCTTAACTTAACATTCTTAACGAAAAAGTTATCAATCGTTCTTTTCATCTTCTCTCATCATCCGCGGCTACATCCACTCTGTTTATCTGACGGGCCTAGGCTCACCGCTCTCTGTCTGTCTCTGATTGGTTTAGACCACGATATGGGCCTAATGTGTGTCTGTTGCTGGTCGCACCGGTGCGACCTCAGATTTTTTTTAGTCGCACCATTGAGAAATTAGGTCGCACTCTAGAGCCCTGTATTAACAAAAACGAATAAGACGAGGAATGGCATACACCAGATGCTGTATTAGATGCAGACTAATAAATTACAGAATGCAAGCAAATAGGGTTAATATGGTAAATATGGCAGATATTTATTTATTTAATTCATTATTTGACAGGGACAGGAAACTGCCCCAGAATTAGCTACAGAGCTACATTTCATCTGCTGTCCCTGGACAGGAAAATACAAAACAAATTATGTGACAAAAACATCAGCATAATACCATTTACAGTAAAACTTAACAGATAAAAAAAAATATATAATCCCCCGTATAGAAACTACAATACAAATTTCTACAAAATAGCCCCTATAAATACTACAAAGCATCATCCTACAATTATAAAAATTTTACAACTCACCAAAGCTTCATTCAAAATACAGAAGTACTCAATGGTCACACATCTGACCCGTCTTTAACCATGATTTCAAATGTAGCTTAAATTGTGCTAAGGTAGAACACTGTCTTATAGTAATTGGTAAATTATTCTAGCTATTAACAGCCCTTACAGGGAAAGCTGAACGACCAAAATCAGTAGCTCTAAAATTCACTGCACAAACACCTCTTGATGAGGCCCTAGTTTGTCTTATATTTTCAGTACAAGAGAAAACCAATTCCTTCAAGGGTGAAGGTGCAAGATTGTTAATAATTTTGTACATTAAACAATTATAAAACACAATAAAATTGTCAAAAGAAAAAAAAATTGTACTTAATAATCAAACAATGATGATACCTGCAAGGTTCCTTATCGAATACTTTTAGAGCACATTTATACAAAGTATATAAAGGTCTAAGAGTACATTTTCCTGCTTGCGACCATGAGGTAATACAATAAGAGAAATGAGAAAAGATCAAAGAATTAATAAAAACTCTTGAAGCTTCTATTGAAAGTAGACTTGGTATAAATTTAAAATTTATAAATTGTGGTGACACTGCACAAACTAATTTTCGAACATGCTTTTCAAATAGACATCACGATGTTGAGCCGGCAGTCATCTCTCCTTACTCTGTCTGTTTATGTGGTAAGTGAAATTTTGTGTGTTGTAACAGGCAACCGTTGGCAATCGTTATTTGTTTTACTTGCCGTTCTGAATACAGATTTACGCTTCGGGCACACCCCCTAACTCCACCCCCGCCCCCCGATGTCATCGTCCATCGCAATGTTTTTTTTCCCCACAAGAATACCAACATGTTCATCTTCTCTGGTTTAAGAAGCGGCCTTTTATTTTACTTTAGTGTGAAAACAAAATCCTCCATCAGCCACGTCCTCAATATTCGAGTCATTTTTGCCGCGAGCAAGTAGCCTATAAATCAGGCTCTACACCTGAAGCGCTTGCACTGAAAGCACACTCTCTTCATGTAATCAGTGAAATCTAACTTCTGCTTTACTGTATGTGCCGTGGCTCTTCAATGCTCCCTGTATATAACAGCGCAGACTAGGGCTGTATACCTTGGAGAACCTGGCGATACGATACATACCTCGATACACAGGTCACGATTCGATACGTACCTCGATACAGAGCTGTCTCGATAGGATTTGATACAATGTGACACGATTCGATACGATTCAATAAAAATACATGGGCCAGAGCCAATTAGTTAATGCTGAACACATTTACTCAACAAACAGAACTCTGCATTTTTCTTCAATTTAATGAAGACAAAAGTGCATTATAACAAAGTGCATTTTGCTTAAATATTTGCAACTTTAAGTGCTCTGATTAATTGTACACAAATTGTATTAATCTGGAAATTACCACAAGTCAACATTTAACTTTCCAAGGGTACAGTCTGAGCTCACACAAGCACAAAATCTTCTTCTTATTATTCTTAACTTCTTATTAAATCTTCTTATAATTCTTTTTTGTGACACCATGTACTGCCATAACATATTTCACTATGAAATCACTTAAAGGTGCCATAGAATGCATTGATACAGTATTTTAAATTGTTCTCTGATATAAAAAGTAAAGTCGTGACGTATTGTCAAGTATGGTGACCCATACTCGAAATTGGTGCTCTGCGTTTAACCCATCCAAGTGCACACACACAACAGTGAGTAGTGAACAAATGCGCGCACACACACACACACACACACACACCGTGAACACACACCCGGAGCAGTGGGCAGCCATTTATGCTGCGGCGCCCGGGGAGCAGTTGGGGGTTCGGTGCCTTGCTCAAGGGCACCTCAGTCGTGGTATTGAGGGAGCGCTGGACATTCACTCCCCCCACCTACAATTCCTGCCGGCCGGAGACTCGAACCCGCAACCTTTGGATTACGAGTCCGACTCTCTAACCATTAGGCCACGACTTCCCTAACTTGTTTCAATTATCATTTTTGCATAAAATGTTTATTTTCATCTTGTTTCTTAAGCAGGTATATTAGTCTGCTGTCACTTTAAGACCTAATACACGGACCTATTAAACAGAAACACATCTGATATACTTCCAACTGTTTATATTCACTTAAGACAAAACTGACTTAAGTTTACATAAATACTTGCCAAAGCTGACATTGTGTGTAAAAATCATCCTTCCCAAACATTTTTAGCATAATTGTAGATGAAAAGGTCGGTAGATTTTTGTCAAAGTTTTTGTCATTCAAAAGTTTTCATTTAGTTATTGTCTCATTTACATTTGTGACAAAAAATGTTGTTGAAAAAAAAAACTATGGTGAAAATTGTCAATTAAAATAATTGAAGAATATCAAACCCTGCACCTGTAAACTGTGTATTTTTTTGCACAACAGAGGACATAACGATACCTTAAAACATAAAATCAATTTGAGTAACAACATTTTTTAGATACTTTCTCCTGCTTCCTGCACACATATCAGTACCTTCCCACGGATCCCACGGGAATGCAGACCGATAAACCACTGGAATCATCGCCAGGCCCGTTCAAACATATAATGATCACATAATTGACAATTTCACATTTTTCTAAGATATAAAACATGCCGTTTCCCAGTTGCACTATGAATGTTCATTGTTCATTCTGTAGCATTAACATTCTTCAGGTTCCTGGGCCAGGCGTGTTCCATGCCTTTGCAACAGCTGCTAAAATGCCAAACAACCAAATCCAGGAAAACCCTCCATTCCCAATGCTAGAGTTACTAGTTATGCCACACGATCCTATTCCTGTAGATCAGATTTCCACTTAGTTACCCCAGAGGGCTTATCAAAAGTGTGTAGTGTGCATTTAGGCTGATGTGTTCCTGTTCCCTACAATGATTTAAGCGGGGAAAATAAACAAATAATAATTTCTTTGCTTTAAACCAGGGTTTGCCAAAGTGGGGTTCATGAGGGAACATGATATAGGAAATGAGCTTGCAAAATAAATATCCAACACTGACCAAAACTTTAAAAATATTAATAAAATATCAAAGAATATATGTAGGCATGTAAGTAAATATAGCTGATTATCATTGTTATATGGATGCATATATACATACACACACACATATGAAAAGTCTGTATTGCATTGTTTTGTTATATCACCCAACCCAAAAACTGGGATGTGAAAGGTTAGTTAAATGTTCAACTCTAAAACTACAAGTCAGAATAAGACGGCCAGCAGCACTGCTGATGGGGAAGGAGAGGCCACAATACACCCATTGAGTCTCTGAATTACTCTCTGTCTTCTCAGAAACTCCTCAACACACACATTCCATAAGCTGAAACTAAATTAGCATTACCAGCACGTCTTGAGTTCACATTAACAAACAAGAGCACAAACTGGGAAACGCCTCGATTTGAGCAGTTCAAAAAGTCAGGTATCAAAGTAGGAGGCACTGCTTTGTACAGATGCATGCTTGCAATGTAAAACAGAGCAATTAGAATTGCACTTGAAACAAGTATTACACACACGTCATTACATGCAACCGCTTTCAAAAGCAAACGCAATGTTTGGATTTTGTTATTATGTTCCTACTCTGGTTTGATTCTGGCAACTACTATGCGCTGACAATTGAATAACTTTAAAAGAGAATTACTGAGGAAACGGCAATGTCTATTAATGGTTTTCTATTCCAGTCTTAATGTGAACAAGAGGGATTTTCTATTGTCTGGTCCTTTAGTGCTGGTGTAAGGTTTCAAGACTGGACCACATTCACTCACTGGATAGGAGTCTTTGGGGACAGTCATGTCTGCCTCAAGAATAACACTCATATACAACCACAAGATACAGGATATAGCCATAATAAAGAGTATTACGGTGCATGCGTGTGATGCTGCTGACGTAGAACACGCATGCGCTGTGCCTTGTTTGCGCATGCATCGTGATACTCTCCATAATGCCGGTAAATGGTTATTCGGGGGAGAAGAATTGTTGAATAAAGTTGTTCTTTTTGTTTTCCATGTGCACAAAAAGTATTCTTGTAGCTTTGTAAAATTAGGGTTGAACCACTGATGTCGCATGGACTATTTTAACAATGCCCTTACTGCGTTTCTGTACCATTACCATGGTAGTACTCTTGCTGTCTGGGTCAGAGAGCTCTCAGATTTCATCAAAAATATATAAAAAATATCAAAATATCAATATCACAAAAATGTGTGTTTTGAAGATGAACAAAGGTCTTATGGGTTTGAAAAGACATGAGAGCGAGTAATTAATGACAAAATTTTTAGGTGAACTATACTTAAAAACACTGAAGACATTTTTTCATGGCGTTTCCATTTCATTTTGTCAATATTGTTTCTGTACCACTTTGCTACTGAATCTACAGCGTCATGGAAGATGGAATCATTTCACAACAGACAACACTTTCACACAATAATTAAACAACCAGGCCCGAATCCATGGGGGGCCAGGGCCACTATAAGTGAATTTTATTACTGATTTTTATACACAAAATATGTACAGGTTTCTTGTTTCCGGAAGGATAAAAAAATAAATAAAACACTTTAGCCCATCAGGACACAGCTACCACCTCATCCATTTGTGGCAGCGAGGTTGGAGTCTATAAGTTTATCAGCAGCTTCCGATGGTGTCAAAAACACAATTACACTCAAAACTACAGAAATTCTGTCCCAAATGATTTGAATAGGGCAAATCCTGACCAGGCAGTTCTGAAATCATAAACCCAAACCTGTTTTTGGAGGGAGGGAGAGATGCTTTTCGCTACTTGGTATTAGTCATGACCGTGGTTTGAATATTTCATAGATTGTGATGCATACTTTTGTTCTTCGTGTCGAGTGTTTGGTGTTGTAAATATTATAGCATTCAGGGCTCGAAAATACTGACTGCCTGATGGCCTGGAGACAGCATGAAAGATGCTCAGGACAGTTGATGGATTTGTCACTGGCCCGTTCGGGCACTGTTGCGTCCTCTCGAACGTTTATCATTTGTATGCGTTTTTATGCCTTTCAAATTTAAACATTCACTCAATTTTAAAGCATTCAAGTGCAAGACATGCAAAATAACACAATTCTCTTTGGTGACTTCCTGCGCTTTAATGGACAAATGCACCTTGAACATTCAAGTGAAGACACGAATACCAACTAATTCAGGCCACGTACAGAGACTTGCCTAAGGCAGCGCGCAAGCCTAATATCTTCTTTCCTCATCTTCTTGTGCTTGAACATCAGTTACGTCACACTGGTGTTTATAGGAAGCCAAACAAATTAGAATATAATAATAATAATGAAATTCAGATGCAAAAGCCTTGAAATTTTCATCTAAAATGAGCATTTTTATCAGGCTCCTATGTTTAGGATCAGTAATTTCACTCTAATGGCAATGCATAGGTCATTTTCTATGCAATTAAAGTGAAATAACTGAACATAAATATAGGAGAGTGATTAAAAATGCTCATTTTAGAAGAACATTTCAGGTGGCACTTAGAGGCTTTTGCATCTGAACTCTTCATATATTGTAAATATATTGTAAATTTGGTTTTTATCCAGTCTGCTATTGGTCAGTCAAAAGGATATCCGCTACACAACACCATTGGTTAAGCCACTATTATACTTTTTGGAGAAAATCTAGAAAATAAGAGAATAAATTTGGACTTTAATCGTGAAAAATAATAATTACCACAATAGCCAACATTAAAAATATTGACACGATAGTGTAGCAAATTGAAAAAAAAAACTAAAAAACTATTACAAAATCACAACAATAATACACACACACAAAGTAGGATTTACTTGAAAAAAGCTAAAAGACAAATTTCACTCAGAAATTGCTAGTAAATTTCCCAAACAATTACAATGAAGCACTGAATTCATGACATTTTTAAGTAGAATGACTGAAAAAATAATTCTCTTGTAAAACGCACTCCAATAATCCATTTCATTTACTGTGAAAAAATCATTTTTTACTATGCATAAGTGGGATTTCGCACCACACATACATCTCATGATTTAACTTGAGTGTGTCAGCGGCAAACCATCCACAGCCGTTCAACAGCACTATACTTTCCCCAGTAAAAGTCTATATTAGGAGCATGTGTCTCCACACAGTGCGCATGTCTCATATTTTCCATAAACAGCCTGGAGCTCTTGGTTATATGAGTGTCAACAACCACAGACAGAGACCACACAAGAAAAAAAAACAAGCATGTGAGCCTAGGTCAGGAGCCACAAAGTGCATCTTCATCAATACTGCTGATCCATTTTTGATAAGGATGATTAGTAGTAACCATTTAGACTTAGTGTAAACTTGAGATCATTTTGTCTTGAATGCCACTCTGTACTCTTTACATGAACTGACTTTGTATACAACAGGAAACAGCTTTATGCAGTTTAATAACTTTCTACAGAGAAGACATTTGACATGCAAATAGCAGATTTTCACATTTCTGTAAGCCTCTAGTTGAGCCCCCTGGGACTGGAGCCCAGCTGCTGGCCTTGTGTTTCCAGTGAGTTCCAGAGTGCACGCACACGCACGCGCACACACACACACGCACACACACAATTACCCAGAGATCACCACATGGCTCCAGTCTTCCCAACAGCTAATAAATGTCTCCTGCTTAATCCTAATTACATTTAGTCATTAGTCATCTGACAACGCCTGCACTGAAACCATCAAGACAAATGCAGCATTATTTCAGCCTACAAAACCAGAAACACCCTTACGGCTTCTATTCCAGCTGTGCAGCTAAAAACACAACATTATGTAAGCTACAAGAGGAAAATAACATGACGCTCAGTCCAGAATTACACTGTAAATAAAGAAATAAATAACAGAAAATGTAATGGTAACTATCCATTTATTTTACGGACATTTCTGAGAAAACACCAAGCAATTAAGTGTAAACCTCAATAAAGAAGGCACAATTAAATGGCACTGAATACAAACCTTTCTTTTATTTTTCGGCCAATTTAATTTCATTGTACACTTCGATTTTTACATTTTCATCATTAGAACACTACAATAAGGTTTAACTTTAATGTTTTTAACTAAATGATTTTATAAATTAACCATTTTTAAAGAATGTATTAATCTAGGTTAATGTTATTTTATGAATATACTATTGTTCAGGTAATTCATGTTTATTCATAATACATTAACACAACTTAAAATGCCATATCTTTCCAGTTATTTTTGCTGTAATTTTGCACTTACTTAAAACTCATTTTTTTATAACACTAATAATTAAATAACCTGTTGTATTAGACAAAATAGCATAGATTAACTTGCTTGTAACATTTGATTTGACCTTTTTTTCGGACAAAATAGTATAGTCATTACATCATATTTTTGGATGATTTAAAAAAATATATATATTATTAAAGTACAAAAACAAATGAAACCAATGCAAACACAGTTACATTTACATTACAAATATCAATTATTACAGGGTTCCTCCAAGATGATGACTTTTCCAATCCAGGAAAATGACTAATCCCTGATATTTCCAGGTTTTTCAATGACACAGTAACATATAGCCAGGCCTTTTCTGAGATTTCAAACTAATTTGTTTAAAATAAAGGGAGAATCAACGTCTATGTAGTCTTCTGCACCTAAGTACATAAAAGAAGTCGTACCCTGATGATGCTAGTAGGCTAACATTGGCATCTAAAGAAACATTCCAACATTTAAATTCTAAATACCATCCAGCCACCACTCGATAACAAAACATAAATAAAAAATTTCCACGTTTATGCATACACCGTGATGATGAATCGCAACAGATGGGACAACAACAATACACGAGCATGCATGCATGTATGCATTAGAGCAACTGTACGCATTCTGATCATCAGAAAGTTGCGATGATCAACAGATGAACCATTGCATCCGCTGTAATCGCGACGACATTCGAATGTTCGAATTTAGGCTGTTGCACTGAAATGCGCGCGACGAAAACAGTGCAGTCAAAAACCTTACCACGAGCGCTCGTCTTCACAAACCCACAGGATGCATGCGCCTTGAGCTTCATCTCGGAGAAACTCGCTCTGAAAGAGCCTGCAGACGTCTTGAAGGGTCTCTAGGCAGCTCAGCACGCATGTGTTCAGCGGGTGAAGTTGATGGATTATTGGCAGCAGAAGCACGTAGTAGGTCACCAAAGGAGGTTTCTGGGGTTTGTTAGTGACTACTCTGAAGGCGGGGCGAAACCTCAGGTTTTAGGTGGGTGTAGGGGGCAAAAAGGAAACTCGTTGCATATCATTTCACAGTTAATGAGCTGTTGTCTGCAGTTGAAAGCAGTTATTGATTGTTTTGTTGATTGTTGAGAAAATAACTGACTGCCATAGGCCGTGACTTACTGCGTTATTCTTACTGCATATACATTAATATTCTATTAAACATATTATAATAACATAAATGTATCAAATAAATACACGTAGCATGCATATGCAACACCCATATTAACGCTTTATTAGTGCTGAGTAATTTGACGTCAGTACGCCGCATCTAAAACACTTATACTTATTTCCATGAGATGCGTTATTAGGCTAAATGTCATTTGTAGTCAATTGCGCCACCTTCTGGTCAAGTGGCTCCTAGAAAAAAAAGGCAATTTTCTACACTGTGCATACAAGTTTCTTGCCATCTGTCGAATTAAGTGCAAGATGATAATTATGAGAAGGCTGAGCATACTGATCAGGAGAAAAATAATTAAGGGGCCTTTGGAATTGAGTTGAGGGACGATTTCTCATTGGAAAAAACATTGTTCTGTAAATTAATTAATTATACATTTAAATTAACATCACAAGAAAAGTACTTAAGTATGGTAAAAATTCTAACATTGATAAAACATTACGTTACATACATTTATGTACTCAGACACAAATAAACTACACGGAAATAACAACAAAACTGATCACAAAAACGAATAAACAAAATTCTGAAGTAGAATTTGCTTGGGAAAAAAGCAAGGAAACGATCTTCACTCAGTAATTGCTAGTAAATTCCACAAATAATTACAAAAGAAACCGTTTTGAGACTTTTATTTTGAAAACAGCGGCCGTGTATTAACTTTCGGTTGTGCTTTACATTTGCTGAAACATGGCTTTCCAGTGTCAGAGGGACTGTTATATGCAGGAGTTATGTGACTTTTTCTAATGTTATGATATTTTATTGTATGCATATCGCCAGACCACTGCATGTGAAGCATTATCTGAATGAATGAACATCTCTCACTTCTCTCTACATATAATTCTTGTAAAATAATGACATGATAAATCCTGATATTAACATTAACAAGGTCCTTTTTTAAATCCATTTGTCACTGTATGAGTTTAAGACAAATACAAATAAATTAAGAAGAAAAAAATCCATGCCCATGTTGTTTGTCAACTTTTCTTTTTCTAGTTCGACACGTGTGTCGTGTCTTGCGTGCCTGCAGAATTAACCCTCGAGAATAATGGAAAGAAAGAAAAGCTGAAGGGCTTTCATCTGAAACTGAAAGACACAATTCTATTTCCAGAGGGCGGGGGACAGGTGAGTTTCCCCTCTAATGTCCTGCCATGCAGGTAACTAGATACAATATTTGAACAATCCCTGAATATATTTTTCATTGCATGAGCTTGATTTGAGATGTCTTTTTATTTCATTTCCAGCCTGATGATCATGGGACGGCTGGAGGTGTCCCTGTCCTGTGAGTGTTGTGTCTAATTAGATTAAAAATCTAATTAGACACAAAGTTTGCACTTTTTTTTCTTGAGTATCATATTTGATGCATCAGGGTTTTAACCCTTTAGACTTGCGATCACAATAATCATTTAGAAGCGATTAATCGCATCCAAAATAAAAGTTTTTGTGTACATAATATGTGTGTGTGTGTACTCTGTATATTTCTAAAGTGTATATAGAAACACACACACATACCTCCATATATTTTAAAAGTATTTACATCATGCATGTGTATATATATATGTGTGTGTGTGTGTGTGTGTGTGTGTGTGTATCGCATGAAGATATAATTTATATATAAACAACATATTTTTCTGGAATATGCACATGCATATATGTACATAATAAATATACACTGTACACAATACAAATATTTTATGTAAACAAAACTTTTATTTTTGGATGCGATTAATCATTTGACAGCACATTTACATTTATTCATTTATCTGACGCTTTTATCCAAAGCGACTTACAATTGCTATATATGTCAGAGGTCGCACGCCTCTGGAGCAACTAGGGGGTTAAGTGTCTTGCTCAGGGACACATTGGTGTCTCACAGTGGATTCGAACCCGGGTCTCTCACACCAAAGGCATGTCTTATCCACTGCGCCATCACCACCCCAGCACTAATTTAGAGTCAGAAATTTGCATGGCAAATATGATACAGCAGGCTTTATAGGGTTAAATGAAGCACAAACTAATTTAATTCCATGCTTCTCATCATTTTTAAAGGTCAACACTTGATCACAGCTTTGGCTGATGCAATGTTTGGATACAAAACTATCTCTTGGTAAGAGCTTTGGCAGAATCTATTAAATGACTTGGAAATAAATTTGATTTCTAAATGTTAAACCATCCGGCTGGTTATGAAATGATCCAGGGATTTGGGACGTCAGCACAGCAACATAGAGCTGGACACGGCCACGGTGAAGCCTGGAGAGATGGAGGCTTTGGAGGCGGCTGTGAGTGAGAGGATTCGTGCACACATTCCAGTCACTGTCAATCTCCTGTCCATTGATGATCCTGCTGTGGAGAAGGCATGTGTGCACCTTCAGAAATCTACTTTCAGTCTTTTTAAGAATCAAATTTTCACAATATTTACAAACTACAGAACAAATGAGTTATCATTAATCAGTAATTCAATGTGCGCAATAATAAGGAAAAAATGAGTGCCACAACATAAATTAAATAAAAAATTAAACAAAGCAAAATCAACAATAAATAAACAACATAAATAATATTCAAAGCGAAAAATTATAATATGCAATGTTGTTCAAATGTTTGGGATTGCTGAGATTTAAAAAAAATAAAATAAATCTTAGCAATGTTCACCAAGGGTGCATTTATCTCATAAAAAATATAGCGAACACAGTAATATTGTAAATCTTATTATGGTTTAAAATAACTCTCTTCTGTTTGAATATATGTTAAAATGAAATTTATTCCTGTGATGCAAAGCTGAATTTTCAGCATCATTACTCCAGTCTTCAGTGTCAAATGATCATTCAGAAATCATTCTAATATACTGATTTACTGCTCCAGAAACAATTATCATTATTATCAATGTTGAAAATGGTTGTCCTGCTTAATGTTTTGTCGGAACTGTGATTTTTATTACAGGATTCTTTGATGTATAGAAGGTTAAAAAAAACACTTATTCAAAATAGACATTTTTTGTAACATTATTAATGTCTTTATAGTCAGCAACCTTGGAGCTAAAATAAAATAAATATATAAAAATCAATAGAAATGTGTCCACAAAATAAAACTGAATGGAGCAAACTACAACAAAACTGAAAGTAAAAGTACATTTAAAAATCCAGAAGTACCATAATCTTATATTGAGATAAGAAAGGAAAACATCTTTTATTTCTATTTGCTTCTATTCTGCTTTTATTTATTTATTTTTTAAGTTTGGCAGCAAATCTTTCCCCCTTTTTCCTCAACAAAATCTCATCAAGTTTTTGTTACTTTTTCCTAAGTTTATAGAATTTATTAAGATCTTTTGATGACCTATAGTGACTTATTTATATTTACATTTAGTCATTTTGCAGATGACATTTTGTCAGGGAATCAGCCATTTTCAAGCGGTTAGGGGTGGGAAGATCATTCCACCAGCCAGGAACAGTGAATGAAAATGTTCTGGAAAGTGATTTTGAGGCTTTCTGTGATGGTACCACAAGGCGTCGCTCACTAGTGGATCTCAGACTTCTGGAGGGAATGTAGATTCGTAATAGTGAGTGGAAGTAGGCGGGTGCAGAGACTGTGGTTGTTCTATATGCAAGCATCAATCACTTGAACTTGATGCGAGCCGCAACCTGTAGCCAGTGCAAGGAGATAAAGAGAGGTGTAACATGGGCTCTTTTGGGCTAGTTGAAGACCAGTTGTGCCGCTGCATTCTGAATCATTTGTAGAGGTTTGATTGTGCATGATGGAAGTCCAACCAGAAGAGCATTGCAGTAGTCCAGCCTAGAAATGACAAGGGCCTGGACAAGAAGTTGTGTAGCATGTTCCGTTAGAAAGGGCCTGATCGTTCTGATGTTGTGCGATGCAAACCTGCATCAAGATTTCCGACCGAACTTGATGGGGTAATTGTTGAAGAGCCTAGCTGGATGGTGAAATCATGCTGTAGAGTTGGAGTGACATGGAAAACAAGAAGCTCAGTCTTTGCCAGGTTGAGCTGGTGGTGATGCTCCTTCATCCATGCCTAGATGTCCGCCAGGTAGCCTGAGATCCGTGCAGCTACCTTTGCATCATCTGTTTGAAATGAGAGAGAGAGAGAGCTGTGTGTCATCAGCATAACAATGGTAGGAGAAGCCATGTGCCTGTATGATAGGACCCAATGATGTAGTGTATATGGAGAAGAGGAGGGGTCCAAGAACTGATCCCTGAGGAACCCCAGTGACCAGTTGATGTGCTTTGGATACCTCCCCTCCCCAGGCCACCATGAACGACTTACCAGTGAGTTAGAATTCAAACCAGCAAAGTGGAATCCCTGTGATGCCCAGTGATGAGAGGGTGGACAGGAGGATCTGATGATTGACAGTGTCAAAAGCAGCAGATAGATCTAGCAGAATAAGAACTGATGATTTAGAATCAGCTTTTGCAATCCGCAAGGCTTCCGTTTTATTTCAGTTTTTCCTTATTATACATGTAAGATATTACGTGTCTGGAGCGCTGTTGTTCTTGTTGTGGAAATATGAAGATTTGTCAGTGTGGACTTCAGCAGAGAATGATGAAAGCAAAGACTGATACATACTCAGGTCTGATGTGTCTTTTGATTTGCGCCATTTTCTCTCTGCTGCCCTGAGTTTGGGCTGATGCTTACGGAGAACATCGGATAACCAGGGGTTAGAAGGAGCAGCCCGTGCTGGCCTGGAGGAGAGAGGACAAATATCGTCTAGACAAGAAGTTAAAGTGGAGCATAAAGTGTCAGTTGCTGCGTTCACATCCAGAGATGAGAAATGGATAGGTGAGGGAAGTGAGGAGGATACTACAAAGGAAGATGTGAGGGTGAAAGGGAGTGTTCATATATCTTTAATGATTTGAAAATAATCCTGTCTCCAAATTCACTTTTACTTTGCGCAGCGCTAACAAACCACAATTTCTCTATTTTCATAAACAGATGAGAAGCCGAGGTCTTCCTGACGACCACGCCGGACCCATCAGGATCATTGACATCGAGGGCGTAGATGCCAACATGTGCTGTGGGACTCATGTGTCCAACCTCAGTCACCTTCAGGTCAGTCCTCCTCTCCCTGTCAAAGCACATTTTAGGCCAACTTAACTGTGGACCATAGTTTTAGTGTATTATTCAGAGCTATGCTACTGTTAATCACTCAATCAAAATGTGCTCCTTAGGTTATAAAGATTTTGGGGACCGAAAAAGGGAAGAAGAATAAAACCAACCTGATTTTCATAGCTGGCAACAGAGTGCTGAGATATGCTGAAAAGAGTTACAACATTGAAAAATCACTGACCGGCCTTCTCAAGTCAGTTTGTGTCAAGTGACCTGTCTGCTTTCTTCTGGCATGAGCTGATGTTTGTCGCTGTGGTTTATTAGGACAGGAGCAGATGAGCACGTTGATGCTGTGGACAAGCTACAGAAAACGGTCAAACGTCTTCAGAAGGTAACCTACTGTAAAACCTACTGTGTCAGTAAACAAGGATTAATCTTTGACTTTTGCAATTATTAATCATTACCCTTTATGTTCCTCTGACAGAGTAATCTAATTATCCTGAAGGAAATGGCTGTTCTGCAGAACTTCAAAAACAAAGCAGAAACTTCTTCAGCTTACACAAGTGTGTGATTGACTTTGCCTGTTGAAGCCTTTAGTCAAAGAGTGAATCATATTGACAAGAAAGGCTGTCAACTTATTCTACTTCCATGTCCGGATGTGTTTCTGTATACATTTCCGATATTCAAAAGTTCAATACAAGTTGTCTAAAAATAAGCCTTGTTCTTTTCACAGTAAAGACGGTGATAATGAGTTCATGAACATCATCGCGAATGAAATTGGATTTCAGGTGAAGCACATTTTTTATTCTTTGAATAGAATATATGTGCATTGTTAGATTGGAGATTGGTGTGTAGTTTATACTCTCATTGCTGTGTTTGTGTAGGACACAGTGATCTTTCTGACTGTGGGTGAGGAGAAGGGTGCAGGACTGTTCCTGCTCGCAGGGCCTGGGAATGTTATCACTGAAGTGGGTCCTCGGTAAGACCGATGCTGATTTATTCCCTTTCATTCTGAAAATTTTTAACCCTGTAAAGCCTGACATGTCAAATAATAGTAAGCAAAATCAAAAATTTCTAAATGGAATAGTATGTCAAACCTTTACCCAACATCAATTAAATGTGTTTTTTTGTTGAGCATCATTTTTGATACATCAGGTTTTTATACCTCATAAAGTATGGAGCTCATACTCAAAAAAGAAAAACATCTCAGTTTTATTCAGAGGCCCAAACTGAACAAAATATGCAATTTTATACAGTTGCTGAGATTTATAGTCCAATGCCAAAAAGTTAAATGAAATAGCTTTTAATGTAAATCAATGAGATCTTTATAACTGTAAAGTAGACTACTTGCATAAAATGCCTATAAATAGCAGTTGTCACTCTGTCCCTACCAATATATGTCTTAAGATGATTTTTACATGCATAGTTTTATAATCAAAGCCCTGTAATTTTTTGTCGTGGGGTCAAAATATACAATGTAATGTGATATAATGATAACTGAGAGATGAACAAATAAGCGCTCCTCAAAACCCTGATGCATCTTATTTGATACTCACATTTCAACATGATCTTTCTAAGCATCTAATCAAGTAAACCTAAGTTGCTCCAGTAGGGCTGGAAAATCAATGTGACATTTAGAGCAGTTCATTTGTTCTGGTCTCAGGTTTGTTTTATTAGCCCAGTGATCACCAGACATAAAACTGATTGGGTACTAAAAATGATTGCATTTGAAGTATTTGTCTCCAGTTGGGTTTCGAAGCATATGATGACTGTAGCACACAGCTTGTGCTAATAAATAAATAATCTTCCAAATTCAGATGTAATTCAGATAAGGTTCATGCTTGACTCACACCTGTTTTATTGGAGACGATTTGGTTAATCAGATGTGTTTTTGGGTAACATGCAGTACTCCATCTAAAACTATTCAAAAACCTCATAAAATGACCTCATAAAATATTAGCAGTTTTAAAAATACATTAATTTGTACATTATAAATTGAATCTTGATACATTATATGTGCCAACAAACCTTGTTTTTTGGTAGAAAGTGTAGAAAAAAAATGCGGTAACATTGTTGACACGAAGTAGCATTGCACCTACATGTCATCTAACTCTCATTAGATAATTAGTAGAGTGTCTGCTTCATATCTGCTAACACTTTATGATAGTCTCCCAAGAGATATACTACGGACTATAAGTAACTTTGCAAGTACATGTCAACATATTCTACCCCTAACTCTACCAGTCAACTAACGCGCTAATGAGAGTTAGTAGACATTTAGGTACAACATTACTTCTAGTCAACAGAATGTGTTAAAGGGACCGGTAAAATAAAGTGAAACCAAAAATGCAAATAAAAACACCAGTACTAGACGAGATATATTTTCAGTGTTTTATTAAAAATGACCTAAAGAATTTCCTAAAATAAAATACAGAAAATCCATCAAAAAAGTACACATCTTAGGGAGGACAAAAATTGTCCTCCTATATACATATGCAGTAGTTTATCATTTCAGTTCTCAAAAAAGAACTTATCACTTATTTTGTCAAATGCCAGACCTTTTTATGTAGATCCAAAGGCACTAAAATATAAAAACACTAAAATTCTTTATCTCACACGACGCATAACGCGTGATGTGTAATATAACAGTGCTTAATTTAAACACTAAGTGTCTGCATCCCTTAGTTAGAAAACACATTTAAACAGGCAAGTTGTTCATTGGCAGTGTTCCTTCGACAGATGGGATGAACTATGGAAAACATGCTAGCTTTAAATACTGTAAGTAGTTGTGTAGTTGCTCACAGTCTTTTGCAGTTCTTTCTCAGCTTAAAGCTGTTTTTTGCTTTGTAAACTGAGCGCTCCAGACATGCAGTACGGGATGATACTGACCGTGGCGAGGGGAACGGTGGCACTCTTGCAGAAAGACAGCAGGTAGAAGAGGGCAGCCGTGTGTGTGGGAGGCTTGATGGAATCGAAGAGATGCAGCAGAGACAAAGAGGCGACAATACAGGCCATCCTGGCTCGAGCGCTGCTGTTCCTCTTGCTTTCCGTGTACAGCGGGGAGTGAAGACCGAGTCCCAGACCGAACAGGGTGCCCATGTTCCTCAACAGACTGGCGAACGGTGTGGTGTCCAAATGGACCCAGGCTGGATTGACGCACCACCGCTGGGCTTTCTCAAGCGTCCACAGCAGATCCACACCCAGAGCTTTGAGGAGCAGGTACAAGCCCACCGCAAAAGAGAGCAGGAACAGCGTGATGTTGAAGTAATTCTTTAGACTGGCACTGTAGATCCATTTCTGTCTGTTGAAGGCCTCGGCAACAATCATGCCTGTGAAAAATAAGAATAAATGTTTTTTTGTGCTCCATCAGTTTAACGGGTACACTACAGGTCAAAAATTTTGAATAGTTCAATTTTTTTGTATTTTTGAAAAAAGCTTCTTATTCTCACCAAGGCTGCATATATTTGATCAAAATAAAGATTTTAATATTGTGATACAAGTGGTTACTATTTTAAAACATTTTAAATTCTATTTATTTCTGTGATGTCAAAGCTGGATTTTCAGCATCTTCTTCCAGTCTTGATCCTTCAGAAATCATTCCAATATGCAGATTTGCTGTTCAGTTATTATCAATTTATATTATAATGGTTTTTATTATCCATGTTGAAAAAAGTTTTTGCTACTTAATATTTTTGTAGAAACTGTGATACGTATTATTTTTTAGGATTCTTTGATTAATATATAGGTCAATGAACAACAATTTTGCTTAAATAGAAATACTGTCACTTCAATTTTTCTTTTTTTTATCTTATTTACCCCAAACGTTGATATATTAAATGAAGCAGCAAAATTTTGATAATAAGAAATGTTTCTTGCACAGCAAAGCAGCATATTAGAATGATCTCTGACAGATCATGTGACACTGAAGACTGGAGTAATGATGCTGAAAATTCAGCTTTGCATCACAAGAATAAATCACATCTAAAAATACGATCAAAGAGAAAACTGTTATTTTAAATTGCAGTAATATTTCAAAATATTTCTGTTTTTAGTATATTTTTGGTCAAGTAAATAGATCTTTGGTGAGAAGCAAAGACTTCTTTCAAAATGAAAAACCCCTTTAGAAATGTATAGTAATGAGGATTTAGTGAGCTGTTTACCTGAAATAACTCCTGCGAAAACTTGATGGGGGAAATGAGCGGCGATGAAGACCCGAGAGAGACAAACACAGACCTGGACCGTCCAGAAGAGTGTCCAAAGTGAACCACGCAAGTATCTAATTAAAAAACAGATAGTAGATCATAAACATATTGCAGAAGCAACTATCTATTTTAAAACTAACACCATGTAAAAATGACCTAATAGTGATAAAGATTGACTTACGGGCTCTTAGATGAGGATTTCTTCTCTTTGCTCAGCATTATGGCGAGGATTGAGGTGACCAATGTGTAGTAAACACCAGCAGCGCCCATAGCGTGACCAGACGGGCTTCCTGCATCAAGAAGCAGCTAAGTGAGCAAAGTGCTCTTTTGATGTATGATAAAAACAGGTTTTAAGTGGACTAGTGTGGTACTTCTTGGGGAGAAAGACGCACCTGGACCAGTCTCACAGGTCATGGGATACTGCTCAATATGCGGCGTTGAGCTGTTGATGTAGTAGGAAGTCTCATGGACCCACCAGTATGGACGTTCTCCAAACAGGATCCTTAAATAGATTAATGGAACAACATTAAAATTCAATTCATGATTTAGTTTGACAGTAAACTCTTTATTGGTCTGTTTGCTTACCATTTGAAGACCAGATTGAGCCAGTCTCCTATCACAGCCACCCAGATGAGCTTGATCCCGACTGATTCTTTCAGATGGAACCAGATGGGAAAGAAGATGAAGAAGGTGTTCCTCAGATCTGCTGCAAAGGAGATGAAAAGAAACCATCCTTGGGCATCTTTGTAATGGGTCTGCAAGTATTGGGTACTACTCACTCCAAACCCGTGCAATGTATCCATCACAGCATTCATGTTTAGACTTTGTCTAAGGCACTATGCTTTGTAGAGCTTGTCAAGAGTGATAGTCCTCCAGCGCCTGCCTGTGGTTTTTATACTAGCAGGCCCACCACCACAACGCATGGACAACACGATCTTTGAACCTTGCACATGTGTAATAAAACACAGAGTGGAACAGGAAAAAAAAAACGTCAGAGTTAAGAGCTTGTTTGTCCTTTCAGAAGAGATAATGCACAAACAAGTTCAGGAGAAAACGGACGTAGAAAATATGTAGCAGTGAATCATTGAACTCATCTGTGACCTCGGAAACACATGACAATGATTCAGATCATCCAAGTAAATACAAAATGCAGTTTTGAAATAATGATTTCATTTATTAAGGGAAAAAAGTTGTCAACCTGCCTGGCCCTATGTGAATCTAATAACTGGTTGGGCCACCCTTTGCAGCAACAACTGCAATCAAGCGTTTGCGATAACTGGCAATTAGTCTTTCACATCGCTATGGAGGAATATTGGCCCACTCTTCTTTGCATAATTGTTTTAATTCAGCCACATTGGAGGGTTTTCAAGCTTGAAAGGACTGTTTAAGGTTATGCCACAGCATCTCAATCGGATTTAAGTCTGGACTTTGATTTGACCACTCCAAAACCTTAATTTTGTTTTACTTGAGCCATTCAGAGGTGGACTTGCTGATAGGTTTGGGATCATTGTCTTGCTGCATAACCCAAGTGCGCTTAAGCTTAAGGTCACAAACCGATTGCCGGACATTCTCCTTCAGGATTGTCTGATAGAGTGCAGTATTCATGGTTCCATCAATTATGGCAAGTCATCCAGGTTCTGAAGCAGCAAAGCAGCCTCAGACCATCACACTACCACCACCATGTTTGACTGTTGGTATGATGTTCTTTTTATGAAATGCTGTGTTGGTTTTACGCCAGATGTAACGGGACACGCACCTTCCAACAAGTTAAACTTTTGTCTCATCAGTCCACAGAATATTCGATAATCAAGATATTTTTTGCCGAATATGAGACGAGCCTTTGTGTTCTTTTTGGTCAGCAGTGGCTTTTGCCTTGGAACTCTCCCATGGATGCCATTTTTGCCCAGTCTCTTTCTTATTGTTGAATCATGAACACTGACCTTAACTGAGGCAAGTGAGGCCTGCAGTTCTTTAGATGTTGTTCTGGGTTCTTTTATGACCTCCTGGATGAGTCGTCATTGCGCTCTTGGAGTAATTTTGGTCGGCCGGCCACTCCTGGGAAGGTTCACCACTGTTCCAAGTTTTCTCCATATAATGGATAATGGCTTTGACCGTGGATCGCTGGAGTCCCAAAGCTTTAGAAATGGCTGTATAACCCTTTTCAGACTGATACATGTCAACTATTTTGTTTCTCATCTGTTCTTGAATTTCTTTAGATCATGACATGTTGTGTTGCTCTTTAAGCATGCTTTACTGTGTCAGACAGGTTCTATTTAAGTGATTTCTTGATTCAACAGGTCTGGCAGTAATCAGGCTTGGGTTTGGCTAGTGAAATTTAACTCAGCATTCTAAAATAATGTGGTTATTGGTTAATCACAGTTCTTTCATAATTTAACAGGAGCGGGCAATGAATATTTCATGTAGGGCCAGGTAGTTTTGGACAGCTTTTTTTCCCTTAATAAAAGAAATCATCATTTAAATGATGCATTTTGTATTTACTTGCATTATCTTTGTGTAATATTAAAGTTTGTTTGATTTTATGAATCTTCTAAGTGTGACAAATATGCAAAAATTGAAAAAAGGGGGCAAAAACCTTTTCACGGCACTATATATATATATATTTGTGTGTGTGTGTATGTTTATATATATATATATATATATATAAGTATTTAAGATATATTTAGAAATAGAGTGTGTGTGTGTGTGTGCGCGCTATTAAACATTAAAACAAAAATATATAAAATATATTTACTAATAATAAAATATATAAAAATATCTAATAATATAATTTTTTTCAGTTTTTTGTTATGAGTGATTCTTGCAAATAAGTAACATTCATTTGCTACATAAAGAATATTGTGTGTGTGTGTGTGTATGTGTGTGTGTACTATTGAATATCATTATTATTATTTTTTTACTAATAATAAGATATGTAAGTATACCTGTTAATATATTTCATCTAAATCTAAATGTGCATGAATTGTAAAATATTAGGAAATGAGTGATTCTTATAAATAAAATAACAATTTATTACATAAAGAATATTAATCCTAAAATATGCATTATGCTATAATTTCCCTGCATATTCAATATATATATATATATTTTTTTTATTTTATATATATTTTTTTTTTTTTACTGTAATGTTATACTTAAGTCATTTTTTTAATCAACATACAAACAGTATTACAAATTTAAATACTTTTCGATTTGTCCCATTGGAAAACAAGCTATTTGTTTACTTGCCTATGTATTTTGTTGATATATTTCTTTGTTTATTGATTTATTTTTTTGTGTATTTGTGTCTCTTTTTTGCCAAAACAAACGTGTGTTGTAATTAATCTATAGACCTACGTCATTTCTGACTTTTTAAAAAACTAGGGCAAAAATCCTATTCAGAAGATAATAGTATCAGTATGGGAACCTGTTGCTCTCAGACAGGCATTCTTTTGACTGCTTACATAGGCACTTGCTGATTTATATTGAATTGGTTTGTTTACATGTGTGTTACATCAGTGAATTAATCATTACATTGATCAGTGATGCTTAAATGACAAGCTAAACTGTAAACAATGCAGGTTTGTTAGTCAGTTCTAGCTGATACTTGTAGTGTTTGTTTATTCGTCCAAGAGTGGGGCCCTCTAGGGCTTGTGGGGCCCCAGAACCTCAGTACACTACTCCAAATTTAAACCCTTGTGAAAAAGAAGTGTGCTTAATTGTACTGAATGAGAACGTATAGTGTACCTAAAATATTAAAAGTCTATTTAAAAAAATGGGTTACACATTATTTTAAGGTGTCCTTGTTACAGTTTAATTATACAAATACACAAGTGTACACATTAACTACACGTACTTACTATATGGTTAGGGTTAGGATTAGGGTTTGGTTTAGGGTTGCTTGCATGTAATTATGAATCATTTATTGTTATTTTAATATTACGTACATGTAACAAGGACACCTTAAGTTAAAGTGTTACCAAAAAATATACTTGTAGATAATATAATATTAATGAAATATAATATTAACAGCCACTTAAAGAATATTTCTTAACAAACTTAAATAGACTTAAAAAGTGCTCTATGTAATGATGTCAAATTAAAAGTTTTTCTATACATTTTTTTTGTGGTGCTTCAAGTTACTAAAGCACTCTTAAATTCAACTAATTGCATCTGAAATAAATGTAAACTATAATACATTTCCATTTAATTGTAAATACATTGCAAGAAAGCGTCCAAATAACATTGCATTCAATTTGTGCACAAGTATATGATTTCAATAATACGTGCTATTTTTAAAAGTATGCAGAAAAAAAAAACCCAATGAACTTAAAAATCTTTTTGTAAGACAGAATACCATGAAGTACACCAAAACAAATTGTCGCAAGTCAGAACACGAATGGATCAATGAATCTGGTTCATTCTTTTTTCCCATGATCACCAGCCACACAGAACCATTAAAACTAGATCATTTACATTAAATGCGTCATTCCAAAACGTGCTCGCAGTGACATCACACTCCATGAAACCAAAGACAAAACTAATCAGTGTGTCCACTCAGCATTTTATCAGTATGTGTCCCATCAGCGTCATCACGGGTGAAAGGTCCTGAAATCAAGGGCCTCTGAGTTTTCCAGTCAGCATGCAAACAAAACCAATCCATCTAGCCTTGAATAAAGTCCAACTAGAACAGAAAACGGGTCCGACGGCTGGACGAAGCCTGGCAAGCTGCCTGCGTATCTGCAGTTTGATCCCCATGCCTGTGCCTTGTGCCTGATCTCTGCTTTACCAGGGTGACCGTCCCGATCTCAGACTGCAGAGATGGACCTGCTCCACAGCTGGGGGGTGAACCTAGCTGTCTCTCTGCAGACAGAGTACCGGGACTCTGAGAACCTGTTTCAGTGGGTCTCCTCGGTGGCGGATCTCCACACCACCTTCTTTGTGTTTTTCCCCATTTGGTTTCATCTGCGCAGAGACGTGGGTGTCAAACTCATCTGGGTGGCTGTGGTCGGAGACTGGCTAAACCTTGTGCTGAAGTGGTGAGATGCTCATTGGTTTGTGTATTGTTAATCCCTGAGCTAGAAGTAAACATGTCAAGATTATGCTGGTCGATACACTGACTTTGAAATTGTAGTGAACTTCACAACTAATATTAAGTAACACATGGATTAAAACATGAGATTCGAAAGACTGAAATAACTTCCAAAAGAACATTTTATAGTGTAGTAAATTGGTGCATTATCAGAAATGTTATCAATTAAATATTGCAGCTCAAAGAAAACAGAACACAATTTAATATTTTCTTTAAATAATATTTGTTTAATAAATGACTTAAATATTAATATGTTTAATATGAATAGAAACAACTCATTTTGTAATTGGTTATTTTCAATAACCAATTTCTATAGTGCACCAATTTATCACACTGTAAAAATGATTTTTGAGATCAAGTAATCTGTTTCTGTGTATCAAAATAATTTTTTTGAAAAATGATGTTTCACAGTGTAATGAATTGCTGAGTTTTCGGAAATATTATCAATTAAATATTCCACAAGGCAAACATAAAACACACTTTAATGATTTCTAATGAATTAAATCATATTTATTTAATAATAATTTATATATTAATGTTTAAAATGAATAGAAATATCTTAATAATTTAATTTAGAACATTTCTAATAATGCACCAATTTATTACGCTGTAAAATGGATCTTTCAAGGTAAAAAAATTATTATTATTACAAATAAATATTATTTAAATGAATTCTTTGTGTCGCTATTCTCTCGCTGCAATTAAATGAATAATTGAAATGTATTATGCATTTCATAATAATGCATTTCCATATTATTTGATGATATATAGGGTGCTCTTCGGTGAGAGGCCGTACTGGTGGGTGCTTGAGACTACGTTTTATGGCCCTGTAAAACGTCCTGAACTGCAGCAATTCTCCATCACATGTGAAACTGGGCCAGGTATATTACAGTATTTATTACAAGGCTATCTGAAATACTTGATTTTGATTGGTCAGTCTGACATAATAAAATGATTTAAACTTAAATCTTTATTTCATGCTTGTGTGGTTATTTATTTATTTTGGTAAGTAGTCATTTAATAATCAGAATTATATACATTGAACTGGTCATTATTGCTCAATAAGTGGCCCCTCCTCTTCCTAACTGACTGTACATCACATCCCCGTCTAATCACTTTGACTATGCTGTGTATGAATTATCTCCTAATAAAATCTGCTTCTCTGTAAACCGGTGGTTATGCAGTTTAAGCAAGGTTGCTGTTCTAATCTTTCGTGTGGAAGCGGATCTGCTTCTGGTTATCGTAGTGTGTCAGTTCAAGGGCCGTATCTGAATGATGTCATACGTATTGCTATTAATATTACACATGCTGGCGAGTATCCATTCATTCTTGACCTGAATTAGCACCCTGGATCAATTAAAAAGGCCCATAAATGACCTGTCCTGAACTGATATTTTATCTTAATGGCTGCTGGTGTTTTGTTGGTCTTATCTTGTTTAAGCTGGATTTAGCTGGTGTCCAAAACTCCTCTAAACCAACCTGAGAAACCAGCAGACCAGTTTAAGCTTCTGAACAGATGTATCTCTAATCAAACAACATTTGCTTTCCCACACAATCAATGATTTGATATTTTTTGTAATGTAATGTAATGTTAAACTTTGCCCTGTTTTCACCACACTGCTTGCTTGGTTTTCGTCTTCCAGGAAGCCCGTCGGGTCACGCCATGGGTTCTGCGGGTGTTGGGTATGTGATGGTTACAGCAGTGCTTTCCATTGTTGCTGCAAGAAAACTACCTCCTTTACAGTATAGGTCAGTCTGAGACATCTGTGCCTTTATAGGCTTAATTCTTTAATATCACACACCTGACAGTCATTTCTGCTTGCAGATTTTTGCAGCTGATGCTCTGGATGCTTTTGGGTTTGGTGGAGTTACTGGTGTGCATATCTAGAGTCTATCTCGCAGCCCATTTCCCACACCAAGTTATCAGTGGAGTTATTTCAGGTGGGTTAGGGTATCTACTTTGTGTGTGTGTGTGTGTGTGTGTGGGTGTGTGTGGGTCAGTGGCATATCCACCATATAGAAAAGGGAATAATAATCTATCAAAAATCGAATCTAATTCTTAGAAATGTAGCTACTCGTTGTATTCATATTGGCTTAGAAAAACTTGTACCAAATATACCATTCTCAAGAAAGGTTTCTTAGACAATTCTAATGTAAAAATGTCATGTGGTGTAACCATCAAGAAAAAAACTAATTGAGTACATGCGAGTGTACACATCTCAATCATTATTTTCAAAAATGGTTATAACACTTTTTTAAAATAAAGTACATTTTTAAAGTAAATAAAAAGTTACTGTATGTGTTCTCTTCATAAAAATATGTGGATTGTTATATTTTTGGGAGTTGCACCACATGACATTTTACAACCAGTATCAGTGTTATTCTAGTATCTAAATATTTCAAATAATGTTCTTTCTTGTTTTTTTTTTTTTTTTCATTTTGTTTGAATTCATTTTTTTTATTTAGTTTTTATTTTTATTTTTTCATTTAAATTGTAGTTATTTCATTAAATCAAGATAAACTCAATTGAAATGAGAAATGTTACTTTGTTAACCAGCTGAAATAAAAGAAGTTTTTAATGTTTATTTTAGATCATGTTTATTAGCTCAAATTAAATAATTAGTTATTAATAGTTTATTCGTGTTTTTTTACTTAACAATAACTCTGCCCTGAACCTGTCTTAAATTTTATTTTCTTAAATATTATTATGGAATGAAGCATTTTGTTTATTAAAATAATTTTCATTTTTTAATTTTCTATAATGATAATATAGTATTTTTAGCTTTTTTTTGGGGGGGGGGGGGTAATTTTTGAATTTTAATAAAAAAATGAAAAACATGCTAATCAGATAAAGATTTGGTTTATGATTTACTTAAAAATTTTTACTCAGAAACTGCTAGAAAATTTTATAAATAATTACCAAAACAGCAAGTAACATTAATTAAATTGATGTAGAAAGACTGAAATAGTACTGTTTCTTGTTAAACAGTACTATAAACTTACAAAAAAAATAATTTTACAGTGGATAAGAGGTGTATTCAAGCCATTTTATGTATGACTTGCGTTTTGATGTATTTCTGAATTAATAGATCCTGGAAAAAAAAAAAAAAAAGCATTACAATGTTCACTTGATAGTGCATTATTGCTTCATGTTGCATCCAGACGCTCTCATAGCTGGTGGTCTTTTATTTCCAGGTATAATTGTAGCAGAAATATTCTCCAGAGTGCAGTGGATCTACAGCGCCGGTCTGAGGAAATACATCAGCGTGACTCTGTTCCTGCTCTTCTTCGCGGTGGGTTTTTATGTGCTTCTGAAAGCCGTGGGTGTGGATCTGCTGTGGACATTGGCGAAGGCCCAGAAATGGTGCATCAATCCAGACTGGGTCCTTTTAGATAGCACCCCTTTCGCCAGCCTGCTGAGGAACATGGGCACACTTTTTGGTCTGGGACTTGGCCTTCACTTGTCAGGCTACAGCGAAACAGCAGGCAGGAAACACAGCAGCGTTTCTTTCAGGACAGGATGTATTGGTGTGTCACTGGTGTTGCTGCAGCTTCTGGACAAAATGACGTTTTCCTCAAGTAACCAGCTATTTTTCTACTCTCTGTCATTCTGCAAGAGCGCTGTGGCTTTGGTGCTTCCCACTGCACTCGTTCCTGCAGTCCTATGTTGGATTTCATCAAAAAACAAGCATGAAAAGAGCATGTAGTGCAATGATTTTCAAGTTAAATGCAGTGCTTCAGCAAACATTTTTGCAGTGCACTCTTTATAAAATACCTCAGATGGTATGTACAGGATGAGTGGCTACAAAACTCAAATCGTTTAAACAGTTTTGAACTTTTAGTTTGCTGTATACCTTTTTTTTAAATTCTCTGCATTGCGAAAACCATTTAAAAGAGATAGAGAGAAAGAAAATAGAAATGCAGTTCTTTAAAATGTACTTTGTATTCATGTTGGTTTAGAAAAAACTATTTTTATAACATTTTCAAGAAAATGGTACCTTTAAGAAAACGTTTTTTTTTTTTTTTTTTTTTTTTACTTTCTAATGACTGTAAAAAATTGTGTAGTATAACCATCAAGTAATTTCTAGTTTGCCTTTACATAAAAGGTACTTTTCTGGTAATTATCTAATATTTGATGAGGCCTATTGACCTTGACACAGTCATTGCAGACAAATTATTTTCAAATATTGATAAGAAGTAAAGCTTTTGTTAAAATAATAAAAAAAAAAAAAAAAATTAAATACAATATTTTGAGAAAAAAATGACTTTCATTAAGAATGTCATCCTTTTACTGAGTTCTTGTTGTTATTCTTCTTCTTCTTATTATTATTATTACCCCCCCCCCCCCACACACACACACACACAGTATGTCTTTTAGAAACATTTGAACATTGGTCTACATTATGAGACACAAATCAATTGTGAAAGTTTCAAGATGTTATATATCCTGACTATGATGAATTTATGTGGCTGTAAGCATCTCTTTAACAGATCTTTTCAAGATTAGTTGAGCTCGTTGTTGGCAATCTTCAGATTACGGCGCCTCCCAGCATATCTTGTTATCTATGAATGGTTTTAAAGGCGGCTGGTCCATTCACTAACTAACATTCATTCACATCTTCTGTTCAAAGGTCCCTCAGTCATGCTCTGTACATATGGCTGTCTTCTGTGCATTGTTCATATGCCGGCTATTATAGGAATCATTCAGCTCAAAACGTATAGCTTATGTAAAATTTATAGCACCATTCATCTGTTTGGAGCTCTACATTAACATCCTACCAAAAACTTTCACATTAGATTAGCTCTATTTCTTACAAATGGATATTTTAAAATCAGAAACACAAACGATTTTTTTAAAAAACTACCCATAAAATATATATCCTGGCAATTTTGGTTCATTATTGCAACATTCAGTTTTTCTTAGAAAATGTATTTGCATTTGATGGATATATATCCAATATGTTTCAATTGTATTACTTTATATATTTAGATTATAAGTGCCTACATGCATTACTAAACATAGGATATCTTTTTATGACTTTAATTATGGAATATTGTGTCTATATTTTTGTGTTATCTGTTACCAATCTAAATGAATGCATGCATATCTTTCAGATTCACTGACTGACTACTTTAACTGCACATGATTTTGCATAATGAAATAATAAATTTTTACAGTGTGGAGACCGTGTTTGTTTCTGTTTCACTCATACATTTCCAACTTATCGCAAATACCTCTGTTAATTTTTTCCAGTTCCAGTGAGTCCAGGTGCAGTGGCTTCCTACATTAGTGCACTGTAAAATCAAATGTATAAATAAAAGGTTACTAGACTATATTTTACAAGAAAGTACTATTTAAGTCTTTAAAGAATTAATATTTAAGTCAAACTGTTGCTTACAGTGTCTTTGTAATTATTTGTGCAATTTAATTTTTGAATGAAAGTGTTTCAAAGTACTATTTTTTTCTCAGTGTGTGAAAAAAATTCAAGTGCATTGTTTTAAAAAGTGGGTTTTAGAAAATTATGTTTATTTAGAACACAAAAGGTTTTCTTTGCATTAAAATGTTTACGTTCATAATAATAAAAAAAAATTATCATGAACAGACTTTTTTTCTGAAAAACATCCATATTGATTAATTCTCTCTTCTGAGGAATGCTTTTAAATATTAACTTGCGTTGCCTACTTTTCTCTAACCTCTTTTACGCATGCTTGAATTTTGCTCTTCTGTAAGGGTTTGTGACGGGCGTAGTAGGCCAAAGTTCAGAACATTTTGTTTATGCGGTTTGTGGCCTGGAGAATATGTCAGGCCCGTTATATCATAGACTGCACAAACATCCTTATCAATGTTCACTCCTTACTGAAGGTTACAGGTTGGACGTGTGCCACACAGCACTCTTCTGTGCCTGTCCCAAACAATGCATCGGTTGCTATTCCATTGGCCACTGGCTGGTAAAAAAGAGTAGTTGAAGTTCACGTTCAGTTTTATTTCTAAAGCACGTTTAAACATGGAACTAGGCCGATCAAAGTGCTGCACAACAAATAGTAAAATACAACAAAAAGAGAAAAATCAGTACACAAATTAAAACCATGCAAGAGCCGCACGTCTCCAAACGCCAAAGAGAAGAGATGGGTTTTAAGATATGACTTGAAGTCAGATAAAGCCGTTCTAATCTGAACTGGTAAATTGTTCCAGAGGGTGGGACCAGCCACTTCAAAGGCTCTGGATCTCCTGGTCTTTAAAGGGGACCTATTATGCAAAAATCACTTTTATAAGGTGTTTGAACACAGTTGTGTGGCCACAGTGTGTGAAAACAACCAGCCTATAATGTTAAAAATCCACCAACTCATTTTTTTATAAAACCAATAAATCATGAACAGTCTCTCTAAACGTGCTGTTTTAGATTCTCCCTCTGTTCACGTCACCGAGGGGAAAAAGTCCCACCCATTTGTGACACTCTCTGCCCTATTAGCACAGCCCTGAGTGAGAAGCTGCGGTCCGCCATTACTGGAGATATATACAATGTCAGTGCCAAAGAGGCTTTACAAGTCTTGTGTTTTGGGATGCACTAATGAACATAGGAGTCGCCATAATCCCCTCATCTGAGCCGAGGACACTGTGGTTAAATTAAATTTTCGAAGGAAATATCCCGAAAAAAATCGGTAACGTCCTCTAAATGTTTATGAATCAATACCAACGCTTTGTGCGCGAACGTCAGCTCCAGACAAAGTAAGTATCATGCGTTATTTTTCCAAATTGCCTTTCTGAAAGAACTTCTTGGCACTCTGTAAGGCTAATTGCTAAAGCTACCATTTGTCTCTGCCTGTTTTCACTGATGCTGCCTTCAAGTGCTACCAGAATGATCGTGAATAGAAATGTGGTAGTTAAAAGTTGCATATGAAAGCAATGTGAGTTGATTGCTTGAAGTTGTCGTTATGTTGTTATAACGACAGCTATGTTGTTATTTTTATTCCACCATGCTCCCGTCTGTGTAATTCATAAACACAAATTTATTATGCACAGTATAATCAGATGACTGACTTTGATACCGAGTATGTTTTCTGTAAAGATAACAGGCTTGTCACGAATCCAGTCTGTAGCCATCCGTCTGCTCACCACCAGATGTCGTCTTCTCGTTGACTCTCACACGACACAGACTTTTGCATGTCACTCCGGACTACAGTTCCCATGATCCATTGCACTGATTGCACACACACAGCTGAAGGCACTGATTACCTGTTTGCTGATGTTTTGACCCTGCCTGTGTTTTTGACCACGTCTTGGACTAAAGCTTGCAAATGGATCTTCACGTCTCGTTTGCCCTGTTACAGTATTAATAGTGGAATGTTTATTTGCAAAGGCTAGCACTGCTAATGCCAGAGCTTGAGCTCTTGAAGCTCCGCCCCCTTCTCTGGGAGCACCAGCTCATTTGCATTAATGCAACCTACTCCAAATCAGCACGTTTGGGCTTATTCCCTAAAAGTGGCAATTTTAACAAGCTATAAAAATTTATCTGTGGGGTATATTGAACTAAAAGTTCACATATACTTTCTGGGGTCATCAGAGACTTATTTTACATCTTGTAAAAAGGAAAAAGGGGCATTATAGGTCCCCTTTAAGCGGGTTCTAGGGATCTGGAGGAGAAATTTGCCCTCCGATCTTAGTCCCCTCGCCGGACTGTAGGAGTGGAGTAAATTAGATAAATAGGGAGGAGCTTGATTGTTGACAAGTAGCAAGATTATAAACTCAATTCGATAGTGAATTGGCAGCCAATGCATGATCTCAAGAGGGGAGTAACATGATCAAAATTTTTACACCCATTCAAGAACCTAGCTGCTGCATAACCGAGAGATTTGAGACTTTGATATACCAAAATAGAGGGAGTTGCAGTAATCCAGCCGAGACGTAACAAAGTCATGGATAGCAACCTCTAGAGAGCTTTTAGAGAGAAATGACTTGATTTTAGAAAGAGAATGAAGATGGAGGAAGTTAGAACCTAATTTATCAAATTTCAAGGAGTAATCAAACACCAAACCCAGATTCAAGGAATTTAGGGTCTTGAGGTTGTGTTGATTACTTGCCATATGTTCAGAGGAATTGAAGACAATAACTTTGTGTTTATCTGTGTTCAAGCAAAGAAAAGATTTGTAGTAGTAGTTATTGCAAAAAATCTTGCATTGTTTTCAATCTCATGTCATGCTAAACCTGTAAAACTTTATTTCTGCTGTCAGGTGGTGAGAGGTACTTCCATGCACCCTATAGTGAAAAAGAAGTATACATTAGCATACTAAGACAAAATAATATACTTTAAAGAAATATGCTTAAGTGTGAACTGAATGTAATGGTTTCGTGGTATTTACAATTCAATGAAAGTTAAAATTTATATTAAATGCAATTAGTCAAACTTTAAAGTGCTTTTCTGAATTGCTTCTTTATATTTAATTTCATAATTACACCTATTGCTTTTGAAATATGGTAAAATTCTACTGCCCAATGTTATGTTAAACTATATGCTTTAATGTCAGTCATGTATTTTAATATATTTGTAATTGCACATTTCTAATGATCACGTTGCAGTTTAGAATTTTTGAATAAATAGCAAATAACAGCTTTAGTATTTCTACAAAATATTAAGGAGCAAAACCTGTTTTTAACATTGATAATAAGAACTGTTATTAATAACTGAGCATCAGTAATAATCAAACAGCAGATCAGCATATTAGAATGATTTCTGAAGGATCATGGGACACTGAAGACTGGAGTAATGATGCAGAAATTCAGCTTTGCATCACAGGAATAAATTACATTTTAAAATATATTCAAATAGAAAATAGTTCTTTCAAACTTTAATAATATTTCATAATATTACTATTTTTACTGTATTTTTGATCAAATAAATGCAGCCTTGGTGAGCAACTTAATTAAAACATTAAATATCATAATGTTTCCAAATTTTTGATAAGTACTGTTCTTTTGATTTTATATTATTACACATTTTTAAAGCATCTGTGGCAAGGCAAGGCAAGTTTATTTATATACCACATTTCATACACAATGGTAATTCAAAGTGCTTTACATGAAAGAAAGTAAAATAGTAATAAAAAAATAATAATAATATTGATCACAGCAATAAAAATGAGTTGAAAAAAAGAGTAAAAAAATTTAATAATAATAATAAAAACAAGAAACTTAAAAACAAATATTCTCAAGCTTTGTTCAAACTCTTCCGCACGAGCGGAAAAAACCCTTCCAAAACACCTAACTATTCCACTAATTCACCCCCTACTTACTTTGACCATCATATCTGACCTATTCGCTAAAATTCGGGGTGTGCCCCTGTCTGTAATGCTAGGAATTTAGAGTTGGTAGAGCGATTCACGACCAGAACATCTCTTCTAGTGTCTCACATTCTCTCTGTATTTATACCTTCAAATGCACTAATTGCCTCTAGGGCTCTCAATCTATAGATGTGCACTTGTACACCTTTAAACTTACAGGTGTACCTAAATTATGACACCAGTTTTCTTCTGTTGGTGTCCCTCACTCATGCCTGAGTGAGTCCATCGCTCTCCCCCTCCCGCACTCCCTCCGCTTACAGACAGTCCCTAACCAGAGACCAAACAAATAGAAGTCAGAGGTCCTACTTTGAACTGATTAACAAACACACTTGTCTTTCTTTGCCCACATCCTCTTTACCATCACAGCACTTACTTTAGCCTTCAGTTTAAACTTTTAAAATCATATAAAATTGAATTAAAATTCATTTAAAACAGTTAAGAATACAAAATGATTATCACAGCAATAAAAACAAGGAAAATGATATAAAATGAAAGTACAGTGCAATCAGTTCGGACATAGCACAGTGCTCATTCAACAAATGTGCAGCTAAACAGATGAGTTTTGAGTCTGGATTTAAATGTGGCTAATGTTTTAGCACATCTGATCTCTTCTGAAAGCTGGATCCAACTGTGCATAATAATTGTTCCAACTGTTCCAACATGATAGCTAAAAGCGGACTCCCCTTGTTTTGTGTGAACCCTTGGTATTTCTAACTGAATTGATCCTAATGATCTGACTGGTCTGTTTATATTCAGTGTGCATATCTGCAATGTATTTGGGTTCCAGGCCATTTAGTGATTTATAAACGAGTAAAAGAACTTTAAAATCAATCCTAAATGTAACTGGAAGCCAGTGTAAGGACCTGAGGACTGGTGTGATATGCTCAGATTTTCTGGTTCAAGTCAGAATCCTGGCAGCAGCGTTCTGGATGAGCTGCAGCTGTCTAATGGTCTTATTTGGAAGGCCTGTGAGGAGATCAATACAATAGTCCACCCTGCTGGTGATAAAGGCATGAACAAGTTTCTCCAAATCTTCACTGGAAACAAACATCTAATTCTTGCAATGTTTTTGAGATGATAGTATGCTGATTTAGTTACTGCTTTGACATGACTACTGAAACTAAGGTCTGTCTCCAGAATCACCCCAAGATTTCTGACTTGATTTTTAGTTGTTTGACCCCTAGAGTCAAGGTATGCATTCACCTTGAGAACTTCATCTTTGTTTCCAAATGCAATGACTTCAGTTTTCTCCTTGTTTAACTGAAGAAAGTTTTGCACATCCAACTGTTAATTTCATCAGTGCATTGGCAGAGGGAGTCAATGGGGCTGTAGTCATTTGGAGATAAGGCTAGGTAAATCTGGGTATCATCAGCATAGCTGTGATAGGCAATTTGGTTCTTCATCATTATCTGACTTAGTGGGAGCATATACAAGCTAAACAAGAGCGGTGCAAGAATTGCGCCTTGTGGGACTCCACATGTCATGGCCGTCCACTTAGACTTATGCTCTCCTATACTCACATAATAACCTCTCCCTTCTAAGTATGATCTGAACCATTTGAGTACCATCCCAAAAAGCCTGACCCAGTTTTCCAGTCTCTCTCGAAGTATGTTATGATCGACTGTCAAATGCAGCACTAAGATCTAGTAGTACCATCACTGATATTTTGCCAGAATCAGAATGAAAGCGAATATCATTTATTATCTTAATGAGTGCTGTCTCTGTGCTGTGATGCGCTCGGAAACCAGATTGAAAATTGTCCAGGTATCCATTTGACTTTAAGTAGTTGTTCAGCTGATTAAAAACTACCTTTTCAATAATCTTACTTATGAAAGGAAGATTTAATATTGGTCTATACTTGCTCAATATGGTGTTATCAAGATTGCTCTTTTTCAGAAGGGGCTTAACAACGGAAAAGTTTCTTTTTTCCCAGAAAGAAGTGAGGCGTTAGCAGGTTGACGATTTAAGGTGCTGTACTATTCCTTCCAATATTTTGCTATCAATTGCTTCAAAAACAGACATATTTACTTCTTTTTGAAATTGCGGTCGAACCTGTGTGACCTCTGCATAACTGGAAGATGTGCCAATCGCCTTTCTGATATTACTGATCTTTTCAGAAAAGAAGGAAGCAAACTCTTGCTGTTGGAAAGCATTTCACTGGGAATCTGATTTGGGGGGTTTGTTAGTCTCTCAACAGTAGCAAAAAGAGTGTGAGTGTTGTTTAAGTTACTATTTATAAGGTTTGAGAAGCAGGTCTGTCTAGCTATGGCTAGTTCCGCATTGAAAGCATGAAGGCTGTTTTTATAGATGCTATAGTGAATTTCGAGTTTCGTCTTCCGCCACATCCGCTCAGCTTTTCTGCATTGTCTTTTCATAAGAAACAAGTGTATTTGCTTGAAGTACACTTAAGTTGCCTTTCATTTTGTTATATAATCTGCAAGTACAGTACATTTAAAAATATACTTTTAAGATTTAAAGTACACTACAAGTGCACATTTAAAACAATTAAGCACATTTCTTTCTTTTCTTGATCAACTGATTCTTCCTCACCAACACTCATTAATGTGCTGAGGAGAACTATGGTGGACATCTACATTTTAGTGAATAATAACTTTAGAAAAATGTGTCTATTCCTCACACAAAGATCTTGTTTGACTTCAGACGAATTGGAATATAGTGCAAAAGTTGGATTTGCTGCTTTAATGATTCTTTTATGGTGGGTTTGCGTCCTTAAAAGCTTCATTCCCCATTCGTTGTACTGTAAATGTAAATATATTTAAAAGCACAACCAGCATATTCTTCCAAATATGTTCTTTTGTTTTCCATAGAAGAAAGAAAGTCATTCAGGTTTGGAATGATGTGAAGATGAGTAAATGATGGCAGAATTTAAAAATGCTGCAAGAAATCATTATACACTCGCACTGTAATCATATGATATTTTGCTTCCACCTCAGCAATCATTCCCTCCTTATCGGTTTTTATCACTGTAGTACAGAGTCTTGAGTGGGTCTCTTACTCTTTGTACACACTGATAAACAAGATTTGGCCAATGGACTTCTGCATGTACAAAGATACCAAGAGTCAGTTAAAAAGAGGTAAGGTTAATGACTGCTTGACCTGTTTTACGCTCCGTTCCATGAGTGATCTGTAATAAAATTGCAAAGGCTTTTACACAAACACACACACACAGCCTTACAGGTCCACTTGGCCTAAGTCAAGGGGGTCACCTTTGCCAGCTGACGTAGTTGAAGGAAGATGGCACAAGCCTGCTGCATAAAAAGAGTTGAGCAAGAATTGTCCATGCGTAACAGTGATGAACGCTTGTGCTCACAGACCTGCTGTGCTTGCAAGAGGGGGGTTCTTACCCTCAGGCGATCAAAGGTGTAGATGAGTTTGTTTCTTCATCAGAACAGATTTGGAGAAGTGTAGACTTCCTATCTGCAGTGAATGGGTGCCGTCAAAATGAGAGCCTAAAAAAATCTCTCAAAATTTGTTCTGATGCAAGAAACCAACTTTACGTCTTGGATACCCTGAAGGTGAGCAATTTTCTAAAACAAAATTGATTTTGGGGTGAACTATTCCTTTTTACATATTTTACAAGATAATGATAATAACAATTTGATAAATATAACATTTTATAATTTTGTTTTTAAAACTATTTTTAAATGTGTCTTACAGGTCCAGTTACTTCTTTGGATAAGCATTGTATGAACCTTAAATAAACAAACACATTTGAACCATTGTATCACAGATTTCAAACTCTTTTATGTAGAAAACACATACATATACAGCATATGAAAAACATTATTTCTTTAGTTGCATTTTTAAAATCACAAATAGAAAATACACATCTAATTTTGTTTCTGACAAAGCAAGGATGATTTAGGAAATAAAATCAAAATAAATTAAAAAAGATTTCAAATCAAATAAAGAAAAAATAAAGGTTAAAAAAGACATATTACATCCATGTCATACATATAAGTCTAGCCCACAATATCAGTGGCGGTCTATTGCACATTTATCAGGGCATGGCTTTTACTACACATATAATATTTTAGAAAACTGCAATGGCTCATCTTGGGCTTTGGTGCTCACTCAGTCGCTCTGCAAAGAAGAAAACTGAAATGAAATAACTAAAGACTGCATAACCATGTAATACTGTTTCAGGAACTTACAAGATCATCCAGGTCATCCATGACAGGAGGCTCTCCTTTGTTCTTCATTTCGTTAAGCATCTGCATTTCAAAAGAGTTATTACATTTTGCAGAAAAAATATTTCTGATCTCAACATGCCACGACATCCTGTGCCACTGCAGGAAATGATAACAGGTGTTGCATCACCCACTTCAAACAGATGAAGTGACTTACATCCACATACTGTTCATATTCTGCCATGCCCTCTTCCTCTTCATGTTCCCAGTCCCTCCAGTTATCAAAGTCTACTAACAGCCACGCGGGCTGAAAAGACAAGAAAAATGACCAGAGCACGATAGATAGATAGATAGATAGATAGATAGATAGATAGATAGATAGATAGATAGATAGATAGATAGATAGATAGATAGATAGATGGATAGATGGATAGATGGATAGATACCTTTGCAAGATCTTTCTGGAGTCGAGGCCATGCCACATGTTCCTTCACTTTCCTTATCAAGACATTAACTGTTCGGTCAAAGACTTTCTCCCTTGAATCCTAATAGAGCATTATTCACAAATTTGTTTAAGACAGCCACGGAAAACTTTGTCACATTAATGAAATGTCTAGGCATTTAGCATCATTTACATATTTCATGAATCATGATATCATCACAACAAAATAAGACTTTAATATTTCTTCTGTTGGTTACCTCCAATAAAACACAATAATAGGTTTAAAAGTGTATGTATGTGCTATCAAAATTACATATGCACACACACTACAAGCTTCAGGGTTCAAATCACACACTGAACGGTTAAATACTTACAGATTTAAATACTCGGTCGTAAAATTCAATCTCATTGTAGATATTGTTGTCATCTATGTCTTTACAGCTGAAAAATAGGGATTACAAGGGATTACACAAAAATAATGAAATATATTTGATATAATACATTTTTGAAATAATCTTCTTACCTTAAAATTATTTTTGCGTCCTGAATATCTACTTGAACATCTTTTGGGTTTTGAACCACAAAGTTGATAGTCACATACTTTTTCCGGTCGTACCACAGTGTTCTGGCTGGTTGACTAAACAAATGAAAGAACCAGTTTAGACAACATATGTCTCATTACGTTACAAACTGTCTGCTCAAATGTAAATAAAATTAATCTTTAGTCTAAGTGCAGTTGTTCATTGCAAAATTGACATGTGCTGTTCAAAGGCATCTACCATTTCAAACAAGCCCTCATGCTCACACCTACCAATTCTCTGGTCTCACAATCTTTGGCATTTTGATTTCTCGTAGAGTTGTTCTTGTAGTTCCCTGTGTAAATGTTTTAAATGGTTAATAGATTACGTGGTTTTCTTTACTTTTAGAGAAGACGGAACTGGCTGGAGAGAGCTCAGTGTATGTCTGTGGCTGTCTGAGAGGTTGGCTCTATTTTTAGGATGGATGGTATCAGCTGCTGGAGAGGAACATACCACTTCACCCGCTGCTCTTCCCATTTAAAGGCGGTGGTGGAACATTCAGGAAAATCGCTGTAGTTTCTACCCTCACCCGGACCATGATATTCCCTTTCACGCCTCCTGCCTGAGGAGGAGGGGTGAGAATCTGCCAGAGAAACAGATGCAAACCTCAACGAAATGTTTACTTGAGCTTAAAAAAAACACATTTCAGTTTGATAAATTTCACAGATTTATACAGCTCTTACAGATGAAGCTGAAAATCTGAAATTACCATAAAGTCATTTATTTCTTTGCATATAAGTTTATTCTTAACACACTAACCTTTTTTTTTTTTTTTTTGAGGATGTGTAATCTTGAAGGATTCTGGTGTTTCCCATAGAGCTGATTTTACTGAACCCAGCTTCATGCATGACATTAATAATAATAATCTTCAAACATTTAAATAAAGGATTTATTTCATGAGAACATATGTAAACATGAGAAGTAATCTTTAAAAAATACATTATTTGAAAACAAACATCAGTAATTTTAACTTGTGCAAAATTATCGAGCTAGTATAATAAATTAATCATATAAAACATTGAAATGTTTAAAACACATTTTCGCATAATATCTATTCAAAAGGTTTTTGTCCTCACAAATTGGCAACTACAATATATCTTTGAACAAACAAATGAAAAAATACTCTGAAATACTTTGTGTACATAAAATCCCAAAACAAGGATGTTATAAAGCAGAAAGTCATCGTTTGTATGAGTATTACTCAGAACAAGCCCAACATTTTTCGTCCTTACGTCACTTCCGCTTTGGTTCGGTGTGGCGCGACTCGCGAGTCGCGAGAGAGTGAACAATCGGCGAAAACACAAACACAGAAACTTATGAACACACAGCTGCTGTATTATATCAGATAGCAGAAAACAAACAAATCTCTTTGACAAATTTGTGAAAAGGACAGCGGTTGGATTCATCGAAGAGAACATGCCGCGGAGGAAGGTGAGAGAAAATGCGAGAATTAGGTCAGCAGTCGCCTCAGCGCGGGCTAACTGCTAGCTCAGTGTTTATGTACATGTTTGGACAAAAATAGTTTAATTTCTTTGAAAATATTACAATTATTTATTATCAGCTAACATATTATCACATGAGAATCGAAAACCACCGAAGTGGCTCTGAAACGGTTTGTTTTAAGCTGATAAGCTAACGTTAGTTAACTTAGCGGTTTGGCATTAGGTGAGGATGTATACAAACAAAACCCAGATTGTATAATAGTGAAATGTTTCTGTTTGCTTTTTACGCTAGATGTATGTTTTTGACCATATTTATGTTGTTGGCATCTTTAATTGCTATATTTAGTCTGACTTGTTTAGTGATAGAACTGTTTACACCCTGTTTGCAGAGAACAGCAGGCAGTAGTTCAGACGGGACTGCTGATTCTGATGACTCTGGAGATCACGAGAAGACCGACAGCTCCCATAGTGAAGCCAATCAGCGCAATAACACCCGTATGACCCGAGCATCACTGCGCCTGAGCCAGAGCTCTCAAGGTAGAAACACACAGCTAATATACTGGCACCTCATACAGTTGGTCAGTAGATAGATTTGAGGCTTTATGATTTTCTTCAGAGTGCCAGTTGTGCAAAACACTTCAGAACTGTTCACTTCGATGTGCTTTGGATAAAGGTATGTGTTAAAGTAACACACCTTAAAAAATCACATTGTTTACTATATGACATTTTATGCCTGAAAAAGTTTACTAGTGTTACTGCAGCCTAACAATTATTTTTGATTCTTTAATCAGAAATTAAATTCAAATTTTATTTCTAGTGAGTCGTTCCAAAAAAATGGAGGCTGAACTAATAAACATGAATGTATTCTGTATATTTTGTAAACAGACAACAACAACAAAATCGGAGGCATCAAGAAAACTTCTCTTATTCAGAAAATAATCCTAATTTTATTTCCTGTAATTTATTCAAAAAGTTGGAGGTTATAAAAATAAACATGAATATATCCTGTACATTTTCAAAACAAATTATATATAAAATAAATATGAACTTCACAATGTAAATTGCAGTAAGCTTTCTTTTAGAATGTAAAACAAATCAAATGAACCTCAAAAAATGGACCATATTTTGAGAGCAGCAAGTAAACTTAAATCATTAAAGATGAAAATAAAGGAAGAAAAAAGCAGAAACTAAGTGTTAACTGGCTTGAGACTATATTCTTCAAGGTCACATATATTCTTTAACATATTACTGTGATGTATTTGTGCTGTATTATTCATGAAAGTTACTGTGGCCACGTACACACTGCAGCTAAATTCGGTTGTCAGTTCACCTTTTACTCCTTAATCGCGTTCTGTACACACATAATTCACTAAAATACAGGTAGTGACAACTACATTTACAGAATTTCTGCGCAGTGTGTACAGAACTGAACAACTAGTTGTTAATGACGTATTTGAACATGCATCAGAAATGTGTCTTCGTCTGTATGTGAGATGCAACAAAATATCAGCGGTAGTTTAGTAAAAATCGACGGACAAAAAGAGTCTTTAGTCAAAAAATGGCACATAACAAACGGCTAAACTTTAGTCACTCCTGCAAGAGACAGAATGTTGTTCTGCACACACATGGAACGATAATTTACGGGACTCACTCCCACATTTAAATGCGGTTGTCACTCCTGAAAATTGTAGTGTGTACGTGGCCTGTTTGTATTAAAATCCCTACTGCCAAGCTTTTATGCTTTTCTGTTTGACACCAACCTTTACGCGGGTTTATAAGGTGTTGTTTCTGTTCTTCACCTAGATGCTCCACAGGATGTGAAACAAGCAGCCGAGAGAGACGAGTCTCCCCCCAGGACACCCACAGGAAATGCCCCCTCATCCGAATCTGACATCGACATATCCAGCCCCAATGCATCCCACGATGAGAGCGTGACTAAAGACCAGAAAGACTCTAGCAGCGATCCCTCTCATCGTCCAAAACGCCGCCGCTTTCACGAGAGCTACAACTTCAATATGAAGTGCCCCACACCTGGGTGCAATTCTCTAGGTAATTGCTCTTCAGATTCATTTCCTTTTGCATCTGCTTAATAATAAAATTCAGTGCTAATGGTTTAACAAGGGCTTAATTGGAAAAAACAATATTCACAGTTTTATGAAATGTTTCAAATTTGAATGGATCGTTTATAGTCAGGTTTAAAGCTAAAATCTGTATACTTTTCTGTCTTTCTTTTGTACAGGACATTTAACAGGGAAACACGAGCGGCATTTCTCCATATCAGGATGCCCGCTCTACCATAACCTTTCAGCAGACGAGTGCAAGGTGCTTTAAGCCCAAAGTATACTAGGGCTGCAACAACTAATTGATAAAATCGATTATTATCGATAATGAAAATCATCGGCAACGATTCTCATTATCGATTAGTCAGGTCTGCCCACAGTGCTTATCCAACTTCAGTCGGTTGTGTCAAATTACAGCACTGAATAACGCATTTCTATGGACAAAATGCATTTAAAAATAGTGGAGGAAACAGATGCTGCAGGAGAAGTACGTGATCCAAGCTACCCAAAACATGAGAATTCTTTATTTTAAACTTTAAGTTAATGCATAAGAGTAATGGCTTGCCCTGTCAGGCGCTTTGACAGATGCGTGTGCGTCCTCAGCGCAGAAACTTTCAGTTTACGGTCATATCCTTATCTTTAAATGTCACAAATTCATTCGAGCATTTCCATTTTTGCATAAAGGTCCGTCCTGACGGTCTGTGTTAAGCTTAAAATACCGAATGAGCACCAGCACATGCGTCAGACAGACGGAACGGAGAGAGGGAGATAATTAATAAGCTATTCAGCTCAAAAATATCCATTGTGCTGAAATATCTATTGTTGAAAGTTAAATTAAGGTTTAAAAGTGAACATGCAGTGCGAGTATTTTATGAGAGTAGGAACTTTGAAGTGATAACTGCATGTAATTCTGAATATAAATATCAGATGCTTCATAGCCGCCTTATTAGGCTACCGGATAAAGAAATGACAGTAAGATGTGACTGTGATCAAAGTGAACATGTCTCCCTGCAGAACATTCCTCACCTGTTGGTTAACACAGTGAGTTTGTGTTTTTATTCGTCTTTATTATCTTTATTATTATTTTAATATTTAAAATAGATTCACTATATACAATGCTTAACAAATTTATGTAAGGTTTTTAACAAATTATGTAAGGTTTGTGCCACTGCTGCTCTAAACTAAATTACCAAAGTAATTTTTTTAGCTTTCTGTATTGGTTAGTCCTCCAATATGCGTAAGGTCTTTAGTAACAGTAGTAGGCTATTTCTAATGCTATAATATCATTATTGCTGTTATCTATGAAAGAAAGGCAGAGCACTTTATAGTGTTTTTTTTTTTCAGATACCCAATTACTGTCAAAAAGTACATAAACAATGCCAGCAAGAATGCAAGCTGTTGCAAGGCATAGGAGGACATTTTTGTTATTGTGTGAATTAATACCATTTAGTTGTTTCAGTTTGTTATTTGCCCAGTAAATGACTAACATTTTTAGATTTTTTGGCAGATTCCTAAAATTTGTTTTCTCTTTATTATGACAGGTGGTCTAATAAATTAAGCACTGTTTGTTTTCATAGCATTCAGTTGGCACATGTTTGAAGGACATTGGACAGAATGTGGAATAGTGTTTTTTTGTCAATAAAATAAAAAATAATTTACCCGATTAATCGAAAGAATAACCGGCCAACTAATTGATTATCAAAATAATCGTTAGTTGCAGCCCTAAAGTATACTTTGCTTGTCTACTTTATTTTCTATTATTTTTGTTTTGAAAGTTTCTTGCGTGGTATGATCTTTTGACAGTTAAAAACATCATTTTAGTCAGCCACTAAATTGCAGTTATGAATTAGCATGGACGTGTCGTTTGCCCTTTTCAATATTGTTTAGCACATTCTCTGTTTTTTATCTTTGTGTGCTTGTCATTCCTATCAGGTGAAAGCCATCGAGCGTGAGAAACAAGAGGAAGAGCGCAGTCAGGGCCAAAATGAGGAGAACAGACATGCTACTCGACATCAGGTGCTCGCCAAACAGATGTTCGCTCAACACTAAACAAACATTACACAAGTGTGTTAATGCCTCTTAAGTGCATGCATGATATTGTCCCAAAAAGACACACTTATGTGAAGGCCTAACGTTAGCAGCGTGGTGTCTATCTTTAAAATGTGTTGTGATTGTTTGTGAGCCATAAATTCTGTGGTAACCACAGTGAGATTATGACTCATGTCATCCATGAAGAGATTTATCTGGAAGAAACGCAGTGTACCTTTTAGTAGAAGTGTGGTGATATATTAATTTGCATTGGTCTTTCACAGGCACCAACTCAAAGACAAGTTCGATATAAAGAGAAGGTCATGGAGATGAGGAAGAGGAGGGATTCTGGCCTGACGAAAGACCACAAAGAAAAGTACATGGTAATAGTGTCCTCTCAGTAATATGTTAAAATATCTATCTATATTTTAATTATAAAAATGGTTATCTGTCTTTTTATGAATGCAGGGCTTAAAGTTCTCTGGCACCATGCCGGACCTCCGGCGTGCAGCGTTTGGCTGCGGAAAAAAGTAATCCTACATTTAAAAAAAAAAAAAAAAAAAAAACTTGTTTATCACTTTCGAATCCGTGAGTTCGTCTAGCAATGGTATGAGAGGAGCACAGCTTTCACTCAATCAAACTAACATAACTAGCCAATCAGAATTTTTTGCTCTTATAAACATGAGACGCGCATAATTATCAGAGTCGCAGCCCTGATGAACGGAGAAGCGCGACTGAATGAAAGCAGTGAGGCACACATATTTACATAGAAAAACTACTTAAAAAGCATCAGAGCTTTGTAAACAGCTCAGAGTAATCATGTCATCTCCTTAAGAAGGCTATGATTGCCAGAAAAAAATGATCCGGGATTTTTGAAAAGGTCCTGTTTACACATGATCTCTTAATGGTAACTTATCGGTAATTTACCAGTAAAGACTGTATGTGTGAAAGGGGCTAAACTCTTCCTCTCCATATGCTGTGAATTGAATTGCTTAACGTTCATCAGAGACAGTGCATTATCTCGCTTTTAGGGGTGTAACTGTACGTGTATCGAACGATTCACGGGCAAGTTCCAAATGGAAGTGATCATCCCTATCCCCTTGGAGTGGGGACTTTGGAGTGAGCAGGGCACGTGCGTGCCAATATTTAGTCGTTTGGAATGCACTTGGCAAAGGGAGAGAAATAATTTCCTTCTCTTCAGCTGGGATGTTCCCGTGACAGCGCAGAATGGTGTCTGTCAGCAGATGTCGCTGTTTTAATGTCATAAATGTATTTTTGTTGTTAGCATAACTGTTGCAAATAAACATGCATTTTATATTTTAAAAACATTTTTAAAATATGCTATATAATTTATAAAAATAATATATATAAAACTTTTTAAAGTGTGTATTTTTTTTATGCTGTGTCCGTCAGCAAGTTCTGCGTTGTCACGGGAACATCGCTCCCTTTACCAAGTGCACTCCAAACGACTAAATAACGGCACGCACGTGCCCTGCTCAATCCAAAGTCCCCACTCCAAGGGGATAAGGATGATCACTTCCATTTGGAACTTGCCTGTGAACCGTTCGATACACGCGTGTACCTTTACACCCCTACTCGCTAGATTTGTAATGTAATTGATATATAAACCTTTGCCAACACAGGAGGATACATCAGCCTATTTCTTAATATGCCATTTATTGTACATCACGATTTCAAAATAAATATTTGATTTTGCATGTGGCCAAATATTAAAATTAAATTGATTTAAACATCTTTTGATCATGCTGTGAAAGTGAAATGTCACCAGGTCGTTGGCGCTCTGCAGGTATTTGTTGTTATAAATAATGTACAGTCGGTTTATTTTCTTATTATGTATAGGCGTATTACATTATGTATTTTAACAGCGTTGTTCAATAAAACCATGCAGTTACTTTGATATTTTATTCCAGCCAATTATTATTGCTTCATCATTAGTTTATATATAAATAGTCATACTAAAGCCTGGTTTTCACTTAGATCTGTTTTTGGTACTAAAATATGATCAGATTACTCAATTGTCAAAATAATCAGTAGATTACTTGATTACCAAAATAATCATTAGTTACGGTCATTAGTTACTCCTCCCCCCCACACAGCCTGAACCAACCAACCAGGATTTTTAATTTTTTTTTGCTTCAACCCCTGTGAATGTACACAGTGCCATTATATTTTATATAATGCTCGGGTGTTATCTACATCTGTTTTTTTTTTTTCTTTGTTTTTTTTTTGGTGTATCAGGAGCACAGACAGACACATGGAACCACTCGTGAACCACTGCTGGAGAACATCACCAGTGATTATGATCTAGAGCTCTTCAGGAAAGCTCAGGCCCGTGCAGCAGAGGATCTGGTATGAACAGACATGCCTCGCTTCTTACACACAATAGTCATTTGAGATGTCCTAATTTAAGTATTTAATTTACGGATATTATAGTGTGGTTATGTAAATTATAGATATTATAGTGTGTTTTTTTTGTTTTTTGTTTTTTTTTTAGATTCCGCAAAAATAATCATATGATAGGGCTGGACTTTTAATCGAAAATAAATCTAAACCAAAATTCAGAACCTCTAACCGACGTAATTTTCCCATGTCTGTTATTTCGTTTTTTAATCCCATTTCCCCTTAAAAACATACTACCGTATCAGCGCTATACGGATGTGTATGATCGTTGCGCTCGCATGTTTTGCTGTGTCTCGCGTGAGTGGTGCGTTAAAAGATCTTAAACTTACATGCAGCGCCGCTTATCAATGTCAGTTCCAAAACAGTGGACCAATCAGAAGACCCCAGAGGTGGGGCAAGCCTTGTGAGCTTTTGTTTACATTGGCAGGTTGATATAACACTCCTGAGCGCTGCGTCTCACGGTTTTAGTCACAAAGATTTGTTCTGTGTGAACGACCAGTAAGAACCTAGAGTAAATACACACATAGAGTGACAGGACAAGATCAATGGTGCCATGCTCTTTCTCTTAATCAGCAGTGTTCTATTTGCATAAATTCATATTTTTTGTAAATATTAATTTGCAAGAGATGCAAGTTATTTTCTGCTTTTCACATGACAATATTTTCTTCCAAACAGAACACCAGAATCTTAAAAAGAGAGAGAGAAAAAAATCACAGAGATATTAAAAAACATTGAGACCGCATGACAATATTTAAAGGCTGCGTTTACACTGGCACAAAAAATAAAATCTTTTGCTCACATCTGATACAGATCGGAATTTGTTGCACATGTGTAAACACAAAAACCCGCGCGAGATCCAATTTTTTCGCATCCGATGTGAGCCACTTCCAAATGTGGATTTTAATCGGATACACATCTGATATCTGGACATCCGACCTACGTCTAAACACACACATCTGATTCTCCACAGAAATCCCAATGCAAGGGTGACACTTTTGCTAATAAAGATTTTTAATGGCGTTTTAATGCCGGCGTGCTGTATTCGCTCACATTTTATTGAGATGGAAACTTTATATAGCTAAGAAATTGCACATTCAGGAGTTGGTTTTCAACCTCTGACCCGTGAATTTTGAAAATAGGCTACAACAGCTAAAAGCTACATTATATTTCTGATCAATGAGGTGATAATTTAGCAGTTTTTGTAATTGCACCGATAAGCTTGTTTGCAATGCTTCACAATCGCTCGCTCGCACGTGAGTGCATGCGTTCGCTGTCTCTCTCTCTCTCGTTAATTCATTCAAATTAATTTCAATAAATATCATCTTTATTTCTCTAAAGAATTCTACCTCAGCTGTAGATAAAATACTCTAAAAAAAAAAAATTACCGTTATTTTCCGGTCTTTATCTGTTTAGTCATGACATGACAGCCGTTGTCCATGCTGGCAAATAATAACGGCCATTCAACGTGAATTATTTAAATAATTTTAATAGCACGGCCATTTAAAACCCGAGAATCTACCATGTGCATAGTAAAGCGATCACTAATTCCCGCCCAAAAGGATTGTTTGCAATGCAAACACGCATAGATGGGCCAAAAAATCGGATATGGTCAAAAGATCGGATCTGTGCATTAAGACTTGCAGTGTAAACGTTCCTAAAATGTATTTTGTTTGCAAGAGATGTTAGTTATTTTATACTTTTGTCATGGCAATATTCATTTGTTATGTTTACAAAAATGTTTTTTTTTTTTGGGAAACGTGCTTTTTACAATAAAACTGAAATTGAGACTTTTTTCATAAGATGTCTTCATTTCAAGCAAGCTTTGATTTCAGTTGTTCAAAATATTCCAAACTTTTTTTTATAAATAGTTTGTTTCCTTCAATTATTTTAAAATCCCAAAGATAAGAAATGCTCTCTTTCATTAGAAAAAAACAAAAAGCCCACATTTAATATTGGAGTATTTTTACACTGTAACCCTTTAGTAAACTGTAAAAAATAAAATAATTATAATTGTTAAATAATCTTAATCGAGGTAAAATGTTCAATTAATCGAGGATTTGATTTTAGGACAAATTGCCCGACCATATGATGATTTACTGTTATTGTGATGAAATTAATTGAATTAACTGGGATTTTTGGTTTTACTGCCCAGTCCTAGTTTTTATGTGTTATTTTAGCTTTTTGATTTCTACGGTTTTTGTTGTTTGCAGGAGAAACTTCGTCTGCAGGGTCAGATCACAGAGGGCAGTAACATGATCAAGACCATCCTGTTTGGCCGTTATGAGCTCGACACTTGGTACCATTCTCCTTACCCTGAGGAATACGCCCGTCTGGGGCGTCTGTACATCTGTGAGTTCTGCCTCAAGTATATGAAGAGTCAGACCATCCTGCGCAGACACATGGTATGAAGCCAAACTTCCCTTAATCTCCGTTATGATTGCATGTCTAAACTTTGTAAAATGTTACTACTGGCTAAATCTATATGGAGATGAAGTTAAATGTGACATGTCATGATCTATGCAGGCTAAATGTGTGTGGAAACACCCTCCTGGTGATGAAGTCTACAGAAAAGGTGCCATCTCTGTGTTTGAAGTTGATGGGAAAAAGAACAAGGTGGGCATTGAATGTTAATTTCCTCATTTTTTGTGGCTGTATGTATACAGAGAGTGTTGGATGCGTGTGTTTGCTTTGTGGCATGGACTGTTTTCCCTCTTAAATCCAATTCTAAGCTGTTGATGAGTATGTTTGATAAACATGTGAAATTTATTCATCCCCGCTCCAACAGATATATTGCCAGAACCTCTGTTTGCTGGCCAAGCTGTTTCTGGACCATAAAACGCTGTACTACGATGTGGAGCCTTTCCTGTTTTATGTCATGATTGAAGCTGATAACACAGGCTGTCACCTCGTGGGATATTTCTCAAAGGTAATTAGGTCCTTGAGGCTACATGTTGTGAGTTACATGATCACAAAACCATAAACACTAAACTGTCAACTAGGGATGTCAAAGATTAATCGACGATCAATTAAGTCGATTGCATCTCTTATCGACAATTAAAGTTATCGGTGGCCGACTAAGCAGTTTAATTTTTGGGCTGCGTGCGGCTCATGTGCAAAACACGTGCAAGCAGATGTGAATGATGGTGACGGGGCTGGATCTTTGACGAAAATAATTCACTAATGTACAAATTGCGCTTCGGATTGGGCTGCGGACACTAGGGATGGGCATTTCAGGCAAAAATATTCAAAGATCACCTAGTATTATTTGAAAATCGCACCCCTCCCCCGCATGCACACACACACACACGCACGCATAGGCTACAGCACCGAAAACATGGAGAATTGTCAAAAAAAATTGTCAAAAAAAATACTCTGTTATTAAATCAACTAATCGAATATTCAAAAATTGTGCCCCATCCATAATATACACAATGTTACATTTGCCTGCTAACCCATTATTTCTTTTATAAACAAAGCTTTGTACCTCACTTGTGTCATAATACTCACATTAAAATGTTTCATGTGAGCAACCATGTGTTTTGCCTCAGCACTGCCGGTGGAAGCAGTTCTCTGACCACACGGCACAGCTCCATGCGCCACAGTTGTGTTTGGGATCATTTTATTTTAAAAGCCAATAATGTCAATTGCAAACATTGTGATTGTGTTATAAAATACAACAACGAGCACCATGAAACCATTTAAAGAGGCGCATTCAGTGGTCCCCGTGACGGGATATGAAACAAACGTAACTACGGCTCGCTCTCTTCATTTTATCAAATGATCATAATCGTATCTATTCATTTTACAATCCTGCTATTAGCCTATTTTTAGACCCCTTTAATTTGGGTGAGGAAGCTGGTGTTTTGAGTGGCATTTGCACATCCTGTCATGCCGGTGAATATGCCACTGCAATAGGCGCATTTTGCAGTGTTAACGTTAACGATTAATTGATCGTTCATTTATTCGACAATCGATCATGGAAATGATCGAAAATTGATATCCTTAATGTCAACACATTTACATTTAATGCCAATGTCCCACAAAACAATTTTTTGACTGATTTTCAAAAGCTTCTTTTATGTAGTTGTTGGAGAATCAGAGGGTGTGTGCAAAAACTGTTCTTAGCTGTAACAATTTAGTTTAGCTTAAGTAGTATGCAGCTTTAAAGCTAGGGAAGTAGAGACTGATTGAATTTAAGACATCTGTTTTGATCTTTGTTGTTTTCTGTTCTGAATATGTGAACGAGGAATCGGCTGGCATGGAATGTCTTTCTAAGGGTCTAATTATGTGAATTAAAAAAAAAAATCTGAACCAGGCTTAAGTGTTTTGTGGGGCTGCTAACCAGTCTGAGGAGCACTTCACCCCATTGAGTACTGAAAACCTCATGACCTGGCAAAACATGCAAATATAATGCTACTTTTAAGAACAATATTGAGAAATGTTAGTCTATAGTGTCTTTCGAGTCGACACGGAAGAGTTGTCACGTAATATGCGCACTGGCTAAACTGCTTCTCCATTTTATGCAGGAGAAGAACTCGTTCCTGAATTACAATGTGTCCTGTATCCTGACTATGCCACAGTACATGAGGCAGGGCTACGGAAAGATGCTGATTGATTTCAGTGAGTACCTGTGTTATGTCTTATGCGAGTTTGCAGACTAGTGATATGAAGATCTAGATGGTAATCTGAAAGCATGTTTAATTAATCAAAATCGTTAAACTGATACATTGTAAAAATGTATTAAGTTTAGCAAATAAATTTTTAGGGCCCTATGAATCAGTTAAACTTTTTCCCCCAAAATTTTATTTAGTTTTTTAATTTAATGTTTCTGAATTTCGCTTTATTGGTTTATAACGTGTAATCAGTCAAAATAATAAACAATTAGCAGTTTAATAATTTATTAATTGTATCATAAAATTGTTACAATCATAGCGTTCCATTTTAACATTTTAAAATGTAATCAAATGAAAATGTAACAGTTTTATTGTTTTGGCAAACAAAGTGCCGCACAAGTGGGTTTACTATTACAATGTAAAATTCCACGATATTCTACGTTATTTTGCAAGTTCCATTTTTATAACTGCATTCTGCAATACCACCTGTTTTCAAGAACACAGAAATCATAGGCCTCTATACATGTAAATGGTTATGATGTCAAAGTACTGATGCCATGTTAAAACTGTAACCGTTCCCATTAATATTGGAGTTATTTCAGAACAGTTGTAGTGTCATTATCTCTGATCCTGTTATTCTTCAACTCGTGCATCACTGTCTTTGTTTGACATGGTTCTAGGTTACCTCCTGTCAAAGGTTGAGGAGAAGGTAGGTTCTCCAGAGCGCCCTCTCTCAGATTTGGGCCTCATCAGTTATCGCAGCTACTGGAAAGAAGTGCTACTGCGGTATATGTACAACTTCAAGGGCAAAGAGATCTCCATCAAAGGTAAGATAAGTTGCCCCTGCCATGCAAGGGAGCATTTGTAGGCACGTTCACTGTGACGTCCCTTTAAAATCACTGTGGGTTTAGCCTTGATTTTTGTTTTGTCCTCTTCAGAGATCAGTCAAGAGACGGCAGTGAATCCTGTGGATATTGTCAGTACTCTGCAGTCACTTCAGATGCTCAAGTACTGGAAAGGGAAGCATCTGGTCTTGAAGCGACAGGTATCAGAAAATATATAGATTTTTTTTTAACAGCACAAATGTCTGCGGCCTTTTTTTTTTTCCTTCTAATATTTTATTATTGGGCTGCTGTTTTCATGGACTGAACTATGTTGATAATTTAATTAATCTTTTAGTTATTCTTCTGCAAATTTAAAAAAAAAAAGTTAATTTAGTAGTAATTGCATTGCTGTTCTTGCAGAAATATCATTGCATTAAAATAGATTTAAATAGACTTTTTGCTTCAACCAGTCATTTTTCAAAGCGAATTTAGACTGGTGGTTGCATGTATGTACCTGCTCTATAGAATAATAATGGAAGTCCAATGGCATTTCACTAGCTTTTAAATATTCCGATTTTGTTTGGAAAACGTGCATGGTTTTGAAAGGATAATATTAAATGAAATGTAACGTGTGCTGGAGGAAAACGCCTCTCTTTTTGTTTTTGTGTATGCTTTGTATTAATTAGTGCTGGGCGGTATACCGGTTCATACAGAATACCGGTGTTTATTTTTCTTATGATATGAATTTTTTAAATACTGCAATAGCAATAGTGTTGTTGTTTAATCAACGTTCGGAACGCTACACTGTTTGAAAGAGGTCTCTCTTCACTGTTGCACTGTGGCGAGGACACAGCTGTGTGTTACTAAGCGTGAAAGTTCTGAAACCGAAGCTGTAGAACTAGTAGAATGTGAACTCGGCCACAAATATCCACCGCCCCCTGCCATCAGCTCCCACGTCTCACACACACAAGCATGACTTCAGCACTGTATATAGATTTATAGCTTTCAGACCCTTTTAGCAGCTATTTTTTCCAGTACCACCCCGCGGGCGTGAGATCTGACTGTCCCGGTGCAGTATCATCTCTTCTGTGCAGAGAAGCAGCGCATTCAGCTGGCCGTACTGCAGTAGACTCATCAATAAATGAATACAAAACAGTGTTTCCAAGCACCTGTCGCTTACTGACTGTTTGGAATTATGAATATGAGCATAGTTCGTTTGTTAATATTATGCACTTCGTTGTTTTTTTAAGTTTGTTACTTGTGTGCTGCATGAGACAAAAAAACTAATATAGCCAACTCTTTAGTGTAGAGATGCATGTTGATTTTATCAGACTATGTCGCGATTATAAATGAGAGTGACTCCTGGTTAATATGCATTAATTTGGTGAGTAATTTTTCTACAAGATTCACTCATCATGACAAGTCAATCTACTGAAGTTTTTCCTCTCTCAATCAGTAGAAAATGTGGTTAACACCTGGTCATGCATGAAAAAAATATATACCGTGAATCCAGTATAATTTTGAAAAAATACCATGATATAAATTTGTGATTATACCCCCCAGCACTAATACTAACTGTTGTTTTTGTTTTTTTTCTGGTTCTGTTTTGTTCTGAATGGCACAGGACCTGATTGACGAGTGGAAGGCCAAAGAGACCAAAAGGGGCAACAACAACAAGACCATAGACCCCAGCTCTCTGAAATGGACCCCTCCCAAAGGAACCTAATGGACTTATGCGTTACATTTCGTACTGCCGTTATATCTTTTTTTTTATGACTCCATCAACAGTGTCTTTTGCAATGGCTTCAGCTGTTAGTGTCATTTTTGTCTCTTTTTATGTGCCCTTTGTATCTCTGGAATCTCTCACTTTTGTTTATACAGTGCTATTTATTTTTTGAAATCGTGTTTCATTCATATTTTTCTCTGGCCAAGATATTGTCAATGCCCCAGCATATGAAGAGTTTATTTGCAAAAACATAACTTTTTTTTTTTACCTTTTTTTTTATGCTATCATGTTTTTATTGTGTTAGTTAGCTGTATTTTATTTTTTTACCTAATCAAACTTAACCAGACTGCATTATGATGGAGATTAATTGGAATGCACAATGAAAAAACAAGATTTTTGAAAACTGTTAAAAATGGAGTTATCTGGTTTTGCAAATTAAGTTAGTTTTTTTTTTTAAGCAAAAAATAGTTTCTCATCAGTAGAATATAGTGAAAAATGAGGCCTTACAAAAAATATTTTGGATTTGTACAAATTGGGTCCATGATTTCTTAGTGTTGAAAGATTTGTGAAAATGTTTCATTTAAATTAGAACTGGGAGAAAAAATGTTTGATACATACTTTTTATTACATCACATTTGATACCTAAAGCAAGACATTTACTTGCTTAATGTTCCCGATTTATGTTGGTGCCAGTTAAGAGTGGAGAATAATTGTGTATTGATTCACGGAGGCTAGTGAAGTCTGTAACAGAGCACTGGATAATGTCATCAGTAGTACTGCAGTCGGTCCCATTCCTCTCGCACATCTGCTGTATGAACAACAACATGATTTCACATTCATAAACTGCTGGTTTTTCATCATTTTTGCATAAATACAGTTCTTTCAGTGTTGTACCTGCTTGCTTGTTCAAATCTCCAGTTTTGTCCATTGCTGTGCTGGTCTCTGAGATTGTTTTTCTGAAATCACCTGCAGATTAATAAGAAAATCTGTTTTTCTCCTTGTTTAAACTGTTGCAGTAAAGCCTAGCAGTTTTTATTGTACATTTAGTCATTCAGGAGATGCTTTTATCCAAAGCTGCTTAGAAATGAGGACAATAGAAGCAATCAAAACCAACAAAAGAGCAATAATATGCAAGTCTTGGTTAGCTTAACACCGTACACGTAGCAAGGTGTTTTTTTAATCTATATAACAAAAAAAACAAAACAAGTAGAATAGGAAAAGAATAGTGAACCCTAGTGTTTGAGTTTTTTTTTTTTATATAATAAAAAAAGTAGATTGAATAGAAAAAGAAGAGTAACAAATAAGACTAAAAACATTAACTGCTGGTGTAAGTAGAGCAGTGTAAAGCCATACCTCCTGAAGATCTCTTGCCCATCAGTCCCACAAACATGTCTCCCTTATGCCCTTTGAGGAAACGGAGCTAGTCTTTAATGCATGTTTTTAAACCAAGACATTTAGACCATGGCAAAAAAAAAAAATTTGTTGGGATACAGGGTTTCTGCAGGCTTCAGAAAGCTTTCAAATAGGAGCAGAAAATCATGTCATGGCATTAAATGTTGAATACACTGCAAACATTAATATCTTCCTCTATAATATATGTTTGTCTCGTTTCTAATACAAATACCTAAACATCCTTAAATCAAGATACATTTTCTGGAGATGCAAAATATGGAGTCTGGTTGTCTGAGAAATTTCACAAGTTAATGCCTAAAAATGAACAAACATTTGTTGTATAATTTTGTATGAATATCGATGCAAGGATCTTTAGACATTAGTGCTGGAAAACAAGACACAATTGTCATGGAAAATACAATGTAAGTTATATTTTCCGACCAAGTGTTGCTAATACAACTCGATGTGTGCTCCCTAGATGTTTTTACATCCAGAGAACGTGCTGATGTATGTTGTTCCCTTGAATTTATTGTTTAAAAAGTCTAACATTTACCTTTATAACATCTGCAGAAACCCTGGATGTAGATATGCATGTTATAAACATTCTATATAAAAATATATACATTAAGGAAATATTTCATTTAGATACTTAAGTTAATTTACTCACTTCTTTGTTCCATTTTCACAGGCTGGACGACTTCTAGAGCAAATAAGGGAAATAAAATCATGAATATACAGTTATTTTTTAATTGTTAATGTCATGTCACTGTATTTTGTGGTAATAATCAAGTATTAATAACTAATACATCAAGGTAAACAACATAATTCTTGTAGGTGTTTTGTATCCTGGAGTCAGTAAAACCAAATCTTACCAGAGCGTTTTCCCATTAGTCCATAGAACTGATGAGATTTTGATCTCTTTAGTAGACTGGCCACTTGGCTGGCTAGTGTCTCCTCCACTGGTTCAGCCTGTCCAAACAACCAAAGCATTTTGATGAATGCACAGCATTGCATGTTTTGGTTTTATGATGGAAAACCCTTTCTAATGGATAAAAACAAATGAATTCATTAATGAAATAAAACATTTCTCACCTCCCAGTTATCTGAAATCCAGGGGTCTCTGTTTAGAGTAAAAGACAACCCTTGAACACTACAGGCAAGAGCAAGTATGGTGGGCATTAACACTGAGAGTTTCCAAATCTCCATAAGGAACCAAAATGTGCAAATAAAACTTATGTTAAAAAATACTGATAATGAGCTTAAAATACAAAAGAAAAATCTTTCTCAGCTAAGAGATTTTCTCCGTCGGTACAGTCTGTCCAGCCAGCAGGAGGGTCTTCTGAAATCGCAGATCTTTTCTGTTCTTCACATAGTGGCGGCTGCATTTATAGCCATATGGCTGCCAACCCCCTCCCAGCTCTCAGATCCCAAAACCACCCTCGTCACACCATCTCTCTGCCATAATTCATATAATGCATTTATTGCAAAACGACATCCACTTGACTTGAGTGATCAATGACTCCATGATTAATCGACCCATCACATACCAATGAAGATGCAAAATAATTCATGAAACAATGTTTTATTTTTATTTATTTTGAATCCATTATTTGGCTCTTTTATGCAAGATTGGTAGATTAGAATCATGGATATAATTGAAAAATATAAACAAAATATGAATCCAATGTACTTAATGACAAAAGCAGTAAATCAAACTTACATTACAGCCTTATGTTTGAAATGACGTTAGCAAATATTTGACCTCCTTTTCTTTGCTTGTAAAACATATATATCTAGTATAGAGGCTATTACCTGTTTCTGCCATTTCAATCGTTGTTTTCAGAGCCAAACAGATTGACTGAAGTGTCTTATACTTTCACAGGTGCTTGCGCAAGTATGACTAACTCATTCTTAATTGTTCAGTAAGTTCTATTCATATACTAAATTACACTTGTCTCCCTGAAGTCAAAAGCCTATAAGCCTGGATTTACAAAATCAGTAAACTCTAATTGCTCAAGTCATATTTTTGCCATTGAAGAAACTGCTGCTCACTGTAACTTGTCTTATTATACCACTTAGTTGTCTATGATCTGTTGAAAATAGGTTTAAATTATATATTTTGCCAAAAAGTGATTTAGATCTTGAAGTTGTCAGTCCATATGCATCATCATTTGGCTCTGTTTTGTTTAACTCTCATGCTGTGTTCTGTTAATGTTGTCTCACTGGAATAAAACGTCCTGACTTTGCTCACACAGGGTAAACCAACTACCAAAATGACTGGCCAACAAAAATGTTCCCGATATGTTTTATTGCTACCAAATATTGGATCTGTTTTCTTTCAATTGGCATTTTTTTTTTTTTGGCTTTTGGAACTCATTGGTCATAGTCCTTGTTTATCTGAACTTAAGCACTTCAGCTTTTGAGTGAACATTGGCAAAAAAAAATAAAAAATTCACTCAAAAACTGGTGCATAGGCTAAGCTGAGGTGCACAAGCTCAGATCATTGAGGGCTACAGTCAATTGGTTCCCAAAAGAAATACAAAACCTGTACTAATCAAAAGAAAACAAGTTGCAGGAAAGATGTAATCCAAGATTTGGTAGTAATATAGCATAATGAGAGATGTACAAGCAAATTTCAAACGTACAGTTATTTTTCACCTGGATCACCAATTTAGGAAAATGATTTTCAAAATATAATAGATCTTCTAAATGTTAATGATGAAACTTGCTTTTTGATAGCTATAGCAAAAACATTTTTGGATGATACATTTGTGCTGAGGGTTGAAATGTGAGGGTTTCTTCTCGAGAAGAAGGTTGAGAAAGGCTTTGAACAACACTGGTGTGATCTGATGATAGAGGCACACGATTGCTTTGTTCTTCTTTTAAACAATATAAGAGAACTGACTGAAAAAAGAGCTGTGCTAATAAAAAGAAATGATGGTGGGATTATGAAATGGTCGGCATCAAAACCTGGAAGCCCATTGGTTCCTTCGAGATTTCCCTGTTTTTTACTTTTTTTCTTCCCAAAATATGAGGAAAACAATGTTTGTGGTGAATATAAATTAACATCACTTTTTGCTCTACAACATGAATTACACCCACGAAAACGCCATTTTTGAAGAAGTTATGATTATTTTTTTAAAATGTATGTTTGTAATAAAAATGTTTGGGGTGTGAATGCGTGCAGTTTACTTTGAACAACAAAACTTATTCAGAAGTCCTTCAAAAGCTCAATGCATTGTTTGCGTTAGTCCGACAATTAAATGTGAAAGTTTTCTTTCATTCCAAATGACTAACGTATCAAGCTTCACACAAACACCTCTCATTGAAACCGAGATGACACAGGATTTGTGCTCTTTGATCTCACCACAGGTGCTTAACAAAGCAAGAAACCAATTTTCGATAATTTCACCTGAACGCCACTCATGCGCTTCCAAGCCCACAGGGATCTAATGTTGAGTGCTGAATCAAAAAGATTCAGAGGCTCTTCATTTTTATATGAAAACTGCTTCATTCAATGGGGCCCTGACAATGCTGACACCATATTACCATGTTATACTCAACTGTTTTCCCATATTAGGCATAGATTTATGATGGAATATACCATTGATACTAGTTGATCAGCATTATGAGAAAAAAATTTAGGCCTGAATTTAAGAATTTGTGTATCTGATGTATTTGAATTGCATATAAACTTTCCATCTTAAGACTGCAGTTTTAACAAAAAAAAAAAAAAAAAAAAAAATACAAAGCATGCATGAAACAGGTAAGGATTTGCATTGTTTACAACATATATTATTATATGTTTAATTTAGATTTTGGCAAGAAAAAAATATAAAAATGTTTATAATTTTCAACTGAATAAATGTTATTAGTTTCACAGTGAACAGATTTATGCAGATTTGAATGATAAATGCATTTTGAAAATGTAAAAACTGTAATGCGAATGGATGGAAATTTTATATGCAATTCAAATACTTTTTTTTGAGTGGATTTATTTGTACATTTGTAAAGCCCCGATGAAGCAAATGAAAGTATGCATAGTCTTAAAGTAATGCTTATACAGCGCACACACACACATTTGTTTTTGTGAAAAGTGGGGAAATCTCATAGGCGTAATGGTTTTTATACTGTAGAAACTGTATGTGCTATTGCCATACACCTAAACGTAGCCCTCACAGGAGACTGTGCATTTTTACTTTCCCCCCAAAACTCTCACTCTGTATGATTTATAAGCGTTTTGAAAAGTGGGGACATGAGGCAATGTCCTGAAAAGTCACCTTCACCTTGTAATACCTGTGTAATACCTGTGTCATTATATAAATTTATGTCACAAAAACGCGCGCACACACACACACACACACACACACATATGGAGCTCAGCTTTTCGTGATCGTGATCTTGGTGGGAAATCGTGACTGGGATTCTGTATATCTTGATTGCATCCACTTTGACCATTGACATTTCCTGAAGCTCTTTCAACTTCCTTTGTGCATCATCTGATTGCTGATATTGTTGCTTTTAATAGATGTGATGAGCCATGTCTTGCTTTTTTATCACCAGTTCAACTTGTCCTGTCATTTCTGAAACCTTTTTTCAAACAAGACAGATGAAACTGATATTTGAAATCTGGTAAAGCTGAAGTAAAGAGTTTTTTTTGCCATTGCAGGTCTTGGTTTGCATTTAGAGGAGCGGAACAGCATGTGCTGGAACTGGTTTTTTCAGCCTTTAAAATGGTTCATGTTCAATTTATATGTCAGAATGAAGGTTATCAAAAGCTGTAAAGAAATATACTAGTAGTTTGATCTGAATATCTTCTGTTAACTCAATTTGAGTGTCACACTGTGCAAAATTATATTAGATTTCTTTGAAATATGACGTTTGTTCATTAACCGTTTATTATGTTTTCAGGGAAATAATTAGCTACAGTCAGTTAAACAACCCCATAGGGGAAAAAAAAAACAAATATCTTTACCACAGCCTACTGTATCATATTTTATACACAAATTACTAAGGCTCTAAATTATCAACATGATCAACTGCATGCTTTCTGTTGTCTGATTCATCATTTATACTTTCTTAGCAAGTAAAAGATGTTTTAGTATCATTTAGTAAAAATGTCAATCTTCAGATAATGATTAATGATAACTTTTATGTTGTTAGTAATAATGGGAAGTCGTGGCCTAATGGTTAGAGAGTCGGACTCGTAATCGAAAGGTTGCGGGTTCGAGTCTCCGGCCGGCAGGAGTTGTAGGTGGGGGGAGTAAATGTCCAGCGCTCTCTCTCCACCCTCAATACCACGACTGAGGTGCCCTTGAGCAAGGCACCGAACCCACAACTGCTCCCCGGGCGCCGCAGCATTGGCTGCCCACTGCTCCAGGTGTGTGTTCACGGTGCGTGTGTGTGTGTGTGTGTGTGTGTGTGTGTGTGTGGATTTGTTCACTACTCACTGCTGTGTGTGTGCACTTGGATGGGTTAAACGCAGAGCACCAATTTCGAGTATGGGTCACCATACTTGACAATACGTCACGACTTTATATTATTTCAAGATGATTATTTACTGGATAGAAGCAACAAAAGTTTACTTGATTATCCATACATAATGTTTTTAAAATATCATGTTAAAAAGTAAGTATCAAATATTATACATCAGGTTTTTGATGGACATTTCTCAAAAAAAAAAATTTTTTTTTCAGTTTAGGCCTTGAAATATTTTTTCCTTTTTCCTAAAGGCCTGATGTTAGAAATATGATACTCAACAAAACACGTGTATTTAATTTAGTTTAATTTAATTTAATTTTATAATATATATAAGATTAGGGTAAGATGTGAGCTAAAAAACAACTATGAGTAATATTTTTTGTGTGTTTATTTAGTGTTAAGGACAGATTTAGACAAATTCTATTAAACCATTTCGAATGGTTTGTGCTTTAAGTGAACATTATTTTTTTTTTAAATAAAGTTCTTTACTACTTTACTTAGAGATAGACTATTTACAGACTGGGTCTATGCAGAATAAAGACAGGAAGCCTGTGGACAGGCCCTCAGCTCTCCAAACAATTGATTGTGCTCTAATCCTGTGATGAGAGATTTGCCGTCAGATTGGCCTAATGCCAGTTTCTGCATGTGTGCGAAAACAATCATTGAGTCCAACAAACTCCATTTAACGCCCTTGTAGATTTCATGTGTTTACTGTTACTTGTAGCAATTGTGAGATCTGCGATCACATTTGCTGTTTTACTATTGTAGCATCATATAAATCAGTATGGCTGATCTTTCTGAAATTTGACAGGCTCTTAGAAATGATCAACTTTATCCCATTAAGTCGATTCAATCCATATAAACACATAATTTTAATCCCCCAGTCATTAAAATGAGAAGGATTTACATTGCTGAAATACAAAATTATACATCAGTCTGATTAACTATTGCTCCTAAAAGAGATGATAGTGCTAATTTCAAATACATTTCTGTATTTATTTAATAGATTTATTTCTGACATAATATTAGCATAATTGTAACCCACTTAAAACCTTAGATAAACTTTTGCTTTAGGTTAGTCTCTAAAAAACAAAAACAACACCAACAAAACTCTTTTCAAAACTATTTAGAACATACTTGACATAATAACACACATCATTTGCATATACTCGTTATTAGATCTGCTAAACCGGTTGGAAAATGACTTTTTGTTTTTTTATTTCGCCCTTAAAATGCCAAATACTTCAGCTTGGGTGTGTGTTTTGTGGTGGTAGGTTTGCTTTTATTTCTTTGATTTGACCAGGTACTATTGTTCACAAGATTTTTTGTGCCTTTCGTGGAAATCAGACACCAATCAGATCCAGCTGTTGTGTACGAAGCCAGGATTGTAAACTTTTGCTTTGGGATAATTCCTGTCTGACAACTTTACTTGGTCCTTGACCTTCTAAGATTCCTGAGGTCTCCTCCCATGGAGTCATCACATAACCAGGCTGAACGGTCTGAGTAGCTTCAACCAATACCTTTTATCTCAGGTATGATCTTACCAGGGTGAGACCAGTATCTCTTCAGAGATGATACTTTGTTTTAGTCACGCAATTTGTTATTGTCTTGACTTGTGCTTCAGTAATAGCAGCCGTATTTAACAGTATCGAACACAAACTATTGATGTCTAAATTGATGGTTGTCTTTGGAACTACATATTCTTGGATAATGTCATACATTGATTACATTAAGTCATATAGAATTGTTGGGTTTCCACATTTAACAGCATTGCTATCCCGGAGTCCCACAGGGTTCAATACTAGGCCTTTTTTATTTTCTGTTTGCACCGGATTACATGGTTTTGCCTGCTCGTAGCAAACTAATTAAGCATTTTAACTCATGAACTAGAGATTATTAAAATATATATGCTTATATATGCAGTGTACATCCCATGTTTTTGGCTAGTAAATCACATTTAGTTGTTTATTGTAGGTTTTCCTAAAGAGCCTTTGTCAATACTAATAATTCAGCATTTTATTACATTAGTTATGCTCTGGTGCTTTTGGTTATCATTCTTTTGTTTGAAAAATATTGGGTCACCACTTGATCTATAAACGGTTAAACAACACCAATTTTGAAAAACGGGATGACATTTGAACTAAACTAAATATAACTACAGTAGGCTTTCAAATGGGAGTGCATTTCAGGTCACCACATGCAAATTAACCCCTCCATGCTAAAATCCTTAGTTTTTTGCACATCTCCCTTGCATGCATCAGGAAATAGGCCTAATTATAAAAGATATAAATGAAAACATTATACTTACCGCTCAAACATGCCTATATATATTTTTTTTATCCGTTAAACCCTTTAAAAATCGAGCTGCTCAGAGGTGACAGATTCTCATTCTGCCTTTAGAGGGCAGTATTGTTTCAATTGTGAAACATTAAAAGTGTCCTGACAGGTCCCTGTTTGCTTCATTTTCCTAGACAAGCCATGTTCTGTTTACCAACATTAACTTGACTTTAACACATTTAACACTTCTTTCTACCTGCAGTTGCAAAGTAATAACCGATCATTATCTGTTAAGGAAACACTTCAAATGGATTTTGTATTTTAAAAGAAGCACGAATTACATGTGATTACCGTCGGCTTAAGTATAAATACTTGTGCAATTCCCAGTCAATCTACTTATGTGACAACAGTGGCACAATCCCAACATTTTGATAAATTAGACGTTCATGTTTGGACCATCTCCATGATGCCTGTAACAGTTAAAGGCCGTGTGGAATTATCTTACACAGCTTTCAGAATAAAATGACTACAGTGGCTGTACAGTTTTAACTCATGAAGTTAACTGTACAGTTTTAACTGTACAGTTATGGCTTATTTGTGGTTGTTGTAGATGTTTGTGATTTTACTGGCTCCATAGCGTCAGCATATTTTTGTCCTTTTGCTTTCACAGGCCTTTGACAAATACTAATATACTTGGCAAGAAGCTAAAATTGTGTAGTACATCAACACTTGTAAGTAAAAAACAGCTTACTCTTAAGACTCATTGGATCTTTTTGTTTTTAAAGAACCAATTCATGCTGTTACTCACATTGATGTAATTTCACACCAAAAACTGCTTTTAGTGTTTCACCCCCATGGATAAAAACTACATGATGTTAAGTCAGATAATAGTGCCAAAATCCTCTCAGCGCCATGTTATATAACATTCTGGGTTGCTAGCATGGCGCAGACAGACTCCTGAAATAAAGTCTTAGTAAGTCACAATAGCGGGCGTAACATGCAGACTTGCACAGAGCTATAAATTGTCAGCGAGAGAGAGAGTGTTCTATTGCATATGTGATCCCAAAAGCCTGATTCTCATGTTCCTTGAGTCATTTTTCTGTGATTTTGAGGCCCATGGCACATTATGTGTGCTCTACGAGAGCAGAAGGAGTCTTTGAGGCAGTAACTTTGGCTTTTTATTTCTATTTTTATCTCTTCTCTCACACTTTCGCCAATGCAAGCCAAAAAACCTTAAGATCCTATGAGACAGCTGTCATTTTTTATTTGAATTTTTGTTGTCACATGAGACTACAACTTATTGATGTGGCAAAGCTCAAAAATACATTGTGCCTGAGAAACATTTGACTTGCATGAAGCAGATCCAAGACAAGCAAGCACTGTCTTTTGATAATAAATTGTATTTTGTAGTATATATTTACTATACGGTATAGTATATGTTGTAGGCCTACTGTATTCTTAGTGTAGTATACTTCTATGTAGGAACACCCTAAAAAGGGGATATGTGTATTGCATGAACTATATACACAAAGATTTAGCATTTGCTTTGTTAAACCTAAACACTGAAAGAAAAAAACATAATGCAATATCAAATAATTTATATATATATATATAGTATATCTGTATACATTTTGTCAGTGAAGTGGTGCTTGATACACACACAATTATTAAATTAATATTATATATAAGATATTATATTTGTTAAAAAATATACATACATACATACATATATAAAAAATATTTAAATAAAATACAAAAAACAAATGTAATGTATAAATAAAACATAATAAAATTATATCCAGCATAAAATGAGATTAAAATAACATAGGTTTATTGGCAACAGTTATTTTTACATTAGTATTTATATGCCCACCACTTTATTAGGTGCCAACCAGCAGTTTGTGCAGTGAACAGTTGCCAGTTCAAACAAACATCAGTCATGGACACAATGACATTTTCTCACAGACCTTGTGTGTTGATGTGGGTCCCTTATAAACAATAACCCACATGCACTGATACACACACTCGTACACTATGTAATTAACAGCGAGCTCTCTTGCCAACAACATAACGGTCATCACAAGCAGTTATTTACCATTTTTAACGACTTACATTTGTCAGGAGAGCCCTTAGTATATTGTGTTCGCCTGTTAGACAGCTGATCACATGGCTGCACGCAGAAACCAAACCTGCAAGCTTGTTATCATGGTTATGTCCTAACATTTTTCCTTTCAGCAGTTTGAAGTTACAACGGCATACATAATGTTTTTTTAGTCCAATCTTGTGGCAACGCTGTTCAGAACACCCTGCAGTGCTCTGCTTTGCATGGTCAAATTTGCTTACTTTGTCTTCCAGCCAATATCTAGCTCCTCTGGTGAACCACAGAGGTGCAAAAGCCAAGAGCATAATGGGTAGATTGGGAGCGGCGTACAACTGGACAAATGTCAGCGAGGAAAATGGCAGTCAATTCATAATGTGGCATTGTGTCAATCATGTCAGAATAGATTAGGATTTGACGTATCCCTCATGTCTATTTGTCTTCCTCTGTAATTATCAGATCTGGTGTGCTTTAATGCGTTCCAACAGTTACTACCGCACAACAGCAGTTCAGATGAGCCTGCATGCATGTCACTGATTTATACATTAGGATCTCCTTCTTTCATTTTGTTTATATTTCATTTCACCTTCTGACTAACTGGGTTATGTTTATAGTGCACTAGCTATCGACCGCATAGAAATTTACACTGATATTGATAAATACGTTGATTAATCAATCGTGAGATTCGTTTTCCTGTATTTTTGTAAAATGAGTGCTAAAATATATTTTTGAACGCTGTCCCAGAAGCTACTTTTACATCTGCTGCATGTATACTGTCCCTGTCTTTGTGATAAAAAAGTACAATTTAGCACACTTTTAAAAAGAGGATTGATTATGGAAATAATAATATCTTTTACTGAATGTAATGTTTTCGGGCACTTTTTTGCATATTTGCAATTAAATGAAAATGCATTAATGCAATTAGTTGACCTTGAGAGCTCTTTTGATACATATAAGTAGTTTACATTTGTTTTAGTATGTTAGTCAACACATTTAGCTATACTGACTTCTATATTAATAATAACTAGTGTCAACATAATATGATTGCAGTGTTTGTCTTGCTGCTAGGTGGATGTTGCTATGGACTATTTAGCCTATTATAATAAACCTGGATGTATGTCACGGATTAATATTTGATTTATATGTTGTCTTTTTACTTATATATGTCAGCTGCACAACGAAGTTGCAGTTTCTATAAATAGATACGTCCTGAAACTGTTTTTTTTTTCTACAAATGGTCAGTGAATGGAAATAACCTTAAAAAAGCTAGTAAAGCCTACTACTACATTTTAGGACCTATCGAATAATATTTCAAACCTTGATTAGTGTGCTTATGTAATTAGTATTAAACATTAAATTAAAATATAAAAAATTATGATATAATATTATAAATATTAAAAAAGCATTTTTACTATCATTTATACAGTATATTATATTTATGTTATCATACTAAATTATAATATAATATAATTTAACAGTGATGAGTAGTTGCGCTTGATGAATGCACACAACAATATTTGTAATATTTTGAAAAAATATCCTTCGGAAATCATACTCATATGCTGATTTGCTGCTCAAGAATATTTCTTATTATTATCAATGTTTTGCTGCTTAATATTTTTGTGGAAGCCATGATCTTTTTTCAGTTCTTTAATTAGAAAGCTCAACAGCTTTCTAATTTTCTAATTTGAACGGTAGTGTGTCTAGGTTTCAACAAAATATTATACCGCTAAAACTTATAATAATAACAAATGTTTCCTTAGCAGCAGATCGGCATATTAGAATGATTTCTGAAGGATCGTGTGACACTGAAGACTGGAGTAGCAATGCTGAAAATCCAGCTTTGATTCGCAGGAATAAATTACATTTGAAAATATTTTAAAACAGAAAAGAGTTCTTTGGAATTGTAATAATATTTCAGAATATAACTATTTTTACTGTATTTTTAATCCAATAAACGGAGCCTTGTTGAGCAGAAGAGGCTTCTTTCAATAACATAAATAATAGTGTAGTATTGTACAATGACACCATCTTCCCAACATTACGTAGAAAGAGTCTAAATGATATTCTTATACAGAAGTTTATGTGTTTAAAACAAGCTACTGTTCATGTTGTGGTAATGGTTGGATAATAGATTATCTACCATATCTAGTAGTTCTGATTAATAAAAACAACCAGGACACCAAGTGTACTGAAAACTACCTGATAGCTAGCTATGGCTCACAATGCCATTGACTTTACGAGGCTTGTTTAATACATACAGTACATTTCTTCCCCTCCTCTGCTGCCTGCTTGTATTTGCAGGCGGCTTTAGCGCCAGACACCCTGAGGCAGCAGTAGCGCCAGTGAGTCTTCCCACCTCTGTTTTTGTGGTGGGAGATGACATGTCGAAGCTTTGAAGAGCAGCGGAGGGAGGGAGGGAAGGACTGAACACATCACTCTGCGAAAGTACAGAAATGTCATGTGGCCAGCAGTCCGCCCAGGTTCCCTCACTGTCTAAGTGGGCTGGATAAATATAGACAGGAAGTACAACTCTCTCTCTTTCTCTTTCTCTCTCTCTCTCTCTCTCTCTCTCTATCTCTCTCTCTCTCTCACACACACACACACACACACATACATTTAAAAGCTCCTAAACTCTGCAGTCCCATATGTGCATTATTGTGCTGTTCGTCAGCTCAAAGCTGTGCCAGAACCCACACCTAACGTTCAGAACGGCTGCAACACATCACAGTTCCTTTAAGAAAGAGAGAGAGAGAAAGAGAGAGAGCAGAAACACTTGGAATGTTGATTCTCTTTAGATACACCAAACAAAAGAGACACAGCACAAACAGACCCAGACGATCCACCCACCCGCAGCACCTACACCAAAATAAATAAAGACACCTATACTATAATAAAGAATAGCACAATGCTTTTTGTGTGTGAGCGTGTCTGTTTGTTACACTTGTGAAGTCATTGTTTTGGGTATTTCTGCCGTTTGCTGGCGTTCTTGTGGTTAGAAACTGCACAGATGCTCAGAAAAGTGATATAAAGTATGGCCTCTGTATAAATATGTATTTAATGTCATCCCAAATTAGGTCCTCCCTCGAATTCGGTCTCTATTAACTATCCGTTTATAGTTAACCGGTACATACAAATGATATTAATCTAAAATTTGTATGTAAACTGCTTACTGTATAGCGCATAATCAAAGGCCATCAGGCAATAAAGAGAGTACCCATTAAGAGTTATTTGAGTTAGTGGGATTGTATGGGACCCTAATGGAAATTTTGTTGGAAGACTTGATTTTTTCCGGCAATGGCTGACTGGAATACTTGATTCTAATCGGCTAATCTGTATTCTGCAGTCAAATATTTTTTGTGGTACTAATCTGACTGCGGTTTTTAATTTAGCTGTTAAAATGGATTAGCCAAGTAGTGCTGTTTTGAGACTGAAATGGCTACAAATCTAGAAAAAAAGCAGATGACATCACGTGCTTATAATAAACGGAACTTTATCATCCATTGGTATAGTCGGTAATGTAGTTATTGCTATAGTTATAGTTATCGTCCTTGGTGTGAATGGCCTTTATATATACATACACACACACACACACACACACACACACACACACATATATATATATTAGGCTGCTAATTTTACTGGAAATTAAACGGTTATAAAATGTAATAAAATTATTATTTTTAATTAGAATATTTATATATATTTACATGATTTTTAAATAATATATATATATATATATATATATATATAATAAAACTATAATACAACACATGATCAAATAATAAAATGAAATAATATTTTAGTAATACAACACTGGGTTTATTTCACAGTACTGATGAGCTGATTTTAGATCATCTCTTTAATAAAACTGTATTTCTACTATATGATTGTGGAAAAATGCATGTTTGCTTGTGGTGAGTTGGATGTGGGTACACCTGTACGCCGAGACACTAGACAGAGAAGCGCACCTCCCTCAGCTGTGCCACCAGCGCACCTCCTGCAGGGTTTATGTCCGCTTGGATCTCCTGTCTGAAGTGCCGACCTTCATTTAGAGACAGAGATTAGAGAGGAAGCCCTCTGCATCCCTCCTATAGAGATCAAACATCGCCAAACCCACGTCTCATGCAGCGCTGCAGTCAGGGTTACAAGGAGTTGGTGCTCAGTTTGAACCACACACTCCTAGACAAATAAGCCACTAGACATTCATGCACAGGGCAGCAAAGACTCAGAAGGCCAGACTAGCATGCTGCATACATTTTGTGCATTTAACTTCTGCTGTAGTTTGTGTTCTGCTTTAGCTTGATTGATATGATATATTGTATTGTAAATTGCTTGTAATGTTTCTCATTTGTAAGTTGCTTTGGTTAAACAGGTGAAACCGAACGCATTATGCAAAGATACGTTTTAAACCGTAATATGCTAAACTACTGTCACATGACCTTGTCACTTTGCAATCATTTTTCATTAATGCAAAGTGAGTGGTGCTAAGAATTTTTTTTTCTCAATTCATTAGGGTTTTCACAATACACATCATTTCAGAGAAGCTTTACAATCATTAATAGCTTCATGCCTTATAGTCACGTTTTTCTTATTAGAGCTGGATGATAATATAGCTTATATTTTGCAAAGATATAAACAATCAAGCAGTTGAGTTTCGCTATGTGGTATATATTCCAAAACACTCATTTGGAAGTTCGTAACTATTTAAGTGTTTGGCAAATTGGTGGCTAATGTTATTAGGGGAATATTCCATTTTAAAATCAATTTGCAAATATTATGGGAATGTTACGTTTGAATGTTCTCTGAACATTTTGAAATAGTAACATTTAAAAATTCTGCTAAAATGTTTCAGGATAAAATGTTGTGTGAATGATGTATAAATATCGTTTTTGAGACCTGAGAACTTTTAACGAATCTCCTATCAACGTTACTGGAAGAATGTTTGTTCATAACTTTGAGAAAGCCTTGCCAGAATATTCTGAGAATGTTCCCTCTTAGCTGGGTTCAGTTTTTTTTTTCTGAATGTTTTCATTCAAATTACATCATACGAATTCATATGAATTCACCACCTCTTTAAATAGTTATGTTTTCTCATAATATCAGGGTTGGCTATTCCAAACACTCAATATCTGTGTTAACAAAACAGCAGAGAAATCCTACAGTATTGGAAAACGTCTGTGTAAATATGTCTAGGTCGGGTTCTCATTGACTTCAGATACCTGTTTGATTAGCTGTAGTTTAGTGCTGCTTTTATTTTGATTTGGCAGTGAGTGATTAAGGAGTTCCATTGGATGACCTCCAGACTCTGTTGATTAGATTTTGATTGCCATCACCATCAAACATTTTGATAAGCTGCCAAGAGGAGGCCGGGAGGCTTGTGATCTCAGCTCACCGTCGACTTGTTGCATTAGAATTTTGCACGATGGCTCCGTCAGTTTCTTAACTGACTGAATCTGTCTTTGACTGAATCGCACAATCCTAGACTGCTCTGTCTGCACCTGCAATTACTGTGAGGCTGAAGGTTCTTTAATCAGGATCTGGAGTGACCTCATCTGTAAACTCCATCATAAACAAGCCTCGTATTCAAATGGCTTCTTCATAACAGTTTACTTTTATTACAACATATTATTCTAAACCTAAGCCTACGCCAAAAGTTCAGTCAGTTCATACAGATGTAAAGTCATTAACCGCTATGAAACCTTCAACAGTTTGGCCATGTTAAAACAAGTATGTGTTACACAAACCAAACGGTTCTTATATGTATTTATTTATTATAAAATATTTATTTCTTCTCAGTTGTTATCAGCATTTGTTATTTATTTATTTATTACAAACTAATAGCATTCTTCTTTTTTCTTTTATTTATTTGTTTATTACAAACTAATAGCATTCTTTTATTTATTTATAAATTATTTATCAACTAAAAGCGTTACTTATTTATTTATTCCTTCAAAGTTGTGATCAGAATTTATTTATGTATTATAAATTACTACCTTTCTTTATTAGTTATGAGTATTTTTTTTTTTTTTTTGGTTGTATGTATGCATTTATTTATTTTAAACTATTAGAATTCTGTCTTTTTGTTTTAAAACTTTATTTATTGAGTTATTATTCAGTGTTTATTTGGTTGTTTATTATAATTGATAAGCTTTTCTTTTATTCATTATAGTCATTTTAGCCTTTAATTGTTTGATTTTTTATTATAAATTGTTACTGTTCTTTCTTTCGTTTCATATTTATTTATTTAAATGGCTTTATAACCTAACATCATGATGGAGAGTTTTGCATTTTTGGCAAACACCACTGACAAATTCAAAATCATACTTTTACGTCATCATTCTATATGCCAGATTTAATCCTGGAGTGCGTATTGTCGTAGTATTGCTGGAGTGCTCTGTTATGTCATGAAAGTCAAAGGGCCGTAGTAACTAAACATATTACACGCATCATTAGAGTGAAAGGCTGTCATTATATGACTGAAAGTCAGGTGGGGTGTCAAAATATAACTCACCCGCTCTGCCAGATCAGCAGTATGTAATTTCTAATTTCATTAGATAATTATAGCACTCAAGAGCTTAACTATGACATACTGTGTCAGTTACGCTGAAAGCAGCTCTCGGACCGGCTACTTTACATGTCGTCCAACGTGATGGCGTGCTGTGTTTGGTTTCGGTTTGGCTCGATCAGGTGAATTTGCCCATGAATGGAGCACCTGGACAAATGGCTCAGCTTTAACGGCAAAACAAAGAAACCAAATAAGCAGCAACGACAGTTATAGATTCCTCAAGGGACAACGTGTTAAAACCTTTTAAGAAAATCAAAAGCTGTCAGAAATGGGGGGGGGGGGGGGGGGGGGGTTAAAAACCTCCGAAAACAAAATAACACCTCCACACCTCCCTCTTCCTGGTCTTTCTAGTTGCGTCTACATTTTCCATGGCTGCCGGCCCAGCTGCTGAGAGAGCTGTTCCTTGAAGCCGCAGTGTATTTAGAAACAAGATTGAGGGAGAGCGCTCAGGCTCCGTGCGGCAAACACAGGCCTCACAGTTCTGGGCTGAGGCTTGGCAACGGACCTGACCAGAGAGGCCAGGCAGCCAACACTCCCCACAGCATGTGAGAGCAGGCCAAAGAATGAGCCGTGTGTGTGTGTGTGTGTGTGTGTGTGTGAGGGAATCTACCTCGGGGCAAGAGCTGCAGCTAAGGTGTGCCAAACAGCAGAACCTGTCTGTCCTCGATTTACGTTTGCATGCATTAGTTGTCCGGCTGATCTGCATTTGGAAAGAGTGACTGTTATTACTGATTAAGTCTTTGACCTGTACACTTTACCGTAAAAGAATCATAATTGTCCGAAAGTGTGATGTGACGTGCGCTTGAACGCATGCCTGGGATTTTTGTCCAGTTGTGAGGTGTTCCTGCCCATGTTTTTGTCTCATATTTAATGCCTGCGTCAGGCGGTTATGGTTTCTCAGTTTTTGTCGTTTTATCTCGATATGCAGGGGTCTGGTTGTTGTAAAGCTGGAGGAGGGTCCAGATGTTCGCAGATTTGACCCATCTGCACAGGAAGAGGAGAGGGGAGAGCGTGAAATTGGTTCCATACGTTTTGCTGACAGTGAGGTCATTACACTGTGTTACACGGGTGACAGTGTGTCATAGTCGGGCGGTGGGGGAATGAATATTCATCTTCAGAGACAGTGTGGTGGCTTCAATACTAGAGAGTTTGGGTGCTTGCCAGGCAATTGCTATGCATTTGTTAAGGTCTTCTGCATGGTTGCCTGCAAGGCCATTTCCAGAGTGCCCATGATAAAGAAAGCGGTAAAATATTTAATCTATTTTAAAATACATGTGAAGAGTTCATAGAAATGTACTCTTGTTGAATTCATAATAAAAAAATATATACAGTTTTCAAGACAAATTTGAATATTAAGACTGTGGTGTAACCATCAAGTAAAAAATAAATAATTTTTTTCAAAAATAAATAATTTTTATAATTCTAGCTTTTCAAATGTAATCTTGTTCAAAATTATTTGCAATTTTTTTATTTGTTTGCGTGTTTGTTTATTTATGTATTATTCATTTACTTATTTATGTATGTATGTTTACAATTAGAATGAATGATTAGCTGATTTGCTCATACATATTATGTTTTGTGACACCACAAAACAAAACATTGTGACTTTTATATTATTGCAATAAAATGAGAGACAGACAGACAGACAGACAGACAGACAGACAGACAGACAGACAGACAGATAGATAGATAGATAGATACCGTCTCTACCTAAGTCACAGTGTTCATTGCTCTTTGGACACATGGGAATGACATTAGTGTTCTCTACCTACACCACATAGTCAGCTGTAAAAAAAAACAAAAAAAACAAAAAAAACAGCTGTCTAGTAGTAATATCCTCCCCGGGGTCTGTATGTCTGGTCCGCAAAATGCAAAACCACTGAGAAGAAATAAATACAAATAAATGTTCCTGATTTGTCTTCTGTGCCTTTGTCTGTCCAACACACTCAAGTCCTCTGTGTGCCAAGCTGAGCATCTACATTTGGGTTTGGCTGTTCTTGTCTGTGAAAACCACAGGAAAAGGAAATGTAAAGCCCTCTGAAAGCTTGAAAAACATTGGCCTGAGTAAAAATGGCTGTAAAAATGGAAACATCCAGTTTATACTAACATTTTCAAATTTTAAGATTCAGGCAGACTGCCTTTTTTTCTTGATAATGTGTCCTGCTTTTACATTTATTTAGCTTAACTCGCTTTTCAGAGAGAAAATTATTCTGGCGTTTACTCCTTTATACCTTTTTTGATTGCCATGACTGTCTTTCTTCAATGAAACAAAAAAATATATATATATATTATTTATAGCTCCATTAAAAGGGAACATTCACCACGGCTGTTAAAAACATTTTCAGGGCAATATGTTGGCTTCAGAAAAACTTATTATAGTTTAATTATACATGCTTTTATTAAAAAATAGTCCCCATCCATGTATCCATTGCATGGAAAAGAGCAGCATGAATATTTTTCAGAACATCTTCTCTTGTGCTTCACAGAAGAAAGTAAGTCATAACTGTCTGGACTCTGGAATGACATGAGGATGAGTAAATGATGACAGAATTGTCTTTTTAGGGTGACCAAATAATGATTTATTCCTTATGGCTTAATCAGACGTCATTCTTTAGTGTTTCACACACAGTTCCTCTCATGCTTCACACATGCCACATATATCCTCGCTCTGTGTTCCCAGCTGTATTGAGTGTGTCTAACAGTCTTGGTGAATGAGTGTAGAGTCTTCGGGATGCTCCAGCGAGGTGGGCCATCTGGTCACTGCCGCCGGGCCCTTGAAGTACTGTGAGAGAAGCCACTGTGGTTGGCCATGGCGACTGGAGGTTTGCAGCACAGCACTTCCAGCCCTTGCGCTGACCTCAGAAAAGGAAATTTGGGTTGGAGAAACAGAGGGGTTGCTCCTGACCTATTTCCAGAGCGCTCTGCCTATCCAGTGCCACCCACGAGATTCCATATGACAGAAGAAGGGTGTGTGTGTGTGTGTGTCGAGTTTCACTACAAATTATATGCAAGTACACTTGCATATGTCCATCAGCAGGATAAGATTTTGAATCTGATAAATCTATAAAACAAAATTTACCCGGGTGGTTTATAAAACAGCCAGTCCAATTTTTCATCAGTGTTGGTGTTTTTGCCATTTATTTTTCCCATAGGGATTTTAAAGTCTTTGTTTAAGCATTATAAGCCATAATCCAAGCCAAACAGCTATGAGGTGAATCACAACATTACAAGATTGTATTTGAAGGATGTTTTTATTTGCACTTAATAGCTTTAATGAGGGAAAAACTACAATCCCATGAGGCTTTGTGAATGACAATCAAATGAAAAATGATGGAAACATATAAACCTACAAATTTAAAGTGGTTGATTATATTTATTTTAAGTGTATTGCTTTATATACAGTATATATATATATATTTACACACACAAACAAGTTATTAAAAATGTTCCTAAAAACCTTTTTTTTCTGACGTTGTGACATTATAGGTGGCGAAAACTGAGTAACCTGAATCATCGTCGACCAATTAATTTAAAGGCAGATACATTCATCAGAAACAAAAGGGTTATGGCTAGATGGCATTCAGATTTGTTTACTGGGCATGCGCACATCAATACAGAGTCATTTTTGTCACACTGTACAACAATAATTATTGTTTTTGCATTAGGCTATTGTAAGGGGTAGGTATAGGGTTAGGGTAGGGGTAGGTGTAGACATTAATAAAACATAATCTAATAGGCATAAAATTACATTTATTAGCTTTCCGGTTCTCTCCATGCTGAATATCCTGAGTCCTCAGTCGTTTCACCCACACATACTGTAACAACAAAACCACAAAGTGAGTCTCAGCAAGTAACCAGAAATCATAAATCACAGTCTTTTTAGTCTGCATACCTTAACCTAAATTTGTAGGTTTGTATTTTCTTTTCCACGACTGTATAAGCAGTTGCTGGTCGCAACTGTTGATGGATATGCAGAAGGGGAGAGCACAAAGAGAAATATGAGGCTTGTGTTGTAGTGCACGAGCTCAAGATTCAGAGAGGCACAACGTTTGGTTCAGATGAGCTCATGGGCATCTCTATTTCAACAGACATCAATCGTATTCTGTGGTTTTGTAGTTACTTCTAAGAACTACCTTTTTATAATCAGTGGCAGTCTGACTGTGAAGCTGTAGTTAGCGACTGAAAAGGCTGAGTATGCTTTTTGACATAAACGTGGACTACAGTGACATTTCAACAGCAACTACAGAGCAATGGGCTATCAATCGTAATTATTCATTTTTAAATCAATTCTTAAAGGGGTCATATGATGCAATTTCATGTTTTCCTTTGTCTTTGGTGCGTTACAAGCTGTTTGTGCATATATAAAATATTTAAAGTTGCAAAGATTAAAGTTTCAAACCCAAAGAGATATAAAAGTTAAGACTCTGTCACGCCTTCCTAAAACGGCTTGTTCAAACAAGCCCACACATTTCTACATCACGGTGTGGGAAGATTTGCATAACACCGCCCAAACGTATAAGCAAAGAAAGAGGGCATAATTTTTATTCTTGCTGTAGTATCGTTGCTGCCGCCGCCATGTCATGGAGAAACGCTGTGTGTTTCGTCGTGAAAGCAAAAGTACTTTGTTTGGCCTTCCAAATGAGTACACAACTAAAAATCAGTGGTTAAGTTATATTTACAACACTGTTTTCCAGAACAGTGCAACGCAAATATTAGAGTGTGTGCAGCGCATTTTACAGAGGACTGTTTCCTGATCCTGGGAGAGAGTAGCTTATAATATGAACACTATGAATGGCTGTGAACACTAAGTGGGGCAATTCCATCGTCGCAAGGACAGTCTGGTGCTTCTGACTCACAGCCTGTAAGTATGTTTTGATATTTAAAGAATTTGCTACTGACTATTCAAATGCGAGTTTTAAGCAGTGTGGAGTAGTGCTTGTTTGGTGTTTCTGCGATCACAAATGCAGACATGATGTTATGTTTACGTGGCGCGGCGCGGTGTGGTGCAACGCGTAAAAAGTCCTTATGAGTCATTATAATCAGTAATTATGTCCTCACTGAATGCAACAAATGCCTCATTTATAGTGGGTTTTATTGTTTTAGTCTTGTCGCGCCGGGACAGGGCATCACAACATGGTAAGAGGCATAGCATTTCCATCACACGCTTAAGGTATTTGGCCAATCACAATGCACTGGATAGCTGGCCAATCAGAGCACACCTCGCTTCTTTTTTTATTTTATATTTTTATTATTGAAACACCTTGCTTCTCAGAACTATGAGCTTTGTAAAAATCGACGTGCTTCAGAAAGGCGGAGCATAGAGGAGAAACAATGATGTACAGTATTTCGAAAATAATGTGTTTTTTGAACCGCGTAAACACATTGCATTACACCAAATACACAAAATAATGTTTTTATTAGCAACATCATATGACCACCATGTGAAAACTTTGCTTTATTTAATATGAAACAAAGTCTCTAGTATGAATCAAATTCTGTCAATTTTATCATGCATGTCAAACAATAAATGTTCTGGTGCTTTTTAAAGCACTGTATGTTTGTTTTGTTTATTTATTGATTTACTTTGAAATATCAGTTTCAAAATCCTTCTGATGGTTCACTGACTTCTAATGAGACGAATGGCTTTTGTTTCTTTCTAAACGTCTGTGTTTGTAAGTTGGTATGTGGGTATGAAATTCTGCGAAAAAGTGCATTGCTTTATGGCAGCAACAATGTACTCGCTACTGTAATTACGACTGTGATATATTTACGACAGTGGACTTCAATCTTTTAACTGCAGGGGGCACCAAAGTTGACAAACCTACATACAGTTGCTTTAATGAGGCGTAGCAGATAGCCATGTCTGTACCTCTTTCTCATTACTATTAGTTACAGCACAGACATAAATACAAATGAACATCGAAAGGCATGTTGAAAGAAACAGTACAATTAACTGAAATGTATGGTGCCTCATGTAATCGCTAAACAGTGTAGATATGTCAACAACAGCTTGTAATCAATGTCAGTTAATGTCAGTTACCTCAGGAAAGCCAATGTCCATAGTTAGCTAGAAAAATAACTGGAGGAGCTTTTTGTGAAATATGTACACTAAATGACATTCATTATATTTTTTCCTTTGTGATATTTATATGATGTGCTTAAATATTTCTTGTCATGAAAACAAGTTTTTTATGATAAAATCATTTATGTTTATACTTCAACAACGAACTTGAGTAGTTTAGAATTGTATCATAAGTTATTATAAAAACAGCCTTATGTGCAATTTAAACGTTCGTATACAACTCGGTTTTTTATTCGAGTGTTGATTATTAAATGTAATATCATAAATAGCAATTGAACTTTTAACCTTAAATATTTTAGTAATGTGCTAACTGACAAGTTTCCCTGTATAGTTTACAGCATTAGTTAAGAGATTCTTTTTGTATAAGAAAAATTCTTTAGTGGATCCAAATGAATCAATATCCAATCAGATCTTGTCAAATCAAGAGCTTGTAAGTCAGAATTGAATCAAATCATGAAATCCTTCTCATTTATCATTAGCATGAATAAATGGTTAATAGTTGGCAACCTAGATAGCTAATTAGATTTCAAATGAATGGAAACAAGGATGTGAAAACCTACAATTTGAAAATATTGAAAACACTGCCAAAAAGACATTTTCAGGTCTTTGTCAGCAGAAGAAAATGCTTTTGCTTAGAGCCAGAGGTTATTCTTTTTATAATTCAGAACTTCATCCACAGAAGTCTCAGTAATGTTTCATTTAAAGTATGGACTTTGTCTCAAATATTGCTACATAAAATTCTGTGGAAGATATAAAAATCGAGTGAATTGTTGACATTTAAAACAAGTTTAAGGGATGTATACAGATTTTCTATCTATTTATTTGTTTTTTTCAGTGTGCAAGTCAGCAACAAATGCATGGCAATGATCCTGGAATCATGGAAATCATGGAAACCAGAGGCTTTTGGTTTCTATGCATCTGTATAGTCAATCAGGAGTCACCTCGCAGCTTTAAAGTCCTGAATGAAGCAGACAAGCCACCCAGGAGGACCTCCAGGAAGTCCTGTAAGTCTCCGGATGGAGCTTTTTAGGTTAAAGTTATTTTAGGTAGCTTTGCTTTAGAGGAAATTATAGCAGCAGTGGTAAAACGAAGAGAGAGAGAAGAGGGGAGAAAAGATCAGGCGGTCAGAAAAGTATATAATTTTCTCATTGCTCTCGTGGAGGATGAGGTATTCCTCGAGAAGGCTTCATTAGATTTATGAAGCCTCTAGCCCAACCCTCTGATGACCCCAGATAAACAACGTTGGTCTTCTTTAGGCTGTGGAGACAGTGGTGTGGGGCTCGGTGTCTCCTGCTGTAACCCTTTCTGCACGCTTGCGTACATGTTATCTAAACTTCATCTATTATTGTAAAACTGTCAACACTATTCCATTTCCATGGAAAGCTTAGAGGCCACAAATGAGCAGTTAGCATCATGTTAGCTCATAGGGTCGTTTTATCATCATTGTACTATCATTTTATGCAATGCTGCACAGTCATGCAGCCTGCTAACTACTCTCAAAGGAGGCGTGAATGCGTTTTGAATTTTGACATAATATGTTTTACCACAAGAAAATTATTTCAGCTCACTCCTGTGAGCTAAAATCACTGTTACAGTAACATAACAATAAACTCGCTACGTATTTCTGCTTTTATACCATGCAGAAGTCAGTTTAGATCAATTGTGTCTTACTGAAGCTGCCACTTTTGCTTTTGTAAAGAAACTGAGGGATAAGTATTTTCATAACGTCATAATGCTCCAAATGTTGTTGCTAGAGCTTAAGTTATATTGAATCTGGAACATTCCTTGATCACTTAGCATCATTATGCTGTCTCTGTGTCTCTTTCAGCTTTAATCATAGCCTTTACAGGGTTTATGTTCTGTCTCTTTTTCAGTAATGTTATGCAAAAGCGGCTTCTTTTTTGGAGATTTTCTCAGATTTTTACTCAGGTTTTGCTTTGATCTCTATGACAGCTGGAATTAAGCTCTTCAGTCTCTCGAACGTCACTGTAAGAAACATAAGTTTCACTCTTAATCTAAAAGATAAGTCAGACATTGTGCATTTGTTAGCACACATGCTCAGAAAGACTGAGCCTTCCAGGCCACATTCGTTTGAATTCTGCTTGCAACAGTTCCTCTTCTTATGCTGATGAATTTGTGGTAAAATACAATAGATATCATTTGTTTGGTCGCACAGCCAATGACATCGACAACTAAATATAGGGGAAGTGTTTCATCTTTCCTTTTAAAAAATAGATTTATTACATATAGTTTGTTGCATTTAATATGAGCATTTATTGTTGCTTTTCAGACCAAACCTGCGACACATGACCCACCAGTTGACTATTGCTGTAAGAGATGTATGAGATCATTTGTGCTGTTGAACTCTGTTTCTACAATGCAAAGCAGTGTTTTGGCAAACAAAAACTTATAAGCAGTTATTTTAACGAGTCTTTTCTCCACTCCACCACACACTGTGCTATGTGATTCCCAGTAGCACATCTATAAAACAGCAGTGAATGACATTAATAATGAGTACTGCATGTCTTTGGGTCTATTCCAAATCTAGCAAGCTTCCTTCGACTGATGTAAAACATTCGACATAGTCAACAACACAAATAATGACACATGAATAGTGCTTTTCATGTGAGGCTTGACTAACAACTGAATTCAGTTATATTTGTAGGCCTAAACCTGGAAAGGAGTTAGGAGTTTACTGATTCTAGTTCCATCGTCAGTGGTTTTTTATTAATGGAATTTGGTTAAAAGTTTGAAATAAGGTCTGTGGTTAACACAAGCTCAAGATATTTTCACATTTTATTTTATGATATAAAATACATCACCAATTCCTCCTTGTGATTTTTAAAAGCTTTTACTTTTCTTGAAAAAGCCGATTGATAACAAGCAGTTAAATGGGACTACAGAGGTTGTCTGAGACATTTAAAGGGTAGTTCACCCAAAAATGAAAAATTCTGTTGTTCCAAAGCTGTCATCTTCGGAACACAAATTAAGATATTTTTGATGAAATCCGAGAGCTTTCTTACTCTGCATATAGACAGCAACGCAACAACCACGTTCAAGGCCCAGAAAGATAGTAAGGTCATCTGTAAAATAGTCCATGTGACATCAGAGGTTCAACCTTAATTTTATGAAACTACGACAATACCAAACCAACAAAAGAGCAACAACGTGCAAGTGCTATTACAAGTCTTGGTTAGCCTAACACAGTACAGATAATTATTATTATTATTTTTATTTATTTATTTTTTTTAAATAAAAAGACATATAGATAAAACTAAATTAGAACAGAGAGTGCTAGAGTTAGAGGGTCAAGTAAAGATGGAACAGATGAGTTTTTAGCCGTTTCTTGAAGATGGGTAAGGATCCGGCTGCTCGGATTGAGTTGGGCAAGTCATTCCACCAGATGGGAACAGTTAATGAAAAAGTCCGTGAAAGTGTTTTTGTGCGTCTTTGGAATGGAACAATAATGCGTCATTCACTTGAAGAACTCAAGCTTCTAGAGGGCACATAAGTCTGAAGTAATACATTTAGGTAAAGGGGTGCAGAGCCAGTGATGGTTCTGTAGGCAAACATTAATGCCTTGAATTTAATGCGAGCAGCTATTGGTAGCCAGTGCAAATTGATGAACAGAGGCGCGATGTGCGTTCTTTTCGGCTCATTAAAGATTAATCTTGCAGCGGCATTTTGGATTAATTGTAGAGGTTTAATAGAATTGGCTGGAAGACCTGCCAAGAGAGCATTGCAATAGTCAAGTCTGGACAGAACAAGAGCCTGAACAAGGAGTTGTGTTGCATGTTCCGAGAGAAAGGGCCTGATCTTCTTAATATTGTATAATGCAAATCTGCAGGACCGGGCAGTTTTAGCAATGTGGTCTGAGAAATTCAGTTTATCATCAATCACAACTCCAAGGTTTCTGGCTGTTTTTGAAGGAGTTATGGTAGGTGAGCCTAACTGGAAGGTGAGATTGTGATGAAGCGATGGGTTAGCTGAAACTACAAGCAGTTCTGTCTTTTATCCTATAATAATAAAAATCCACCCAGTGTTTTTTTTTTTTAAATCCTTATTTTAAAATCCCCTTTCTCAAATCAGGCTGTTCTGAGATTCCTCTAAGAATGATGTAGTTCTGCACAGACTTACCTTAGACCCGCCCTGAGTGAGCTGAGAGCTGTCTGCCTCCGGTGCAGGGGAAGACAAGAACGTCTCCGATTTAAGCGATTGAGGTGTTTCGTTGTTGGATGTATTAATGAATATAGCATTCGTCATTAACTCCCGACATCTGAGCCGCTGAAGATGCAGAGGATCAACTTTCCTTCCGTTTTAAAGGGAATGCGCTGATCCGGATCTACCTAAATGCTTCTAAGTTCACGCAAATCATTCGTGATCCAGCTTCATCTACAGAAGAAGTGAGAATGGGTTTTTTATGAATCTTTGCAAATCACCTTTCCTAATAACGTGCTAGTTAGCCAGTTTCATGGCTAAAGTAAACAGTACTGCTCCTCATCCCACAGAAGAGAGGGGCGGGGTCAGCAGAGCTCATTAGTATTTAAAGCAACATGGACTAGAATGGCTTGCTAAAAACAGCGGATTTTGACGGGGTAAAAAAGGTGTTTTTTACACTACCATTGAGAAATTTTAACCAAAGTTATGTTATAGACTTTTCATTAAGACCCTAAAGAATCATATCAACTTGTGGAAAATGGCCATCTGATGACCCCTTTAAAAACTTCAGTTCAGTTCCTGCTTTAACTTTTTTTTACTTTTCATTTAAAAAAAAATTAAGTTAAGTTGAAATTGGTTAAATTATTTTAAAGGAGCCCTATTATGCCCCTTTTTACAATATGTAATATAACTCTCAGGTGTCTCAAGAATATGTATGTGAAGTTTCAGCTCAAAATACGATAAATCATTTATTATATCTTTTTGAAAATGACTAATTTCCAGAATAGGACTGTGCCTTTACAGCTCATACCTCAGATATTCTGCAAAAAAAAATCTGCTTGGTTCTGATTATCATGTCTTTCGTGCTGAAATCATGCGTTTTAAACCATATTAGTTCAAACTTCTGATAAACGGTTTTCTGAGCACACACATCCGAGGAGCACACACAGAAAGCATCTGTCACACGTCATGTGAGTATTAAACTAAGTTCTCTTTCATGTCTTATTGTGGTTGGTTATGTCTGTGAAGGTAAACAGCTGGGAAAGAAATCGCATGTTTATATAAATCTGTGTGGCAGCAATGTAATACACAACAAATAAATCAAGAAATCCACTGCTCTCTTGTCTCCTCTGAGGCTGGGACTCTAAATAGTGTTCTGTGCTCGTCAGTGCAGCCAACGACAGAACAGTTAGCATGCTTTGCTCGAACTTTCGTCATGGCATTAGAACTGGTACACGTTGTCGCTTACGAAAACACAATGGTGGCGTCGTGGGTGGAAACTTGCAGATTAAGGGGCAGTAATATTATAATAAGATCCCCTTTCTACAGAGCAAAATATGACACACTTGTTTTTTCACAAGCTTGCAGAGAAAGGTTGATCGAAAAAAAAAACTTACTGGGAGGTTCTTTTTCACATTTTCTATGTTGGTAGATGCACCCGATTATAGCACTTAAACACGAAAAGTCAGATTTTCATGATATGTCACCTTTAAAAAAATATTGAAAATGTATATATTATACATACTGTATATAAATATGTCATTTTTTACAGTATAATGGGATTAGCTTCTTTGTGAAGATTACATTCAGAGAGAGAGAGAGAGAGAGAGAGAGTAGGGGGTAGAGCTGTGTAATTATGGGCCCTGTGCTGCAACTAAACTGGCCTGGGCGGTCTCTGGAGCCAGTGGGTCTGGCACAGGGAGGTCTGGCCACAGACCCCAGTGGTGACGGCACAGAGTCTGGGACGAGTCGCAACACCAGCCCGGGTTTGGAGCATTCCACACATAACCCTCCCCTTCCTCTTCTCTCATCCCAGCCCTTCCCAGCCATACCAGACAGGGAATTATGCTGTGTGTGTGTGTGTGTGTGTGTGTGTGTGTGTGATGATGAACATTTATGTGTGTGTGTTTAGCATGCAGGTGTGAATGTTTTTATGTGTGTACATTGTTGTTTTTGCATGCCTGTTTTTGAAAAATGTGTCACATGTTTTCTTTAGGATTTAGATCTAGACTTGCCTGAATTTTATGGGTTTTGGGACAATGGTAGAACAGACAAATGGATATTGTTGAAGTCAACATGAAATGGTATTTGCATTTTAATTCAGTGATGTGTCATTTCTAAAGATATTCAATATGATAAAATGTAAGCAGGGGCCTTGTTTTATTTATCTGGAACTTTTTGGATGGTAAAAAAGATGGTATAGAAGGGGAGGAACTGAAAAATAAAAGGCCTTGGTGACTCCAGCTGAAAAGAAAGGTTTATTTATTTATTTGCAATACTTACACTAATGGACCCTTTTCACATACTGATGGCATGAAAGTAACATCGTTAATCTAGCTATGTTTTTTTACGCTTTCATTTTTAAAAAGATTAATCTACATTTATAGCACTATATATTGTTTTATAACCTTGACGAATTATAGAAATCTGGTTAACGCTGCTGTGTTGTGTGACAAATTTGTGTGAAATTTGACATCTTTCTTTCTTCTAACCAATGTAATCAATTTCTTGTTTTTATTTATTTCTTGTTTTGGTTTTGTTTTAGAAAGTCATAGAAATGTGTGATAATTTCCTGTTGCTATTGGGATAAATGAAAATGCTAAAATTATATTTGTTGTAGTTTTCATTTACCACGATAGAAGTTTACCCAACTATGGCAACTTCTACTTTTGAGAACCCTGTAAATGCAAAAAGGGTAGCAAGAAGACTAATTCTGCATCCAGATAGGCATACTTGCCTGATTCACAATATTCATCATTAGGCAAAATTGCTAGATTTCCTACTGCTTTCTACAATATTCTGAAGTATGCATCCAGTGGACACTTTACTATCCCATGAGGCATGAGGCCCATAAGTACCTAATCAGCTATGATAAATAATAATAATAAAAAAAACGGGGACAATATTTATCCTTGAAACTCTCATGAGTCCGGTGCTATATACAGTGGTGGTCACAATCTGTGCGTGGTTTGCCTGCGTGCTGAGTATGCGGCATCGGCTCTCGAGGGAGCCGATTGCCCTCATTGCAAGCTGCTGTCGCTGCTTACACTCCGCACCTGGAGGGCTCTCTTCGAGGAGGGAGCCTTCACGAGCTCTCCACGCAGTGTTGGTCCCGCTTCTGCCGAGGCAGAGTGGCGGCTGCACTCGTGGGGCTCGCAGATCTGGCGCCCCGTCTCTCGGTTTGGAAGCGGTCTCTTCCCCCCCGAGACGAGGGCGCAACGCTTCAACCGAGGAGGTTGATGTGACGAGCGTTCATGAGGTTTTCGCCGCCTTGTTCGCCCCAGTATGAATAACTTAGGGGCGAAAGTTTCAGACCACGTTTCAGGTTGTGTGTTCGTCCTGCCCTCGCTATTTCACGAGTGGGGACACACACGATCTGTGCGTAGTCTGCCTGGGTTTGGAGCACACGAAATCGGCTCTCGAGGGAGCCGGTTGCCATCATTTCACGAGCTGTCCACGCGGTTTCGGTCCCGCTTCTGCCGAGGCAGAGCGGCGGCTGCACTCGTGGGTCTCGCAGGCTGATCCTTATCTCCTCCCGTATCCGCCAGATCTGGCGCCCCGTCTCTCATTTGGAAGCGGTCTCTTCCCCCCGAGACGAGGGCTTGACGCTGCGTCTTTCTTCCTCCGAGGAGGTTGATGTGACGAGCGTTCACGAGGTTTCGCCGCCTCTTTCGCCAATATGAGGAGCTTTTAGAGGTGGTTACTCGGGCAGTGGCCAAGCTTGACATCAGCTGGTCCCCCAGAGAGCATCTGAGCTGCAGACTAGCCGTTTGGATAAGCGTTTTCGGCGCTCGCGGCCGCCACCTCTACACAGGAGCCTTCCGTTTTCCCCGATCTCCACACCGAGGTGTCGAGATCATGGGTGAAACCTTTTTCGTCCTGACCATTCATTCCCTCCGCTGATTATTATGGCAGCGTTAGGGAATTGAATGAGCACAGGTACATGGCGATGCCGCCGGTCGAGCAGACGCTTGTGAACTTTCTGTCTTCCTCGACGGCATTGTCTTTGAAGGCTCCTGCGCTGCCCACTAAGCCTCTGCGTACAACATCTTTTTTAAGTGGGCAGAGGGTATGTGGCAGGGGGCTGCTGGGCGGGCGCAGCATCCTCCGCATACCAGCTCGTCGCGCAGGGAGCGCAAAAGGTCCTGATGGGTGAGCCCCAGGACCGTGGAGGGTGACCCCTACTGGGCGACCCCACCGCGGTACACGGTGACCGTCTCCCCCCGGTACCCTCCGGGGACTTGTCTGCCGTTGTCCCAGGGCGCAGCTGGTCCCAGCGAGTGTTTATCTCAGGTCTTTCCGCCCTTAAGCACAGCGGAGCAGAGAAACTCGCCTCAGCCGCCAGATCACGCGTCTCCTTCCGGTGCGCCGCATGGAGACAGCGGTCTGGCCGCGTCTCTTACACCAGAGGTCAGTCTCGAGAGACTGATTCCCTTAGTAAATCGTTTGGCAGCTAAGGGAATGTGTCTCGTTGGGTCCTGCATACCATAGCGAATGGATATCGCATTCAGTTCGGCGGGTCATCCCCGCTGTTCAACGGGGTTGTTGTGACTGCGGTCTGCCCTGGTGCCCTGGCTCTGGTGCTGGAACAGGAAGTCGTTACGTTAGGAAGGAAGCCATCGAGTTGGTTCCTCCTCACGAAGTTCACACCGGCTTCTACAGCCGGTACTTCATTGTTCCAAAGAAGGATGGGGGGCTGAGGCCCATACTGGACTTGCATCTGCTGAACCGCTCCGTCAGAAAACTGAAGTTCAAAATGCTCACTGTCAAGCAGGGCGTGTCTCAAATCAGGTCCGAGGACTGGTTTGTCACGATAGACCTCAAAGACGCCTATTTCCATGTCTCCATCCTTCCTTCTCACAGGAAGTTCCTGAGGTTCGCTTTCAGGGGCAAAGCGTACCAGTATCGGGTTCTTCCCTTCGGCCTAGCACTCTCACCCCGCACTTTCACCAAGTGTGTGGATGCGGCACTGGTCCCGTTGCGACTGCAGGGCATCCGCATACTCAATTATATCGACGATTGGTTGATCCTCGCTTGATCAGAGCGGTTGGCGATTCGGCATCGAGATGTCGTTCTCGCCCACATGAAAGACTTGGGGTTAAGACTAAACGCAAGGAAAACGCCAGGTCCGCTTGCGACGGAAGCCTCCCTCACCAGTTGGGGTGCGGTCATGAGTGGCCACCCTGCCCGTGGTCTGTGGAGTGGTCGCCACCTGACGTGGCATATCAACTGGCTAGAGATCCTAGCTGTGTTCCGTGCACTCCAGCACTTCCTCCCGGACCTGAGAGATCACCACGTGCTGGTCCGCACCGACAGCACGGCAGTGGTCTCTTACATCAACCACCAAGGAGGTCTGCGGTCGCGCCCCTTGTACAAGCTGGCACACCAGATCCTTGTGTGGTCTCAGGGCAAGCTCCTATCACTGAGAGCTATGCACATTCCTGGGCATCTCAATGTGGGAGCAGACGTCCTGTCGAGACAGGGGCCGAGGCCCGGGGAATCGATGCTTCACCCCGAGATGGTGAAGCAGATTTCGAGAGTTTTTGGCCAGGCACAGGTGGACCTCTTTGCCACTCGAGAGTCAGCACAGTGTCCCCTCTGGTTCTCTCTAGCTCCTCCAGCTCCTCTGGGACTGGACGCTATGGTACAGACTTGGCCGAGGCTTCGTCTGTACGCCTTTCCCGGGAGTTCTGGCGAGAGTGCGCCGGGACGAGGTCAGTCTACTGTTAGTAGCACCGTTCTGGCCGGGCCGAGTATGGTTCTCGGACCTGATTTCTCTCCCCGACGGCACTCCGTGGGAAGTGCCCATCAGGAGGGATCTCCTCTCACAGGCCAGGGGCACTATCGTGCACCCTCGCCCGGAGTTATGGAAGCTGTGGGTGTGGCCCCTGAGGGGGCACAGCTCTTAGCTTCCGGTCTGTCAACCGAGGTTGTCGAGACCATCCTCCAATCCAGAGCTCCCTCCACGAGGAAACTGTACGCCTTGAAGTGGAGGCTCTTCACTTCTTGGTGCGGGGACCGCCAGCTCGACCCAGTCAACTGCCCGATTCGCACAGTTCTGGAGTTCCTGCAGGCCCGTTTCTCCACAGGGTTAACCCATTCCACTATTAAGGTCTACGTGGCAGCTATTTCGTCATACCACGCCCCTAGTAGTGGCCAGACAGTGGGTAGACACCCCGTAGTTACACGTTTCCTCTGCGGTGCGCTGAGGCCGAGGCCGCCGGTACGCTCCCGCATCCCTACGTGGGACCTGGCTGTGGTTCTGGAGGCTCTGTGCAAGGCACCTTTCGAGCCTATTGAGGAGATAACTGATAGACTCCTCACCATTAAGACCGCTTTCTTGCTGGCTATCACCTCTCTGAGGAGGGTGAGTGACCTTCAGGCCCTGTCTACGGCCTCTATTGACTTTGTGCCCGGCATGGCGAAAGTATTTCTCTACCCCCACGTGGGGTACGTATCTAAGGTCCCATCGGTCGTACCACAGCCAGTCGTACTCCAGGCCTTCTGTCCCCCTCCCTTCAGGGAGCCAGACCAGGAGAAGCACAACTGTACGTGTCCAGTGCGAGCACTGGGCACGTGCATCCACAGGCCATCCCTGTGGAGGAAATCGGACCAACTGCTTGTGTGCTATGGTCCCCCTAAGAGGGGTCTTCCTGCTACGAAGCCCACTCTTAGTAGGTGGATAGTGGATGCCATCTCTCTGGCATACGAGGCCTCTGAGCGTCCCCCGCCACTGGGAGTCAGAGCGCACTCGACCCGAGGTGTGGCGGCCTCCAAGGCCTTCTGGGCAGGTGTCCCGGTTCAGGACATCTGCAATGGTGCTGGGTGGTCCACGCCCCTGACTTTCGCCAGGTTCTATAACCTCGACATCCGAGCCACTCCAGGCTCTTCCGTCCTATTGTCCTGACACCAGGCAGGGATTTGTCAGTCTGGCGGCATTGGTATCTCGTTCCCAAAGTGTCTCTGGACGCAGCTCAAAGTTCCTGGAAGGGAACGTCTCAGGTTACGTATGTAACGATGGTTCCCTGAAGGGAACTGCGTCCCTTAGCCACACTTCCGGCATCCCTGCCCACACTTGCTTCATGACTTGGAGCTGACACCGGTTCCGCCGCACGTGCTTATATACTTCCTGGTCGTGACGTCACCCCGCCCGTGACGCCTCGCCCTCCTTCGGACTGATTACACCTGATATTCAGAGCATGGTCACGCTGATGGCGTTCCCAAAGCGTCGCTGGACGCAGCGTCTCGTTCCCTTCAGGGAACCATGGTTACATATGTAACCTGAGACGTTTTGTGCCCAGTTACCCATTTTTGTGTTGTTTTTGAGGTTTGTGTTTGGATTATTGTCCTGTTGGAAGATCCAAACATTGCCCATTACAAGATTTCTAACAGAGTCAGTCACTTGTTGATTTTTTTATCTGTTGGTATTTGATAGAATCCATGATGCCATGTGTCTAAACAAGATGTCCAGGACCTCCAGCAGATATATAGTCCCACAACATCAAAAATACAACAGTATATTTCATTGTACATGTGGGGTACTTTTTTTTTTTTTTTTTCTGTGTGCACCAAACCCATCTTGAGTGTTTGCTGCTAAAAAGCTAATTTTTTAGTTTCATCTGACCATAGAAGCCACTCCCATTTGAAGTTCCAGTCGTGTCTGATAACTGAATATGCTGGAGATTGTTTTTGGATGAGTGAGGAGAATTTTTCTTGAAACCCTCCCGAACAACATGTGGTAATGTAGGGGCTGTTTGACAATTAAGGTTTTCTGACCCCGAAACTCAACCTTTCTCTACACTTCTCCACCTGTGGTCCTTGAAGAGTCTTTGGCCACTCAAATTCTCCTTCTCACCATGCATTAGGACGATATAGACACATGTCCTCCTCCTGGTAGATTCATAACATTTTCTGTTGACTGGAAATTCTTAATTATTGCCCTGATGGTGGAAATGGGAATTTTCACTGCTCTAGCTCTTTTCTTAAAGCCACTTCACTAATTTGTGAAGCTCAATTATCTTTTGCTGCATATCAGAAATATATTCTTTGGTTTTTCTCGTGATGGATGATTAAGGGAATTTGGACTTTGTTTTCCCTCCTATTTATATTTCTGTGAAACAGGAAGCCATGGCTGGATAATTTCATCTTCATTATCTCCCTGGAGTGCTCAAAATTGTAAATATGAATGGGAATATACTTCAGAGATATTTTACTCATAAAAAATTCTAGGGGTACCAATAATTGTGTATAACGTGTATTTGAGAAGAAAAAAAAAAATCATAATGAGATTTTCCCACATTTTCAATTGTTTTAGTTCAATGAAAGATTCGATTTTTGTGATTTTTTTAAATAAAAGATCAAAAGGATTAATAATTGAGGTTTATTTTCATAGCCTTCTTTGGTCATATTTAGCAAGGGTGCCAATAATTCTCACCACGACTGTTTAACCTTAATGTGCATGAGGCCATATAGAATAAGTCAGATGTTTGGAAATGCATATAATTCATAATTTTTTGTAATTTTCACAAATGATTATAAACATGGTGAAGTTCAAGTGTGTGTGGGCTGAAACTGTATAGTGCAGCAAACCTATGTGGCAGGTGTGTGGGCCATGAAATTTGGTTTCAATCTACACGCCAAAAACAAGATCAAACAAGACAGTAATCCATGCGTGCACAGCTCAGAGCATTCATATCAACACCTTTTCCATCTCGTAATACCAGCACACAGACACGTTGTTCATCTTATTCTTTAAACGTGTAAGCCTGTGGGAAAAGAATACAACCCAAAAAACTCAGTTCTGCTGAGGTAATCTCAGTTTATCTGAGTTTACCAATTCTGGATAAACTTCAAGGTTTAGATCAAAAATCCGGCCAAAAGTTCTCCACTGGATCTTCTGGATAGGCTTGTCATCTTGAATCTTTTTTAGGGCTGTGGCAACATGGTGTAGCAAAATAAAAATATTACAGTTCATGGTGGGAGAGTAGGAGAAAGTGTGGATAAAACTGGGCAGATATTATCCTGTAAACTTTCCAACAACGTATTTCATTCTTTGTAGTTGTTGATGAGGGAGAAATGAATAAATAAAGCAAGCGGCAGTAAATTGTGCACAACGTACAGCTCAGAATACACTGTCCTTAGTTCAAGCACATATTTATGCGGGCTACACCAGCATGAGTCAGTGATCCATATCATTTGTTGTGGCAATAGTAGCAACACTACAGTCCTTTCAGTAATATATTTTGTGGTTCATCATCAGGAGATCTGATGACTGTGAAGAGCTATGGGGTATTATGTACATATAAATATTGTTTTTATTCAGAGCATAGTACATAATACAGAGAGAGAGAGAAGAAATTTACACTAGAGCAGCATTTACCAACTTTTTTGTCTTAGGTACCCGAAAACCTTTAACCAAAAACATCCAGAAATGACAATATTCTGAATATAATTTAGCTATAATAATTTATATGATCAAAGTCACTTTTAAAGAGAAAAAAAAACCCATCCATTTTCCAAACCTGTTGTAACAGATAAAATATGTACGTTACACATTATTTAATTTTTCTTTATCTCTTTTTCTTTTATCTGTTTATTTTTCTGTGGCAAAAAAACCCACTGTGAAATGAGACTCCACTGATGTAGTCAAGTACCTTTTCCCCTCTCTGCACATTGTGTGGTCTCACTGATATGGAAAAAGGTCGGAGTGGAACAGTCATAAGGCTGTTGGTAAAATGGATTCCTTACCGCCTGTGTAGAGGCACAACTCAGTTGCATTCTTGAAAACAACACTGGAAGAACTGCATTGCTCTAAATCGCATTAGCACCCTGGCTGCTTTCCCCGAATGCCTACAGTCATTATAGTCAATAGATAATCTATTGTAAACTAGTAAACAGTTAATCGCATTGTAAAATATCAGACAATGTGTGTTTTGTTTTCATCAAGTCATAAAAATGAATTAAAAGATGCCTGGAGCTATTGGTGGAGAAATAAATCACATTGTGTTTTTGGATACATTTGCACAAGGGATGAATTTAAAAACAATATGCTCCTTCCTGACTTCTTACATGGCCTGAAACGGCAGTATTTATACATTAGGCCTTATACAGGAGCTGTTTTACTCAATAACAAATCATAGTTTGCTTAGAAACAATTAAGATAGATCTTGTCTTCTGTATTGTGATGCCCATCCAAATGTAATGAATTATTGACAAATAAAAAATGTAGGTTGTCTTTTTTTTATTGTTAAAAATATAGCCTACATGGATGAATCGTTTAGAATATCTATAACATGCATTCAACTTAACATTACATTTAATTAAGCACATTTCACTCCAAATCACTGTAATACACATGACTGTTTTGCTTATTTATGTATTTGTTAATTTTAGTTATTTTCAAAGGTCTGCATACTACAGAATTTATAATAAATCAGCATTAAAGGCATTAGAAGATATATTACCATATTACATTATGAATAAAAATCATGTTTTTTTTTAGTCTTAATGTAATCAAAGTAATTGATTAGGACGAAAAAAAAATGAAAGCCTGTTTTTAAGATTTGTGACATTATTTTCAAGATAATTCAGTACATTTCCCTCCAAATTAACATAATGCACATGATTTATTTTTTGGTAATTTCAGTTCTCACGTATATACATCACTATTTATAATATATCAACTTTAAAGGTATCAGAATATATATTACCATGATGTATAAATACTTTATAAATTTAAGTAATGTGTGTTTTTTTTTAGCATTAATGTAATGAAAATGATTTGATTGGGAAAGGAAAAAAAATGAAATGAAAATCTACAAATCTAAAAAAAAAAAAAAACAAGGCTTATGTTTTATACAAAATGTAATTTCCTTTGATCTTTTTTGGGGTAAAATATGACGTGGGCATGTTGTAATGGGTTTGACCCACAGACAAATTAACCCTTATGTTGTGCATTTATTTGTATGTGGACTTCTCCTAGCAACTGAGCACATCTTTTTTAGAGGAAACCAGTCTGAGGATGCTGTAGGTACACAGCACACATAAGCAGCCAAAATAAACCCTTACACTGGCAGGCGGATGCCACAAAAAAAAGAATCCCTGTTTCTTTTTTCATAAGGTCCTTTATTTTTACATGAACAGGAGAAATGGGTATTTATATCCCTGGCTGTGTGCTGCGGCCTCTCCACAATTACAGACTGTTCATCCCAGACTCTGAAGAGGGAGAGACAGAGGGAGGGAGGGAGGTGTAGCGAGATGAAGGGAGGGGGACAGCAGGACAAGAGGGGACCAAGGGACAGCTCAGAAATATATTGTGCATTAATGTATTTATTGACAAAACAACATATTTTAAGTGATAATTCATTCAGAAATCAAAATCTACTCAGCCTCCATATAATTTTGTTCTATAGATTTATATATATATATATATATTTATATATATACACACATTTCTATTATATATTTTGCTATAACTTTGTTCTGAGATACAATAGGCAAATTTTGGAAAATGTACTGGTTGCTCTGTTTAGTGATAACTCTGAAATTTAAGTTGCTTTTCATTGATAATCTTTCTTTTCCAGCGAGCATTTAACTGAATCAGTGGGTGAAATCAAGTACTGAATCAGCTGAAATCATGAATCATGAATCAACTCAAAAAAACAATGAAAGAAAAAACTGATTGTTACAGTAATGTCGTATGACTTGATGCTTTTGCGGCAGTTTTTGAAGTTTGAAACCTCAGTCTCCATTCATTGCAGATGCATAGAAAAGAACAACCCATACATTTCTTTGCAATTTCACCTTTTGTGTCCCATGGAAGAAAGAAAGTCATAGGTTTATCTTTAAAGGTTGATTTGTTGTGCTGTTTATTAATAACAAAACATTTCTTTATGAGGCCTTGTTTACAACTGTTTAATCCTCATACACGAGTGAGGACTCGTTTTACAAGAATCTGCTTCACAAGCGTGTTTTCAGAAACAAAATATACTTGTAAAACAGGGTACACCTGTAGTAAGCCTGTGAAAATGACCAATCAGCACACCTCTGGCAGATAACAGCAATCAAATACTCCCATCATTCGTATTTGATTTTTGTAGAACAATATGGTAACTCAGTAACCGAAAAGTGCAGGATACTTGTAGTTTAGAATTTTTTTAAAGACTTCACATAAATACAGAAATGTATTTATATGTACATTATTCTTTTATTACGTTGAATGAGAATTGTCCCGTGGCTAAGGCCACCCCTCAGGTTTGCTCTGTGAAGACTGTTGCATATCTTGGACTTTGGGATCCGGCCTTGGTTTTGTATGATGGTTTTGATGTATCCAGCATGCTTGATGTTTTTTCAGGGGGCTGGGGATTTGCGGTTTGGTGGGGGTGCCTGAAGCCAGGGTGGTGTCTGAACCACCTTCTCTCCACTGGCCATGTGCCCAGTGGCGCTCCACCTCAACTATATGTCACTGCAGCCAAGCCCATCTAGGGCAGCCAAGAAGATGGCGTGCAAAGCAACAGGAAATACAAGACAGCCTTGTTTATGAGTACAGTGTGTGATGCAATGCTGCCTGTACTGGACCGTCTGGTGCCTTTGAGGCAGACATCTTTCAGTGCTGACTGTAGTGTCAGCAATCACAGCTGCAGAGGGGATTACAGAAGACCCAAATTTCACCAGTAAAAGTTTTAAATGTCCTTAAGGGACTGTAATGTGTTTTACGTAGAGCTGTTGAGTTTGTGGTCATAAAACCCCGAAGAGCGTTAGCGTTTTTGAGCCACGGGTTCCCTTGGGAGATTCTAATGGCTTTTTAGAATAGTAGTTTTCAATTTATGAGCACAGTAAGGTCCATGTTGAATAAATCTTGTAGAGGCGTTGTTGGTTTGTTTGAGTTTACAGTTTTATTTTCTGTGCTTCAAAAATGTAAGTTGCTCAAATATGGATTACAGCTACCACAAGGATGCGAGTTTACATGCTTATTGAGACATCAGTTGTAGTTACAATTGTTTCAAAACGTTTTGTGACGAACTTCATCTCTGACAATGTGACTTTCTTACTAACAATATGACAAAGTCAGCATGAGATAGAAATTGTGATCATTTTTAGTGTCACATCCAAGTGAAATGGCTTCTGTAGGGAAGGAATAACACCGCAATGTTCCATAAAATAATAAAAATGTATGGTGATTTCAGTATCTCACAGCATTGTACTCTCACACTTTTCCTCTAAATTGTGACTTTGTAACTCAGTGTAACTTCATAGGAATATCACAATGTGGCTTTTCCTTATTTTAAACTATAATTATTTTATTCTAAGAAAAATGGGCTTCCATGCTATAAGTTTGAGAAATGATTGTGTTTAATTTCTTTTTTAAATAAATTCAAGTCTCTTCAACTAATGTCTCAAATATTACTTCTAAATAAAAAATCAGAGGAAGCAAATTAACCTTCTTGATTAGCCTACAAATGAACTCTCTTGAGCTCTATTGTGGTGATCATGACTTTGAAAAATTATCAAAATGATCATGACTTTAATTTCCTCGAGCTGCGGTTAAAGCATGTAAACATTTTGTATGCTTCAGCAGTTTAACTATACTCTCCTGTGATGTTAATGTTCTTCCTTGTTCTGAAACCGATATACAGAACAACTCTATTGGGAGTCTGTCAAAGGCTTAATGGGGAGTCAGGTTGCTTTTGATATCACTTTCCGTTTGTGAGACGGATTGCACTTTGCATGCGTTTGTTGATGGATGTCTCAGCAGTCTGTAACCTACTAACAGTGAAGTGTTGGCACAGTAACTAATTGCTCTTTGGCTCTTTTGCAATTCTAATATATTTTCACCTTGACACCTACAACTTTGTTTGCAGATACGGTTGCCATAGCAATGTCTGCTAGTCAAAATAGGCGTCACATTATTTAAAGGTAATGCATCATAGTTTTAAAACAAAGAAAATGTAGCATTGTTTCTAAACTGAACATTTCTCGAAGTTCAATTTTGGAAGAACTTTAAATAAAATTAAAAAACAAACAAGTTTGCAACTGCTAAAAAACAAAACAAAAAGCAACATTCTGATTATTTGTGGGTGGATAAGACCAATCATTAATGCAAATATTAACTACACTTTCTAAATAGGCTACAGAAATTGAATAAAAGTGTAAATCAACATTAAAGTTAGCCTATTCACCAAAACATTTAGTCAAGAGCAGTGAGGGATTTCCTCTGTCTTGTGTTGTTTCATTCACATTAAATGACAGACCGCACAGCTTTATTAGGCTGCTGTCACAAGACTTATTTTGCGCAAGATTTGCTTGCAAACTCAATTTGGTACTCGCAGCGAGCGCGTCGGATGTGACTGCAGTGCACAGAAAAGTGCCTCTGGAGCGCGCGAGTACCGAATGGCTTAAGACGTGAAAATACATTTTTGTGACGATACAATGACCGATTAGGAAATTGACAATTCTGTCAACTGCACCGAAACGTGAGCTAAAGTCTTGAAATCGCAGCGTTCAGCTATGCGCCGATGTGAAGAGAAGATCAGAAAGAGGACGCGGTACAGCTGAATCACTCACGCGGTTTTCAATGACTGATTTGATCTGATGGTTTGTGTAGATTTATTTACTCATCTAACCTACATGCTATAATACGGAAGTTCTAAGCGGCCATGCATTATTATAATTTTTCTGTCTTGTTTTCTTGTGATCACGACTTAATTTTCTCGTGATCAGGACATAACGAGTTGTTTTGTCGTTATCACGACTTAATTTTCTCGTGATCTCGACATAACGAAAGTTGTTGATCTCAACGTAAAAACCGTTTTCTCACGACGTAATTGTAGCTATCATGAGAAAATCAGGGTCGCTATATTGTCTTCGACGATAAAGTTGCAGAGCCGACAGCCTCCTTCTCAAGTGTCGAACACTTATGTGTAAGTCGTCAATCACTGACAGACACAGAGCTATTTCAGTTTGAGTGAGTACCTGATCAAAGTAAAAGCGAATACGATCATCCATGATGCTGCGATGTTGCTGCTTATAGCATTTTCTCATGCCGAATACACAGAGAAAATTAAGTCGTGATAACGACAAAACAACTTTCGTTATGTCGAGATCACGAGAAAATTAAGTCGTGATCATGAGAAAACAAGACAGAAAAATTAGAATAATGCATGGCCGCATAGAACTTCCGTAATATTGAATAAATATTTTGCAGGAATTTCCCTCATTTTAAAGCTGAAAGTAATGCGATATAGCCTGCGCAATACCGCACCGAAATTCAGGACCCAATTAAACAATTCTATTATACAGAGGATTGTGAAATAGTTTTCCATGACTCTTCCAAAACATTCAAGGTTTATTTATTTTTCCAAAACTTTCCAGGCCTGTAAATTGCCGGCTTAAAATTCCATGACTTTTCCGGGTTTTTCATGACCATACGAACCCTGAATGTGATGATCGGGTGCGGTTATCCAAATCAGACAAAAAATATATAGGTGCGGGTGGTTGGCGTGTGGATAATTTATTTGAAGCTGCGGATTCGGGTGACGTTTTAGCTCATTCGCGCATCACTAATACAGTTCCAAAAGTTTAATTAGGATCTGTGGCCCTCCCTAGGCTCAGCGAGGAACTAGATCCATTGGAACTGGGAACGGCACTCCTGGCCGAAACTGGGGAACTGGATTTTCTGGGACTGTGATCTGCAGTTCTCTTGGGGGGTAAATTACTGGAACTGGAGAACTGGAACCTCCTCAGGGCTAAACTGAGGAACTGGAGCCCTCTTTGGGCTTAACAGGGAATCAGAAGCCCTCACTGGCCCGAACTGGGGATCTGAGTTCAATGAAGCTCAATAAACTGAGGAATTAATCATCCTTATCGCTCCCTTTTTTTTTTAGTACAATCAACTGGAGAAAGACATCCACGGAACAACAGCGATCCAGCAGGTAAATGACAAGACAGACAAAGAACTTGTAACCTCGTGACCAAACAATGAGCATATGGATGGAGTGTTGTTTTATAGGGAGCTTGATTGGCAGCAACAGGTGAGGAGGATTCCCTGATGGAGGTCAGGTGTGAGTAATTTATGACGGAGTGCAGGTGAGTGGCAAGAGGGATGCTGTGTGTATTTATATATACATAATAAATATACACAGTACACACACATATATTAGATAAACAAAAACTTTTATTTTTAGTCAAGACATTTGCCAATATGATTAAAAGATGAATATGAGACAAAACTACAGAATATCACATTTTATTATTAGCCGTTTCAACACATACATGCTTTACCAAATAAAAAGAACAGCACTTTTAGAGTTCATCCCATTGATGTGACCATAAGTATTGAGACAGTTAAAAATAAGGCAGATATAAAAGATTAAAAGCTATTATTTAATTACAGATCCCTTGCGCACAATCACAGCAGTGAGTCTGTGACCCATAGACATCACCTGACTCTTGGTCTCATCCTTTGAAAGACTTTTCCCAGCCTTTAATGCAGCCAATTCCAATTGTTGCTTGTTTTGGGGAGTTTCTGCCTTTCCTCTCCAGCTGGTGAAATTAATGTTCAATCGGATTTAAATCTGGAGATTGACTTGGGCAATCTAAGACTTTCCATTTCTTTGCCCTTATAAATTCCTTGACTGAACTGGCAGGATGTTTTGGGTCATTGTCCTGATGCAATATGAAGCACTTCCCAATGAATCTGGTGGCATTTTCTTGAATATTGGTAGGCAAGATGGTTTTGTACCCTTCCAAGTTCATTCTGCTACTGTCATCATACATTAAGTCATCAGTAAAGTTGAGAGGGCCTGTTCCAGAGACAGCCATGCATGCCCATGCCTTGACAACACCTCCACCATGCTTTACAGATGAGGCTGTATGCTTGGGATCATATGTATGTATGTATAAAGTCGTGAAGTCGTGGCCTAATGGTTAAAGAGTCGGACTCGTAATCCAAAGTTTGCGGGTTCGAGTCTCGGGCCGGCAGGGATTGTAGGTGGGGGGAGTGAATGTCCAGCGCTCTCTCCACCCTCAATACCATGACTGAGGTACCCTTGAGCAAGGCACTGAACCCCCAACTGCTCCCCGGGCGCCACAGCATAAATGGCTGTCCACTGCTCCAGGTGTGTGTTCATTGCTGTGTGTGTGAACGTTGGATGGGTTAAATGCAGAGCACGAATTCCGAGTATGGGTCACCATACTTGGCAGTATGTCACTTCACTATAAAGATTTTGGAACTTCATGTTTGCAAGTTCTAAATAAAAAACCTTTGGAACTTCAAGTTCACAACTTTAAATACAACTTTAGACCTTCAGTTTTGCAGTTTCTAAACTGAAAAAACTTTGGATTGTCAATTTTAGAACTTCTAAAAAAGAAGTTTGCAACTTCTAATTAAAAAAACCTTAAGGACTTATTTTGGACCAATTTTGGAACTTCTAAATTTAAAAACAAAAACTTTTGGAACTTTAAATTTGGAACTTCTAAATTAAAGGAACATTTGGAAGATAATGTTTACAACTTCTAATCTGAAAAAAAATTACTTTGGAATTTAAAATTTGGAACTTTTAAAATAAAAATGTATATAATTTTAGAACTTTTTTTCAGTATGGAAGTGATTATTTGCCATATATCATGCAATAACAACCAAATGTGTCCCATAAGGCCACCATATTTGGAGGACAACACATCGTTTCTCAAACCACTTGACATGACGACAACGTGTCTGACCTTTAAGATGTGCATTGTCACTTTTTTTTCTCTCTTCCTGCTCGCTCTACACTTGAAGCAGATCAAAGGCTGCGCATCCTTCACCTGTCCCTGGAATCCACCTCCTCCTCCATCCATCAGCATGTCTCTTCTCCCAGCGCATGGCAGCAGCCCAGGCAAGATCAGGCCTCGGGGAACGCTTTATGATGGACATGCGGCACCACGATACCATTAGAGCTATGTGCATGTGCGTGTATGTGTGTTTACTTGTGCGTTTTTGGGATGGGGCTGGTTGGGAATGGGGAGGGGGTGAAGCGGGAGAAACCAGGGTGTGAGCCTGTGCAGTCAAACATGTCACAGCTTTGCTCAGGTGGTTTTTCTGATGTCTGCGGTTTAGACAGGGCGTTACGCGACGTTCACAAGAACTTTGAGGAGAAAAAACAGAAGAAAAGAGAGGGATTCGGCATGCATCAACATGCATACCTGTTGCTGTGCAGAGAAGGCCCTGAAGGCACGGTGAGAGTTTCTCATGAGTGTGATGAGCCAAACCCAGACAACAGGCCTACGAGAGCACTGTGCTCACCTGAGCCACACTGGCTTAGAGTGGCGTCAACCACCAACACCTTCACATTCTTCTAGGTTTTTTTTCCCTCTCTGCATCATGTTTGTGTGGGCCGCTGCTGACTGCGGCTCGCTTTAGAGGTCTTGTTTTTCTCATGAGTTTGTGGGTGGTAGTTAGAGAGGCAGGTCTTAATGCTCTATGATGTCTGTGTGACTATACTGTATTCGGCACGTCACAAAGAATGGATAATACGACTGGCACCAAGCACTCACCATGATTGTCACCATCATAAGAGGATATGAGATGAAGGCTTACAAAAGTCCTGCAGTCAGATTACTGTGTTGGCTGTTGGGTCAGTGACGTAAAGTTTTATTTGCTTTTCGCAGACCTTTTCATTTTGTACAAAATTTTCTCAAATCTGTTAAGTTATTCAACAACACACTACATGCGTTAAAAGCAGTTTTGATGTTCATTATTGTTATGTGTGTGAGGGAGCAAAAAAGCATTTTTTTTTTTTTATATTTGAAATAAAAATTAAATGTAAAAAAAAATGTGATTAAAAAGTTAAATGTGATTAAATTTTTTTGAGTGCAAATTCATTGACATAAAATAACAAAGCTTCCAAAAAAAATAAAAAATCATACACTAAGTAAAGTGATTTTTAAGTCAGGTGTTTACTTTTTTAATTAATTAATGCTAATTGTACAAGTATTCAAGTAAAACACCTTGTTATTGTCGGGCGCTTGTGCTCTGTCCAAGGTCGTTTCCATGGCAATTGCTATGTCGCATCACAACCTGCGAACTGAGTCGACTGGTTTGGAGTGCTGGCGAAACGGATTTCAAGGCATACGAACTCACACGAACTTACACATACACACACTCATACACTTCCCTACCCCCATCCCACGCCTTCGTCGCTTCATCCTGTCAGGTGATAACGGGTCCGTGTGTTTGCGCTGAATGGCTAGGATTGCTATGCAAGGATTACTAGGATTACTATGCAAGTTATGTTCCTGTGTTGACTGTGCTCCATGCTGAGGTTTTTGTCTGTTCTCACACTGCACTCTCGTTCAGGAACGTAGTGTGAGGACAATTTTTTTCTCCTCTCTTTCCTCATGTTATGCTGTATTTCTTCTTCTTCATTGCATTTCGTTGCCTTGTACCTACATGTGCAATGACAATAAATTGAATCCAATCCAATCCAATCCAATTCTGTAAAACATATTCATATGTTTTCATATGCTTTTACAACATATTTTCTGTTAAAGTCCGCATGAAATCTAAATTTACACTATTTACTTTGGCAGCGCACATTTCTAGTCTTAAAGTGAACAGTTTAATCCATGCAAGTTAATCCACTGAAAAAAAATAACAGTTTCCTTGGTAATATTTAATTAAAGTCTGAACATTTGCTTTTGCTCTGGAATGGCATTCCTTCTCTGATGACGTCAGTTTGACAGCTTGGGCAAAACATCCTTAACCACTCCCCTCCAACCATTAGTTTGCTACGAGCAAGAGATGAGCACTAAAATAAAACCCCACCTTCTAATCAATATTCCTTTTCGATTATAAATACGTCACTATATTGAAACAAAAAAAAAGTCAGCTACATCTTCCAGTTCATGTGGACTTTAACTCTTTGCATTTTGTGTACACTCTTAAACTGACACTGCACTGTAATTATTCAAATTAGAATCCACACCCATATACTACTGTGCACAGAAAAAAACTAACTGTGATTAGTCACTTTTCCTGTTGGGTGGCTCTTGGCCAGTCTGCAAACTGGACCAGACTTTATGCCGATACTTAAAAGTCTGGCTGTGGAAAAATCATATTAACAAAATATAGCTGCAAGCAGCAATTAGGGGGCCAAGCACTCCAGCAGCAAAATGATGACCTAAGCATAGCATGAAGCATCAGATCAAGTGCAATGAGTACTAAAAGCAATTTTAGGATGATTTCAATTGAAATGGCTGAAATACAACCTAAAGTAATGTGATTAAATGGCTTATCACTTTTGACCAACAGGTGGCACCATTATGAAAGCGATGCGTTGTGTTCTGCATTAGGTGACAATGGCACACACAAAGTTTGGTGTCATTCTGGCATCATGCCTCAAATTTGTTGCGGTGTTAGGTGAAAACGGTTTTGTCTGTCAACACAAAATCCATAACTTTTTGTCAGCATGGTCTGAAGATGATACGATTCGATTTTGGTGAAAATCGGACCAACAGTCTAGGAGGAGTTAAAAAAAGGACGTTTTAAAAGAAAATCAAAATGGAAAATTATATATAGCATATATAATTATAGCAACTATAGACTATAGCAACATTGGTATCACTGTTCTCAGCATTACCCAAGGAATCTAAAAATACCAGTCTAATTACAATAGGCAAAATTCACAGAAAGCTATTAGCATTTATTTGAAATTTCATTGTAACTTTTGACCATAAGGTGGCACTATCTCAAAACTCTTTGATTACTTTCAGGTCATGGTCTTGATGGTACCTACAAAGGTTCATAATAATACACCAATGCATTTGTAAAATATAGCATTTTATATAATAATACTCCATTGTAGTCAATGGCAATTTCATGTTTTGTTCAATTATAGGGGCACCAAGAGGCACAATCCCACCAAATTTTTTTATGTGTCCTTAGAGTGTGCCCATACTTAAGTGTGTCAGATTTGGTGAAAATATCTGATTTTGTTTTGGAGTAATAGACATTTTTGTATACGAGAGGAGAAAAAATTACTGTTGACTTTGTTTGCATTTTTGTGCCATGTACTATCAACATTTTGGCAATTGGGCATTAGTATATTACTGGCACGCTATGTTTCCGAATATCCTACGCTGGTTTCGTGTCGATCAGAGTAATGATTTCTAAGATATTGGCAAATGTTTTTTAAGCGCTAAAATGCAACGTAGCACAAACCATAAGGAAAAACCTAGCAAGTTTGGTATCACTGGACTCGGTAAGGATTCAGGAGTCTAAAAAGGTGACTCCCGTGAAAATAAGTCAACCATACCCAAAGTTATAATCATGTGAATATTTGCTTTTACCCACTAAGTGGCGCTGACTCGAAACTTTTCAGACTCCTTCAGGGCATCGTGCTGATGACCCATACCAAGTTTCGTATCGATACGTCAATGCGTTCGTAAAATATAGCATTTTACTACAAAATTCAAAATGGTCGACGCCCAAAATGGCTGACATGGGAAAATTAGATATGGTTCGACTCGGCATGATGCCCCCAATCCAAAGAGACCACTTTTTAGATTTTTGGCCAAACTATTCACAAGTTATAAGCAAAAATATGCATTTTTCATATCTCCTGATCACTAGGTGTCACAGTGCCGAAACACTGCAGGTAGCCTTAGGTAATGCTTGTTATAACACACACCAAGTTTGGTCTCAATACACCAAACCGTTGCGGAGATATACCCTCAGATCCATTTGTGCTTGCTTTTCAGAGAATTTGTTTGCGCGTTATTCGAGAACGGCTAAGCGAATCAACTTGAATTGCATAACTTTTTGCCAGCATGGTCTGTAGATGATCTGAGCCAATTTTGGTGAAAATCGGACAAACCGTCTAGGGCGATTTCAAAAAAGTAGGTTTTACGAACATTTGAAAATAGCAAAAAAACTAAACCTTACGATTTTTAAATTTTGGACATGATTCGACTCGGCTTGAGCCAAGGATTCAGAGGAAAAATTTTAAATTTGTGGCTTACGGTTCAAAAGTTATTAGCATAAACATGAGTGAAACTTTGGACAAGTGGTGGCGCTAGAGAGTTTGAGACAGAGACTCCAAATTTGCTGTGGTTAGTATTGAGACAGTCCTCTATCAGTGTGCCAAATGTTACAACTTTCCCACAAATGGTTCTATGGTCTGCCATAGACTCAAGAGCTGAAGAAGAAGAAGAAGAAGAACGGCAAGAAAAACAATAGGTGCCTAGCTTGGCCCCTAATGACTGCATTGCGTTTTAAGAGGTCACATTTGCAAATGGAGCGCTTTGCTGGCATACATTCCGAAGACATATGAACATTATTAGAGCCCTAAATTAGATCAAGCACAAGCTCAGATTTTGTTATGTAGTTTATAGCCATAAAATTTGCCATAATTCATACCAATGCTGAGCACATAAAATACTCTCTAGTAAACTGCTGGTGCAAAGCCACCGTGGCTTACAGCCTTACAGCTCCGTCTGCAACTAACAACGAATATTCTGTATCATTTCTGCATCCCGGCCGACATCAAAGAATCATCGCTCTGTGAAAGGTCAAACATTTCTCAGAGGCGTTTCGAGTCTGCATGACACACAATGGGAATGATTGCAGCTGTCTGGGTTGCACGAGACAGGAAGAGGCCGCTTGCACATTCCTGTACTTCTCTTTACCTGCTTTGTTACGTCTGCTCTGTCTTTTATTCCACTTACTGCTAACAGACGCTGACAGCTGCGTTTCACAATGCTGCAATAGCGATCTAACAAATGAGAAAAGGGAAATGAAAGCCAGTACAGTAGGTATAGGCAGAAGTGTCTGGAAGGGGGGACAATAATTAGTTTTAGGTTACAGGCCCCGTTTACCAGTTTTGTCATTTGAATCACAAAAGCTGTAATTAGCTTGTAATTGCCTTGCCACGAGTTGTCAATAATTTACATTAGTCTGTGTTTTGGCGCATGTGCATGAATGCAATGGGTACATCCATTAAAGTAAACCCTAATTGAAGGACATCTGATATGATAATTAAGATAAGCCGGTTACAAGGCCCCAGGTGCCAGTTTCTATGTTAGCACTGTGATACAGCAGGTTCTTCCAGAGCTAAATAAGTAGCGATATCCCAGAAACGATAATTGCTGACACCGTCATTTCAAGGGGGCTCTCCCATTCAAAACAGTGGCATGCTGTTGGGTGATAGTGTCGTATACATAGATATAGCTCGCTTCAGGCACTTGTGATGCTAAATGGCTTAAGACGAGACCTGTGTGCACTTAAGTTGTGCCTGATTGTGGTTTTCATATTATGAGTTGTTCTAAAGAATAAATGTGTTTGACTGATTAAGTCAATTGATTCAATGGATTAGTTTTGATTCAAGCAAGACAGCTGTTTCAGGATTTTATTTTGAAATAAGGTAAAGCCTTGTGCACACAATTTAGCTGTCTTAGACAAATAAAGGATTTATTTAGCCATGTATAGGCAAAACTGACAGTCTTTGCATAGTGTGACTTTTCGCAAGTATATTGAAAAATATTTGGTGAATGAAACTTGAAATTTTGAAGTAAACAGAGTAAAATAGTTTTTTTTTTTTTGCAGAACATACTAAAATAATCTTGCTTTTATTGCTTTTTATTTTATTTGCTTTTATATTTTGCTTACTATTACAACTTTACTTTTTTTATATTGTAATCAATTTATTGTACTAGTTGGTCATTTTGGTGGCATTTTGTTGTACCAAATTTGTAGGTAAAACACCATAATGATGTTCCACCTCTAAATCTAAGAGTGGGGAGTGAGCAGATCGGTCAAAAATTTACAAATTTGTGACAAATTTACCAAATTGTAAAAGACAAATTGTCATGAGTCTGTTGGACTTGTTCAATGACAACAGTTAATTTGGCTGTATTCGCTAATTTCGCAGTCTTGCAGTGTGAATACTTCCATGACGTCTGTCTATTGGAGAACAAATAGGAACACAGTTACTGATGAAACTAGGGATGCATGTCACAGTCACCAGTTGAACCGCACTGCATTTCCGAGCATCCCTCTTGCCACTCACCTGCACTCCGTCATAATCTCTCATACCTGACCTCCATCAGGGAATCCTCCTTACCTGTTGCCACTAATCAAGCTCCCTATAAGACTGCACTCAATCCATGCCCTCATTGTCTGGTCTTGAGGTTAAGCTCTTCGTCTGTCTTATCACTTACCTGCTGGATCTCTGTGGATGTCTTCCTCCAATTGATTCTACTAAAGGGAAAAATAAGGACAATTGATTCCTCAATTTATTGAACTTCATTGAAATCTGAGTTATTGCACTTACCTGTTGAGGTTGCCTTCAGTTTGTTTAATAAAGAAGCTCTACCTTACTCATCCTTGTATGCCTCTCCATCCAGTGTGTGACAATGCAACGATACCATTTTTCAGAACTGATCTGATACCAAAAATTCTGAGTGTCTGTCGTACTGATCTGACTCGATACAGCGCAGTTTTCTTTAAATCAGTGTAGAATTTCTATACCTCTGTGTGGTGACCTGATCGTCATTATTTTGAGTGTTGAAAATGAAAAGTCACGAAAACTAATGAAAAATAACAAATTAAAATATATATAATCACAATCTGATACTATTATATGATAAACTAGGTTAGTGGATAATTCAGCAGCAAAAGATGCTCTAGTCTAGAAAAATCATGGGTGCTCAATTTGATAAAATCTAAACATTTAGTGAAACATTATTTAGTGAGGAACAAATAAAAGTTAATAAGTGCAGGACTAAATCTGGTAAAATGTTACAAATTGCTCTTTGTATTGTAAAATACATTCATGAAAAACAAGTAAATATATTTATATAAATATATACTATTAATTAAAAGACATTTCTTTTAAATGTATAGCACAGTAATGAAGGCAGCAACATATGATAGGACAGAACAAGAAAGTCTACTAATAATCTTTCATTGCATAAAAGTATTATAATACGAAAGGGTATGGCTCCAATACAATTTAACGACTTAAATATTCATCTGTAGCTCACATTTAACTATGAAACAGCTTCAGAACACTTGCAATATAGTGCACGAAATGGTGCTTTATGATGTTTTTGTTCCTTTCGTGGGGCTTAACAATAACACAGAATAGTATACGCACAATATCGGATTTGGATCGGTCTCGTTTGACCAATACCTGATCTGGCAGAAAATAACCGTATCGCAGCCGAAACTGAGTCTCGGATAGATGCATCCCTAGATGAAACTGGAAATTTCAACCAACCTCATCACAATGATGTTGGAGAGAAAAAGCTGAAAAAACGTGTTAAATTATAGGCAGACAGACAGAAAAATAAATATGTAAAGGTAGGTTGATAAATATTCAGTCAGTGACTAAAGTAGCATGCAGTCTGACGTGAAAGATGTTGAACAGTCTGTCATGAGTCAATATCCGACAAATTGACAAGCAGCAAAATAGGAATTGTACATCATTCACCTGGTTTTAGAAGAATTATAAATAAAAAAGTGCCCCTCTTTATGCACTTTCCAGTTTCTATTGTGTAGAACTTTTTTTATTTTTAAATTTGAAGTCTAATAACTCAAATAATACATTCTTCCCACATTCTAAAAAATGCTGGGTTAAATACAACCTAGTGCTGGGTAAAATATGGACGAACCCAGCGGTTCGGTTACTGCCCAGAAGGTTGCACATTATTTAGAGTGCACTAATCACCTGGCTTCATTCTGGCCTGTGTTTTACTGAAAGCATCGTAAGTAAATCATAGATACCATTGGCACCAATAGACTGTTACACCCACTTTTCATGATCCAATTCCCAATGGATCAATTGAAGTCCCATCCTGCACTTTTTTTTTCTTGCAAAATTTACACTTTACATCAGATTATGGAAGTATAATGATTCGTGAATGGTGTTTCATGTTGACATTTACCTAAATACATCTGCCAACCTAACATTGTCTCTTAATACATGACTTGTTTTTTGAAAGCAGTAGCCCTTACAAAAAAAGTACAATGGTAGAACCATCAGAGTAATGGTATCTGGTGGTAATACTATTGTGTTATGATACATGCCATTGAATTGAATGATTTCCATATTTTCTACCATAGTTTTCCACACTACCGGCTTCTCAACAAAAACAGTCCGCATTGAATCTTGAGATCGAATTCAGCCTGCTAGAGCATTTTTTAAGTGCCAAGTCAAAATACATGGTGAAAACTGTGCATAAAAATGAAATGTTGAAAGTGCCACTTGAGTTGGGTGTCAAGAACAACAGCATCAGTGTCATCCTGCTGTCTCAGGTTTCCAGCGTGCCACACATGGGCACCGAGCCATAAAGTTTCTCTCACGCAAACAGTTGGCTGTTCCACATGGCTCAGCAGCTTAACAACAGGAGCAGGGTGTTGTGGCATTAAACATATCATTACTTCACTTGGAACTATCAGGGTGTCCTTACAGCTTGGTGCTGTAGCTTCATTCATACCAACTACAGTTTGGATTTCCACCATTCAGGCATGTGAATTTAGGAGCTACTTAAAAATTAATATCTCAGATAGTGTGGCTTCGGTTTCCACTCGTATAACTTTCTACAGAGTTGTCAGAGAAGCAGACAAAAAAATATATATATTTTTTATTTGTCACCAGTATTGGATTCAAAGACATTGTTTTTCAAGATCTGCTGTGACAGAGCACATGAGGTCAGCCCGGTGGTTGCAAAGAGCATCACTGGTCAAAAAGGTGACGCACTTGTCTTGTCAAGGCTCCGTAGGTGCTCATTGGCTTGGGCTTTGGTGTGAATAAGCATGTCATGTGGGTATTAGTCACGCTCATGCTGCTGGTGTCTATAATTGATGAGTGGTTTATGGCTCTTCCAGGACAACCTGAGGATTTATGCTCTCCTAGAACGGGCCGCTACCTCACATCTTATTAATTAAGTAAATGGAGACAAAGTGCACATGAGAGCTTCTGAACAGGATCAATACCTCTCCAGCACTTCACAACTTTTGTCTCACCCCGTTTCTTAATATGTCTCCACTTGAGCGCTGTCCCGTCTTCCCATTTTTCCTTCTTATGACAGCTGTGTGTCTGTCTTGGAGTGATTTGGGTCATTCTATGAAACAGAGGTTGGTTTGAATTTCTGGTGTAAGTCACTTGCATTAAAGCTTGTAATATATGCTGGGATATAATTATGGTTTCAGACAGGGTTATTATATTAAAATGATTTTTGTCACTAGAAAGTAACTGTTAACTGAAAATATATATTTTAAAAAGTATTGTGTTTTAGCTATTAACTTCATCATTTTTCATTTAGTTGAACTTGATGTATTAAACTAAAACCAAAAAAGAAAAAAAGAATAAAAACTATAAATAGATAAAAAAAAGGAATAAAAATGACAAAAACAAAATTACTAAACCTTTCAAATTGTAATGAAAACAGAAAATATGTTCAAAATATGAATAAAAACTATTATAGTATTTCAAAAATATAAAAATAAAACTGGTTTCAGAATGCAAGTAACAGTGTGGACCGTTTTATAGCTTCATTTGATATTATGAGCCTTGTGCTTGAGTTTGTAACACTGCAGAATTTAATTTGATTATTATATAATAGCATTATAACAGGGTTGATATTTAAGATCCACTCTTTTTTGAAAAACTTAGCAAGGATGTTTATGCCATTGAGTTTTTCTGTTAAAAAGTGATTACTTTAAAAAAGGGAAAAAATATGAATGTAACAGGTTTGATGCATGAGCCTGAAAAAAGATCACATAAATGTTTTGATTTTTTTTTTCTTTTTTAAACAAAATATTAATATTATTTGGAGAAATTGGAAATCTTGTTATATGTGTATATGGTATATTGGATGAAATTCTTTAGAAAATAAAATGTCTATATCTGCGTCCAATATTGACCAAATCAGAGTGACAATGAACATTTAAAAAACATAATGTTAAGTCCCTGATATATTAGGCATCCTAGAATGAAGAAAAAGTGTACTTTAAGATATCAGAAGAATCTTCCTCAGTTCTCCAGCAAGGTAAGGCAAGTTCAAAATAAATCCGAATGACTCAGTTTAAGATATTTTCTCTGAATACAAGAGAGAACAATACACAGTCCACCTGAAGTACATGCATTAGTTTAATTTGTCCATTACTTGTCTTGTAGTCATAATATATTGTTGCTTCTCCATAGTGTTGACTATCCAGTGTGCCAGAAAGACAGCAAATGAGAGGTGTAAGGCCAGAGGTCTCGAGCAGGGCTAATGGAGAATGCTGTAGTGGTCCAGTGTTACTGTGAATTATTGAAGAAGATTAGGTTTCCTGTGGTAACACTCTCTCACACGATGGAAAGAAAACCAACACCACTAATCCCGGCACTTTGTGTGTTGACTTCACCCTGCACAACTTTACGTCTGTGTTTGCACTTTGCTTTTGCAAGTTTGTGCGCTCCAGTGTTTGTTGTTTCAGTGTATGGCAAGATTAAACAAATCTAAACAGATCAGCTTGGGATGGATTTTCTCGGTGTATGCTAATGCTAATGCTAATGTGTTCTTGTCAAATTTAGAGTCGTAGCGATTATTAATGTGATTAGGTTGCGTTTTAATTATTAAGCATCCTTTGGGCATCAAAATGCCTCAGGAAATAGACCATAATTACAGTGCCTGCTAACTTTAAGTCATTTCAGAGCAACCGTATTTACGAAATGAGTAAAGCATACGTTTATGCACAGTAATCAAGAGTTTCTTACTGACTTTCTGAGTTGTCGGCATACACTGTATCATCTGTATTAATTTTATAATAATAACTGTTGAGTTTTTGTCTATGGGAAGTTTTGTTTTGTGCTGTAAATGAGGAATAGTGACAAATAATACTCATTTAACTGGTTTATGATTGACAAAACTACTGCTGCTGTATAGAAAAAAGCTTAATAATGAGCATCTTTATTAGCAGCTTTAAAAAAGAAAGGAATCACAATCCACAACCACAATCACTTTTTTTTTCATCTTGGTGGCTTAATACACATTGTCCCTGAACAAAAAAAAAAAAATGCTGTTTCCTCTAAACTTTGCTGATTTTTTGTTGCATTTCGTTTAGCTGACGTGTGCGATTTTATATAACTCGGCTGATAATCCGTCATAGGATGCAGTTTTTGAGTATTGCCAGGTACTTACGGTCCCACACACCCATAAGACAAGTATGAAAATTCTTTGCAGCTCTTCAACTCTCCCATCGTTTACTGGCATCACAGTCTATCAGGAAAACACTGGCTTGGATTTTTCCTCCTGTCCACCATCCTTGTATTTTTAAATAGCGATGTGTGACTTACATCTTTGTCAGACTTGTTTTGGAAAAATAATATTTTAATTGCAATGCAACTTTTTTTTTTTCAGTTCTACAAAGACAGGTATCCCCTGTCCGGTGGCTTTGACACAAACAGACTTCTTGAACATGAAATCCTTAAGGATTACAAAGATTTCCCTATTGGCTGTTAAGGTTTCTGTCTGTAATTCAGCTGAGCGCTTCTTTTTATTAGCATGTGGTGTAACAAGAGGGTCTGAGCATTCTCACACCACAGCGCAATGGAAAATCCCATCCCATTCTATGTGTTTCCCTTCCAGTGAGATCATCTCACCAGTCTAACCACAGCTCACCCACTCCAGAGAGGGACAAGAAGCAGAGGAGCACGGGATTTTTGAGGACAGACCGCTTGGTGGCAGTGTTGAGCCAGTGTCAGTCTGAAACACAAACACATCTGCATGCACAACAAAACCACTGGAGAAACCCAAACTCTTCTTTTTGTACAGTTGTTTTGTACAGCTGTTTGTGATTTTTATTTTTATTTTTTGGAATAGCATAAATGTTTATGACTTTTTTTTATTTTATTTTTTTTTTTTTTTTTTTTACTTTAAATCATTGTCACTGGTCCTATTGTCACCCGGCAGTCAGAGAAAGTATTGTTCCTGTTCTTTCAAACAACCTTACTTGTCACTGAACCGTATCCTGTGTTTAGCTTCTGGGACAGGGTTGAAGGATGAGACGTCTCGAGAAAATATCATCTCCAAAGAGATAAATGATCAATCACCGATCTGCCAAACAGGGATTCACTAGTGTTGATGGAGGGTCATCATCGCCTCTGGGAAACTGCTGAAACAATAATGCTTCCTGATGGGAAACGGTACCACTGTCAGACTGACTCATGTAGTCTACACACAAACAAATACTGTACCAATTGTATTTAAAACACAAGTTCCAACTATATTAAATGTAAGTGCCACATATCAAGAAGTCTGAATATCTAATCTAATGAAAAATTGCCTGAAATTGTTCATATAAAATGTTTTTTCTCTGAACAATATCAATAAACAATCATTTGTATAGTCCAAAATATTGACTGCGTAGTTGAGAAAGAATAGAATAGAATATACCAGGACCAGGACCAGAATTTTATATTAGAATATTTATATTAAATAAATTGTTTAATAAATATTTAGTATGTTGTAATGTTATACAGCATCTGTTTTCCTGAAAAATTTCACTTAAATAACTATAAAATGTGAAATATAATATAATATAATATCTGGAACAGAGGCTATAATAATAATAATAATTAAAAACACTGGATAGGCCTAAATCTAAACTAGTTGTGCCACTGGTTGGCAAACATTGAAGTTCTGCTATAAATTATATATAATCCCTTAATGTGCACTCATGAGTGTTTCTTTGATATTAGTATTACCAATAATTGATTTGTTTTTAAATATAATTATAGCAGTGTTGGCTGCTTCTGTTGGTGTTTCGAGGAATCGACTAGTTCTCGCTGCAGCGGTAGGTGTTTTGCTCAAGGGAAATATGTTTTCAGCTCAAGAGTCTTTTGTTCCACCTGCGAGCTGAAGGAGTCAAAGGTCAGCTGCACCTGAGGCCAGGTCCAGTAAACAAAAGCTTTCTTTTCTTTTTCTTTTCCAAACAACCACTTTTTGTCACGTGCACAGAAGACAGGAGCACAATGGCCTGACTGGAATGTCACAAAAACTGAACCTGCGGGGTCACTTAATATGCATTAAGCCTTATTTATGGCTTATGACTTTTTCAGTGTTCCTCGTTCATTCATTAAGACGTTTAGAGGTATCACAATGTCGGCCTCATCAGAAATTCAATGGAGATCTTTTAAAGGCGGCCCATTGTTTTCAAGTCGAAAGCTGTGCCAGATTTCACCGCTTACGCAATTTTGGAAGATTTTGAATGCTTTTGGACGGGTTCCCTTGTGCTTGCACCCATTAAAAGGAAAAAAAAAAAGCTCCTTCCTCCCGGCCTCTTCCTGGTTCCTCGGCTCTGCAGTGGGTCTTCAGCCCATCTGGCACCAAGTCAAGGCCAGCAGATGGGAGTCTTTATCCCTGGTGTTGAGGGTGTCAGGCAGTTGGCCTGTGGAGAGATTGGCCCCTGGTGAGAGACAGAGCCGTTGATCACAATGGGCTCAGGTTGTGCCTGTTCAGACACGAGTCCACCAGGTGAGGGGGGTCTCAGCGGCACAGAAGGTATTGAGCTCAGCCCCCCGACCCTCTGTATTCCTCCTCACATAAAGCCTTCCACCTGGGATGATAAACAGCAGGTTCCTCATGCTTCCCACCCTTCTGCTCTCAGAAACATGCACTCTCGTTCGCGGGAACTCCCGTCTGCGTCGGCACCAGCTGCGTACCTGCTCAGTCCTGGGAGTGTCTGAGGAAGAAGATGAGGAACATCTTTCCCACAGTTGTCCTGCTAGATTCATATGTTGTCAAAATGACAAACCTCTGAAATTGCATGAGTTAATATAATCTGCCGACAGGATCAACATTAAACTTCACCATGTGCCAAATGCAAGTGAAGTGCAGCTTTGGCGAGTAAACAGAACAATGGAACACAGATCAAACTGAAAGACGTAACTTAAATGAGGCGAATGATAGAAATCAAAGACAAACAAACTGTCTGCTGAAGAATACATCTTACACTGACATGGATTCAATGGAACTTAAGTGGAAGTTGATCTATGATGCTCAAGGTTTTTTTTCCCCTTATATGTAAAGCCACGTGAAATATTCTTTGTTTTAAGGCACGAAAACAAATACACAAACTACTGCTCCATGTATTTATGACAGCTTTAAAGAGACAATGAGACAATCTCATTTTATGCATAATTCTGTGATTTAATACAGTGACACAAGCTCAACTAAATAATCCAATTGTCATAAAAAGATTTATTTCTTATATATATATATATATATATATGGGTAGTTGACGTATCAGTGTGTCCTATATGGTCTGACGGAAAAACGTAAAAAAAATTATAAAAAAATAAAACCTCTAACATTGAAGATAAACCGCTCTCATGCTATTTGTAACTCTAAGAATGAAGATACATTTTTTCATGTTATTTGTATGTTGAGTTATTTTTCTACATTTTTGCTATGTCACACCACAGGACACAGTCCAATTTTTATTGTCAACTACCCATATATATATATATATATATAAGAAATAAATCTTTCTTTTTATGACAATTGTATTATTTAGTTGAGCTTGTGTATGTATATATATATATATATATATATATATATATATATATATATATATATATATATATAATTTTATTTCAGTTAATGTTTATTTTATTTCAAGTAATGAAAATGTTTTAACGGTTTTAGTGTTAGTTTTAGATAACTATGATAACCGTGGTTCTAACCTATATTCTGCTATGCAAGACCACTACATTCTGTAGTTTTTTCAAATCAGCAGAAGATAGCAGCGACGGCGGTGGCAACGCTGAGGCAGGTTCAGGAGGAGGAAATGCCTCTTGTGTATCTGGAGGTCGTTTGGGCTGGGATGATGCTTTTCCCCAGTGTGACTCAGCAGCACATGACATGTCAACATATTTATGAGGCGTTTCCAAAACTCCTGTCTTCTCTGACTCATTTCTTAACAGCTGCATTGCTAGTGTCCTATTAGGCCTCGGCCATCTTTCTAACTTGAATTATGATAACGTTAAACCGGGTTTATTATGAACCTTTTGTTTAACATTTTGCCTGTATTTAGACCATCGCACCTAAACATTTCTAAAAACCTCAGTGCTTGGCACAGCATTTCTTCTCCTAAATAATGGTGCCCTTGTTTATGTGCATTGGTTCTTAGCTTGCAGACTCCGCACTAAGTCACCTCCGCTTGTGGTTGTTCAGGGCATCGTTGGCATCCCAATGTCAAAGCTGAAGTGTTTGTTGTTTTATATGACTTTTTTTTTAAGACTCAAGGATTAAAAGTAAAGAGCTGCTCCCAGTGTGCCGGCAGCCTGAGGCGGGACTGGAACCTTTATACACACACACCCCAGTCACGCAAGCCGACAGAACAGACAAGTACATGCAGTGCCAGAACAGCTCCTCTTGGTATTTTGTGGTTACTGGCTTTCTAATAATATTTGTTGAAGGCTATTATGAACTTCTGATCGATAATTGAATCCTCGGTGACATAATTATATGAACATTACACACATTTATGCTAATTGCTTGTGCTAACATTGCTGTGGCTCCATGTAACATTGCCTTTGATACTCTTTTTTAAAAGCAAATTATGTCAAGTCAACCTAAAATTTAAATCAGCCTGTTTACTTATGTAACACATTCCGAATATTTCTATTCACTATTGCACTATAAATAAGCACATAAAAGCATAGACTTGTTAGATATAAATATCTATATTTGATGTATCAAATATTTTTTTGTGCAACACAACGCTATGTAAATGTATGTAATAGTATTAGTTATATACATATAAATGCATACATTGAAATTAGTTATACAAATATGTGTAATATGTAAATAGATGTTTTGTATAAATGTATTTTTTCCTGATTGAATATCCTATTTCACTCATAAATGTGTGTCACTATATATATATATATACAGTGCCCTCAATAATTATTGGAACAGTAAAGACAAAATTGCTCTGTTGGCTGTGGAGTCAAGACATTTGCAAATATGATTAAAAGATGAATATGAGACAAAACTACAGAATGTCACATTTTATTATTAGCCGTTTCAACATTTACATTTACGCATTTAGCAGACGCTTTTATCCAAAGCGATTTACATTGCATTCAAGTTACAGTTTCTACATTTTATCAGCTCTTGCTTTCCCTGGAAATCGAACCCATGATCTTGGTGTTGCTAGCGCCATGCTCTACTATTTGAGCTACACCTGTAACGGTTGTGGTTGTAGAGGTAGGCGCACGACAAGGAGTGGACGAATAGTAGTTTTTAATACACATCAACACACTATAACCATTGTAAACATTAATCCAAGACAAAGACTGAGGGAGAACTGAGGACTTATAAAGGGACCAACCAAACAAGATAATTAATTACACACAGGTGATGAAAATGAATGATGATTAACTAATGACAGGAAACTAGAACAGGAAAAACCAAATAAGGGCAAAAGGGAACCTAAACAGAAACCAAACTGTGACAGATATCGCCCCCCTCCCAGAAGGTGCGTCCCGCACCGTAACAGTTACATCGGGGAGGGGGGGCGGGCGCCCTGGAGGCTGGAACAGGGTCAGGACAGGGAGGAGACAAGGGAAGCCTCCAGGGCAGATCAGGGGCCTTGGGAGGCCATGGCGGGATAGGATACTCGTGAGGCCATGGCGGGACTGGAGACTCGGGAGGCCATGGCGGATCAGGGGACATGGGAGGCCATGGCGGATCAGGAGACACGGGAGGCCATGGCGGATCAGGAGACACGGGAAGCCATGGCGGATCAGGAGGCTCGGGGAGCCACGGCGGGACTGGAGGCTTGGACGGCCATGGAGGATCAGGGAGCTTGAACGGCCATGGCGGATCAGGGAGCTTGGATGGTCCTGGCGGATCAGAAAGCTTGGATGGCCCTGGCGGATCAGAGAGCTTGGATGGCCATGGCGGTATTATTTTTTTGGGAGCCCAATGTGGATCACGGAGCTCAGTGGCCTTGGTCCTAGGCCCGGCCACGCAGGCCAGGGGAATATAGCCCCCCCCAAAAAAATTTTTTGGGAAAATTCCCCACTAGGGGCCACACTGGAGGAGCAGGCTCTGTGGGAAGCTCAGGAGGAGTGGGCTCTGTGGGACGCTCAGGAGGAGCGGGCACTTGAGGGCGCTCGGGAGGAGCGGGCTTTGGGGGACACTCTGGATGAGCGGGCTCTAGGGGGTGCTCTTGAAGTGCGGACACTTGAGGGCGCTCTTGCAGCGCAGACATTTGAGGGCGCTCTTGCAGCGCGGATACTTGAGGGCGCTCTTGCAGCGCGGATACTTGAGGGTGCTCTTGCAGCGCGTGTACTTGGGGGCGCTCTTGCAGCGCGGATACTCGGGGGCGCTCTTGCAGCGCGGACATTTGGGGGAGCTCTTGCAGCGTGGACATTTGGGGGCACTCTTGCAGCGCGGACATTTGGGGGCGCTCTTGAAGCGCTGAGCTGGATGGGACCAGCGGAGACGTAGGAGAGCTGGACGGGACCAGCGGAGACACAGGAGAGCTGGACGGGACCAGCGGAGACGCAGGAGAGCTGGACGGGACCAGCGGAGATGCAGGAGAGCTGGACGGGACCAGCGGAGACGCAGGAGGGTGTTCTTGCAGCGCGGACTCTCGAGGGCGCTCTTGCAGCGCGGACTGTTGGGGGCGCTCTGTCAGTGCGACTTCTCGGGGGTACTCTGGGAGCGCAGATCCGTACGGGACCAGCGGGGACGCAGGAGAGCTGGGCGGAACCAGCGGAGACGCAGGAAAGCTGGGCGGAACCAGCAGAGATGCAGGAGAGCTGGGCGGAACCAGCGGAGACGCAGGAGGGTACTTGCGAGGAGCAGGCACTGGAGGGCACTGGCGAGGAGCAGGCACTGGAGGGCGCTTGCGGGTTTGAGAAAATAGGGCAGACTTCAGCGCTGACCGGACAGATGTTAAGCATGGGTCAAAAACTTTAGCCCCCAGGTCAGCGCTGTGGGAAACCCATTTACGGGCACGCGAGGGTACCGCGGACCGCGGCGGCTGCACCCTCTTGGTCACAATCAGGTCTGAGTGGGACTTTAAAATGGAGATTCCTTCAACTGGAAGAGAATTGGCGAGTACGGGGTCCTCTCCGGCTCGAGATCTAAGAAACTCCAGACACCGGATGATAGTTTCCTTCCAGTTTAGGTTGGTGGTGTCTGGCAGCTTCATGGGAAGGTTAGATATGATCTGGCAAGCCCACCTGAGTTCCCGCTTGTCCCGTCCAGCCGACCAGAGTTCCCGCTGGTCCCGTCCAGCCCACCAGAGTTCCCGCTGGTCCCGTCCAGCCCACCAGAGTTCCCGCTGGTCCCGTCCAGCCCACCAGAGTCTCCGCTGGTTCCGTCCAGCTCCGCGCAACAAGAGCGCCCTTCTGAATCCGCGCTTGCAGAGCACCCCCGAGAATCTAGTTCTCAAGCCACGGCCAGGAGTGCCGATCCCGAATCCCGAGAATCCAGTTCTCAAGCCACGGCCAGGAGTGCCGATCCCGAATCCCGAGAATCCAGTTCTCAAGCCACGGCCAGGAGAGCCGATCCCGATCCCCGAGAATCCAGTTCTCAAGCCACGGCCAGGAGTGCCGATCCCGAATCCCGAGAATCCAGTTCTCGCCTCCAGATTGCCATCATAGCATTGAACTCTTGGATTACACTGGTTGTAGTTTATAAAAACAAATCTATATATTTATATAGTACAAAATAGTAATAAAATATTCAAAAATATTGTTAATTATTAAAATATTTTAGATAATTATATTTAGGGAATTAAAAAGGGGTTGTGTTGTTTATATAAAATATTGTATTTATTTATTGAGTATAAATAACAATTACATATTTAAACTATTCTGGTTGAATATCCTGTTTCAGTTAGTTGTCATTAAAGAACAAAAATGGTTGTGAATAATGTATATAAAATATATTTATTTATTTATAGCACAAATTCTGTTATTACTCATTAAACTATTACTCTTTAAAATTATAGCGTTTTATTTTGAATGCTGTATCTGAATCATTCCACATCAATTTAACCCTTGGTTATCACCCCATGCCTTCCAAACACCTGTTAAATACAGACCATTAGTCACAGATATGGATAATATCATATCTACATTTTTTTTCCTGGTTGAAATGTTACTCATGAATAGGTGTCATTATGGATGTAAAATGAGCTAATGTTTCATGTTGACTTGACATGATTCGAATGTTTTTAGTATATAGTTTAGTTTTGTTAGTAGTGTTTTGGGAATGTTTGAGGGGTCAGACCTGTGCCACCTCATTTAATGCAGTATATTTTGGTATCAAGATAGATCCACCTAACTGTTGTCTGGTGAAATGATGTCTCCCGTGCTCCAGAATTAGGCTTGTGTTTGTAAACATGTGGGTGGTGCCGCCATAAAAAGAATATGGGAGTGTTAAAGCATGTGTTACTGTCCAACAAGTGGCCTGTCAGTTGAAAAAATTATGCTGTCATGGAAACATATATTCTGTCCATTTTGTTGAGGCACTTACTTTATATATTGTAGCACTTTTGAAAAATGATATTTTGCAAACTGAATGTAATGTTTACTCCCATATTTGTGAGTCAATAGAAACTGCTGGTCGGGTTCCTGAGCTACAGATCCTAAACGTTCTTTGGAATGGAGACGGCCGTGAGTGTGTGCCAGCCACACAGTTTGACAGCAAAGAAACAGGCTGGAGGGCATTACTGAATGAGAAATATGAAAGACGCCGGCCCGTTCACCATGACTGCCATGACACGTCGTAGAATAATAAGAGTGTTTGTGCTCCACTGTTGTTCTGAGCTTGCACATGTCTCATACTTACCACTGTTTCATCTTAGTGTAATTTGTTTACTGGGTCAGTGACGTTTTTCAGGCTTGATCTATTTATTAATTTATTCAGAAACATATGGAAATGCAATTCATACAGTCATTTTTTTTTTTTTTTTTTTTTTACTTGAGCGTAATATAAAACATTTTTGGGGCAATACAATTGTCCTGATATCATAATAATAATAACAATAATAATAAATATTCAAAATAAAGCCTTTTAGTAGTTTGCAAAAGTTGTTTCCATAATCTTTTTTATTGTTTCTTAGGAAAAAAACTGCTTCACTTATTATTATTTGAAAACATCTTGTTTTCAACGTATAGTGCAACCAGTTTTGTCATGTGGTCCAACCAACATGCAAGAAAAGAAGGGGAAAAAAACAACAACAAGTCAGCAAGTCTCTAATAATATTTAATATTAGGCTAAATAATTTGACTTTTTATGAAAAGGTTAGGTTAGTTCAGGTTATAAAATGTTATGTGGTATGACTCTGCAAAAATCAAATGATATTTATGAACAATTAAATCATTCCAGATATTTGAATGCATGAAGAAATTAACAAAAAATGCAGTTTTTAAATTAACTTATAAATAATAAATTTCTAGGCTATCATAGCATAACTGTCATAGCATGTTTCATAACAGATTCATTCAAACATAATTAAATAATAAAGACTAATAGGTTTAGTAACATTTAATGAGTATATAGTGTAATATTTCTTAGTGTATGTTTCTTGTTTATTTATTTATTTATTTATTTTAATTAAAAAAGTTTTTATGTATTAAATTTGATATTCTTCACAATGTGCCGTTTTGGTTTGTATGTTGAGTCTGTATGAAGAACCATATCAGTGTATACAGAGCATTTTAATCGTAAAACAAGCCTCTTTCAGTGCACTTTTTAACATTTTTAGTGCTGATTTGGAGTAATTCTGCACAGTGAATTTGAATGTTGGAAACTGTTAAATGAGTTACACACTCATTGGTAGCTGAAAGTAACATTAAATCAGCTAAAATAATTATTAAACAAACTTGATGCATATAATTGAGCAAATGACATCGGCAGAATTTCATGCAGGCTTTTTTTTAAATTAAAGAATAGCCTCCAAATATTGGAAGATTGCCATATTTGTTCTTCCTAGAACACCCAGAAAGCTGTAATGGGAAACAACAGTTTATGACCCTTGGTAACTAATGGATTCAGGAACATTCTGTAAATCCTGCCTATGTAGATCACGTCACTCACTGAGAAACAAAAGGTTTTCTGTAACATTCATCGGCTACACCCGTTGGCTCTAGAGAAGTATATGAGCGCCGACACGCCGTGCCAACTGCCCAGCCATCATCACGCCACTGACAGACTGAATCCTGGCCTGAAGTCAAAAGAGCACAGTGCTTTGTGGAATGACATAAGAGTTGAGCATAAGGAAGTACAGAACATAAATCCCCCGAATCGCCAATCCTTCACGGGTGAGCCAACAGGTTGTCCCTGCTTGTGCCTCTCCCAGGTGTGGAGCCAGGTTTATCCCTATATGAGAATCTTCTACATGCAATTGGTTTTGCATAGGGAGGAGCCGATTAACCTGAGGGCTTGAGTTGTATGTAGGGCAGAAAGTTCTCCACCGATAGCTGAGCGAATCGGTGAGAGGTTGTAAGGGAGGCCGCTGGCCTGCACTGAGTCACGTTGGGGAGGTTAACTTCAGAACACCTCGAACCTGTCGTGGCATGCGTAGAGTCCTTCCACGGTTCTCCATCAGGTTTTATAGTGCTTTGTGAACTTTGGTCTCTATGTGAACTCAAATAAACGAAGCTCGAGACCTGCAGCTGTACAGCTAGCCTGAGAAATGTTTTCAGTGCAATGATCTTCAGCAATCATGTGTACTATATCATGGATCTCTGTCGACTGAACCAGTGATGATGATCATTTGTGTTATTCTTTTGGAGGCAGTTCTTTAGTTTCAGTGAAATGGCCAAACGGGTTTGCAAAACGGTCTGAGTCAATTTGCATTCATTCGTATCTCTACACACTTTCCAAGGACTGTTTTTCAGTTGTTTTCTTGTTGAATAGAGCTCGATTCGATTCTGATTCACTAGCTTGCAATCGATTCGATTTCCGATTCGGTTTGATATAGATTATTTTGGATATACAATACTGTTCAAAAGTTAGCTTAGGTTAGTTAAAAGTCAGTTATTTTTTATCTTTTGCTATAGTTTAAATATCAGTTTTCCTTTCCAAACATTCATTTTGCCATTAATTTTAATAATCCAGTGAGATTTTTGTCTGACAACAGCCAGTGGTCCACACGGAGATATGATCTGATCATCGTCCAGTCTGTCTGGAATGACATGAAGAAACAGAACAAACTAAGACAGACTAAATCCAGAACTGTGGCAACGTCTCCAAGATGCCTCAAGAGACCTACTTACAAAAGTTTTAGGCACTTGTGTAATGCTGTAAAATGAAGATACTGCCAAAAATAATGTCATAAATAGATTTTATTTGTCAACTGACTTCTATTAACAAAATTAATCAACATTTGGCATGAGCATCCTTTGCGTTTAAAGCAACTTTTGCATAGTTTTTCAGGAAGCTTTGCAGGTAGGTTTCTTGTAGCATCTTGGAGACGTCTCAGTTTGTTCTGTTTCTTCATGTCATTCCAGACAGACTGGATGATGATCAGATCAGGTCTCTGTGTGGAGCACTGGCAGACAAAAATCTCACCGGATTATAACAATGAATGTTTGGAAATGTAAACTGATATTTCCTACTGACACACTACAGCAAAACATAGAAATAACTGACTTAAAACCATTTTTGTTGGTGAAAATACTAATGGACTAAGACTTTGGCACAGTACTGTATATCAAATACAATGCATGCCAAATTTTTTAAAGAAAAAAAAATCTCTCAATTAATGCTGTAAAATAGACACAAGAGTCAGTTGGCACTATTACTATAATATTGAAGGATAAAATTAGCTGATTTGTTTACAAACACTTAAATTACACTAATACTGTGATAAAATGGACAGAATTATGAGACTTTGTTTCATATCAAAGGTAACAAAGCACAAAGATTGATGGGAGGTGCACTGCAATGTTCCATTCATTAACTGAAAGCAGGCTAGACTCATTGATTCTTGGGATTTAAAGAATCACTATTGTTTCGTAAAAATGAGAATCGATTAAAATCGAGAAATCATTATTTTTTACCCAGCCCTACTGTTGAACATGCGTTAAATGGATGTATTTGCCATTCTGTTGCTTTTTGCCATTTTTGGTTTTAAAATTGTTTCAAACTTGTCTAGAGTCATTTTGTTCTGCTCAGGTGTACAGTTTTCAATCGCTGATCATTTGATCAGAAGACCAAGTCTTATAAAAATGTGTTGTGGTTACATGAGTGCTGAACATCTTCAAGAAAATAAAACTTCTCAAGAGTTGCTTCAGAGACTGAATCATCTGAAGCGTTTTCTCAGTCAATAAAGCAAACGGTATTGATATACTGAGTAGAACAAAAGAACCGTGGATTTGTTTCAAACTATTGAAACAAAAGGCACGTTTTTGAGAGGTAATTTTGAAGTGTAAAAAAAAAAAAAAAAAAAAATCATATCTAGACACCTGTGTCAAGTAAATGAAAACTTTTATTTTCTGAATTTTGTGCATGTGCATGTATTTCTTTTTTTTTTCAGTGTTGTTTTTGCACAAAAATGTTCCTTCTCTGAGGACCATCAGATGAAATCCTGTTGGCGCCCATGCCTAAGACTGCCATAGAGCACGTAAAGCTTGGCTCTGGCATCCGTCCGCCCCCATACGGCGAAGTTCCCAGCACTAGAGACGCCAATCGAAGCCAGACAGCAATTAAAGGCTGTCTTGCTCGGTCCTCAGAGATGTTCAAGGAATCAGCCACAACACCCTGAAACCATGGGATTTGTGCACCTTATCGCAGCCTCTATCTAATGACTTGTGGAAGGTAGTGGAGAAGTAACCACATCTAATGGCCTCCCCCTGCTTCCCCTATGTGGCAGTGCATCAGTTCACGTACAGTGTGCAGGAAGTGATTAAGTGGGCGAGATCAAAGACACTGGACACGATAAACATTCCTCCCCAGGACGAGTCGCTCGGGGCAACAGCTCGCTTCCTCCTCTCGCAGACTTCCACCACAGCGCACACATTGTCACCACATGACCGTAGAGGATGTGTGGAGCGTCTTTGTTGGTGCGTTGAGTATTTCAGGGGCAGAGGATGTGTGGACTGTGTTTTTGTGAATGGGTTTGAATGGAGCGAAAAAGGCAAAAATACTGAGGACAGAGAGTCTTATCTGAGGGATACACATGGGTCATCGATCTCAATACACATGACTCATCTGCTAGGAAGATCTAGTGATGCTTAAGAAGACAATATTGTGTCCATTTTAATGGTTTATAGTTTGTAATGGATAAACATTAAAGAAGTATTTCTATTTGATTGATTATACAATTTCAAGAAAAATAACAGGGTGGAACGTAATTAAAGTAGGGCCATATTAAATCATTTTTCTTTTATTTTTTATTTTTTTGCTTAAACTCCATTTTATTTTTTCTAAATCCTGTTTTTCTTTTTTGTTTTGTTTTTCATTTAAATTACGTTGGATTCAATTTTTTTTTTTTTTTTTACTAATTTTCATTATTTTTGATTCCGGTTTTTGCTTTTGCCCCATTTTAATTTAGCTGGAGTTTGTTTTCATAGTTAAAACAATTTTGCAATCAGAAAGCATGTCTAATTAATTTAAATTACCTACACAATTTAGCTACAGTTTATTAAAATTTTAACAAAAAAAATGATATTTTTAGGGCCCTACAAAATCCATTTTATTTTTTCACAAGTTTCATGTTTTTTATTCATTTTTTCTGGCTTTCAGTTGCTTCAAGTTAAAGCAAACTCTTTTTTGAGATCATTTGTGATTCTGTGTGTATCTGATGATTTTTTGTTTGTTTGTTTTTGACATTTTGATAATATCATACAGATTTCTATAATTGCGAAAAACAGAATGGAATGCTTTAAAGAAAAACGGAAAAAGCACCTGATAGCATAAATATCACAAAATATCAGATCCATAATATTTAAGCTGTTATTTTCCTGCAAGGCTGTCACTTCCTGGAGAATGATGTCATTAAAGGAACATGCTATAATCATTAAAAAGGTTCCTTTATGAGATATTGCGAAAGACTAACAGGATGGAAATTGAAAATGTATAGACACACATTTGAAAAGCTTTTGAATTTATTACAAATTTAAACAATATTCCAAAATAATATTTACTAGAATATTTCTTAATAATTGATAATTTTCCATGTTAGAAAAAAGTTCAGCACCGACATTGCAAAGAAATAAAGCCACTCAAACCAAAGTAGTAAAGTCATTTAAATTCAACCCTTTTCTGTCTTACAAATATTTTATTAATTGTATGATCGAGTACTCTTATGATAGCAACGACCTATCGAATGTCCCTCTAGTCCAAATAAACCAGGCTTGGTCTCGGTTTACAGGGATATGTGTTAGTGTGTGAGTAATGGTCGTGTTAGGCGCATAAGAGGACCTGTAGCATGCTAATTTCACACATGGTTCTGTTGCTGTTCTACAGCTGGCCTGTTAACGGACTGCCATTGGGAGTTTATTAATCAGACCAGCTGCAGGTGTGTTTGTGCATGTATGTGTGTGCATTTGTGTGTGTGAAAGCACATGTGTGTGTGTGAGAGCTGCTGAAGAAATTGCAATGAGGGGAAACCTCTCTAGTCAGATGACATCAAATGTTTGGAGGTAAACGTTATCACAAGTTGAAACTGGAATCATTTGTAGGTGCAGTGCCGTTGGTTAGTGTGGGTGTTAAACCGTTTGTAACTTCTGTGCATTGGGAAAGCTTTTGATTTTGATTTTTTGTAATGCTATTTATTTATTGTTCATTTAAGGGTGTATGCAGTTTTATTAATTATGTTACAGAAAAGTAATGCAATTATAATTAAGTAAAATTATATATTTTATAATTATATACTATAATAAAATAAACATTGTTTTAATGTATAAAATGAATAATTATATAAGCATAAAATATCTAAATACATTTTTAAATAAATTCCTGGGCTCTTTATGTAATATATGTAAAATACTATTATAATGTAGTGGTTTAAAATGTTGCAATATGGGGCACTTGATATTAAATATATACCCCTTGCAAGTGAATATATTAAAATAATGATCATGGTAAAGTAGTACAAATGTCCTATCCATAAAGCATGCTGAATATAACACTAATTAAATCTTGAGGGGAAAAAAAGGTCTTTGATTCCTTATTGGTTTGTGTTATGTGAAGTGGAACTCCATCCATCCACATGCGAAAAGAATCCGTCATTCCTTCAACTTCAATGGATGGAGGATCACACAAGCCCTCGGTGATCTGAAAGAGACAATTATCTACAATTGAGCTCTGTCAGGAAGAACAAACCTGCCCTTAATAAGCCGTGTGTGGGGGTGCTTTGCTGTTTCAGATAGTCGAGTGTCCTGTCCACAGACAACAGCCCAGGTGAGTGACGAGGTTGCCCCTCGGCTAGGGTCCTGAACCCCTCCCTTCTCTATCTCTCCACTCCACATGCTTGGGTGATCACAGGTAGAGGTTGGTTTTACTGGGCCCAAATCCAGACTGTCCTCTCACCTGTGTCTGTTTAATGAAGAAACGCCACTGGAGGACAGTGTCTGTCTGATCTAAATGACCCACAGCTCTTTGTAGGAGCATCACTTGACCTTTCCGCAGCTTTTCAAAAGCCTCTTTTGTGCTGCACCGATGATCTTGGGAGTTTCTTGGGCTGCAGGATTTTGGTGTAGGTTTTTGTCTCCTGCCATTATTTGCCTTTTTTATGCATATAAAACAGTTAATGATTCGTGACAAGGATAGAAGCAATTTTATTAGATATGATTACAGTACACAAATGTTAAAATATATTACACTAAGATAAAAAACAAATTGACAATAAAAACATTTATAATGTTACAAAATATTTCTATTTCAGTTAAATGCCGTTCTTTTGAACTTTCTCTTTATTAAAAAAAAATCCTGAAAAAATATATTACAGTTTCCACAAAAATATTAAGCAGCACAACTGTTTTCAGCATTGATAATTATAAGAAATGTGTCTTAATCACCAAATCATGTTTTCTGAAGGATCATGCGACACTGAAAACTGGAGTAATGATGCTGAAAATTCAGATTACTATTTAATTCATAACATTTAATGTAAAAATATTTTGCTTAATAATATTTAATTTATTATTACAAATTAAACTAAATTTAATTTTACATTTGAAATTGTAATATTTCACAAATTTGCTGTTTTACTGTATTCAAATATATAAGAACATGTAATTTTTTTTGAAAGGTATATAAGAAATCATAAATCTGTTCACTCATAAAAACAATACCACACCTCAACAAGTTGTATGGTTCATGTCCGTAGCACAAGCAGCTCAAGACATGTTATGTGCTAAAGTGTAAAGCCCGGTAATACTTAGGATCAGGGGTTTGCTCAAGTATGAGTATTAATAATGCTCACAGTTGGCTTAACAAACATTACTACTTATACGAAAGAGTCTGTGTTTTTGACTTGTCTAATAGCATTAACACCTTCATCGGTGCAGACTGCATTTGATATTCTCCAGTGTGATTCAGAAGAACTTTGTAGATTTTGAAAGCAGAACAAGTTATGGACATTGTGTCGCAGGAGACGCAATATTTCACGGTCTTTTCACACGCTCCACATTATCAGTCCAGTTTAATTAAGTGTGACATGATTTGGACCCAGTAATTCTCACCTGGTCTCTATTTCATTCTGGAAGGAATAGTACTATGACTTTTTGTGTCTTAGTTCCAGTTTGCCTTTCCTTGACATTTTCAAATGTATTCCTCTGCTTCAGATGGAATACATGACTTGGCCCTAGGCAAAAACACTAGGAGTTGGACTTTGTCTAACACTACAAAGCTCTGCTGTCATTATACACAGTGCATCTGGAGAAACAAACAACACAGATTGCACACGGGCCCCTGTGAGGCAGAGCGGATTACAAATTAGAGCTCATTTTGAATGATTATCAGAGCAAATTCACATATGGCTTCTAGCCGTGTCCTCACAGACTTTCTCCGTATGCCATTAAAAAACATTTAATCTGATAGATTCATTTGTCTTTGTGTCTGGGCCGACAAAGTCAAGGGCAGGCCGGAGCGCTCCGATTTGCCGAAGGATGCATTGACATCAGCAGGGGTGAAAGGTGGAGCCAGGACAAGCCTACAGGTTCTGGGGTGCCAAGTTTTGTGTTGAGACTTGCCAGGTGTGAAGGGTTCTCCTTGTTGTTCTTGGGCTTATTTGAACATCTGTGCTGGACTACCGGTCAGGCCCGGCACTCTGGAACGATTTCAGCCTGAATCTGGCTGCAAATTCCATTTAAACAAGAAGGTAATTTAGCAGAAGAAAGTTTCAAGGCGGACATGGAAGGTGATTTAGGGATTGGCTATCGGAGTCCCAAGCACAGTGGGATGCCTCTTCACACCCCATCAAACCCTAGATAGAGATCTGGAAGCGGGCGTAGAGTATTACGCCTATGCTAGTTTGAGAAATCCAGCATAATTGCTATGGAAAAGCAAACATACCTATAAAGAGCCATTGTATTTTTGTTTTGAAAATGTTATGTACAGCTTGGCGTGCTCTTAGTAATACAGGTTTTTCTTTGGCATTTATGGTTACAGAACCTTTAAAGCGATAGTTTGCACAATAATTAAAAATTCTGATGTTTGATTGATTTTCTCACTCTCAAGCCATCCTAGGTATATATGATTTTGTTCTTTAAAAAAATTTACTGCTTTCCCAGCTTTGCAGTGGGTAGTGGTCCAGAAGCAAAATAAAGTGCATAAATCCATCATAAAAAGTGCTAAGTAATAAAGACCATATGAAGTGAATTGATGCGTTTGTGTAAGAAAAATATCCATATTTACAACTTTATAAACTGTAATCTCTAGCTTCCGCTAACTGTCGTACGCGTTCATAAGAGAGTGGTGTCCAGCGGATGATGTCTTGCGTTGGTGAACAAGGTGACGAACACCGGTCACAAATTTGAAGTACAAAATGAGGATTTATAAATAAAAATGGAGGATTTTGATATAAGCCAAGAGGAGACCTTTGCTGTAAATAAAACTTGATTCTTGTGAGACTAGCAGATTCTCACTGGAGTTTACGCTATGCCTGCATTCTTCGTCTTCTGCTGGAACGCCAGTCTCTCACGTACGTCTGTACAACAGTTAGCAGAAGCTAGAGGTTTCCATTCTATAAAGGTTCTTTATTGTGGAAGAAGGTTATATTAGATTTTTTAAATGTTCTTCACACTAAGAAAAATGGTTCATTTAAGAACTATTCTGTAAAATTAGTCATTCTATGGCATTACTGTGAAAACCCCCTTTAGGAACCATTGTCCATATTTTCCCCAGGCTTCCTCTTTAAGGACACATGTAGTTTCTTATGTATAACATCATGCTCATTTATGTCAAATAAATTTAACCATTTCAAAAATAAAAGTTTTTTAGAGGGTTCTACAAAGGTTTTTTAGCTTATCAAAAATAATGGTTCTTTATTGGCATCTGTAGAGGAACCTTTAACATCCATAGGGCTTTTCCAATGCAAAAAGATGCACAAACACTGGGCAAAGGTAAAATATTCTTCACACTAGGAAAAATGGGTTTATAAGAACTGTTCAATGAAGGGGAACCAGAATTGGTAAAACCTACTTTTTGAGTAGTGTACAGATTGTGAGGTCTTTTGCAGTGATTGGTGCAGAAGGTGTGGAAACCATTTCTTCTGGATTTGAAGGGATGTGGTTTTGTGCCACAAATGCTATGTTCCATCTGGACATTCAATTTTGGCCAAGGTCAGAGTTCATGCTCCTGAAATGACAGTCCCCACGGAACTAAATTGGCCCATTTATTTTTAGTCTAAACAGGGCAATCCAAGCTATTAAAAGAAAGGCCAACATGAGGCAGTGTGCTAATTGCAGCTGGTCAGACAGCGCTTTCTCTCCTTAATTGCTGCCATATGTTCCCATCGAGACGTCTTTTCGATCACCTTCTCTGCATTCAATTCACTTTCACTTGGGAATATTTTGAATATTGTCAAGTTGTAAAAATAAAATTTTGATCTAAATCATGAAGTAAAAAATCTTGATATTATAGGAAAGAAAGAAAGTCTCATAAAATGCATGAAATTATTTTTTATTTCTTCGAAAAAAATTATTTGAACAAAACTTTGGTTTGTTGCTTATTTAAAACATAGTATGAAACTGTCAATATATAATAGAATCGTTCAAATCATAGTCATTTGAATTCATAATTAGTTTCGATAACATTAACCCAGCCCGAGTACATTTCAATTATGTTGGCATGTGTGTTTTTTTTTTTCTTTGTCATTGACTCATTTGCATTTCATTCAACCTGTTGCTTGTTCAGTTGATTATTTGTGCATCTCGCTCGCCTATGTAAATGAGAAAGCCTTGTTATTTCTACACTGGCTATGAAGCGGGACATACAAATAAACCAGTTATCACGGATGTAGCGCTGGAAAGTATCAAAGGATTGGGAACCTCTGTTTTGGACAAGTAAAGTAATTGGTTCGATTAGAGCCTGGTTTTGAACAGACTAAGTAATTGGTTTGATTCAGCCCTGTTTGTGGTCAAAGTTAGATTGAAACAAACAGCATAATTAATAATGGTTGTGGTTGGTCGAACACAAGGTGCGCTCTGATTAATCTAATAGATCATTAGGAGGTTTTAAGCATGGAATCCGAATGGATTTCCACAATACTGGAGCAGTTGTTCAAGTTCTAAGCATCCCTTGTCCCTTTTGTGGTTGTTTATTAAATGTCTTGACTAAGTTGATTATGATTTGAGAGTTTTTCCACAGAAATCAACATAAAAGGACTTTAACTAGCCTTTTTATCACAAAATTTGAGATCTTCTGACCTGGAGACATGAAAAAGAAAGTTTACACTTGGCTTAGTGGTTTTTGAACTTGTGCAGCTGATGTTATCTTCTACTTTAACTGCTTAATGGCCTTTATTTTACGCAATGTAATCACAGGTTTGTGCACTTGACTTTAACAGCCAGGCTTTCTTTCAAAACTTGGCTTTCCTCCAGCTGGCCAGACATCCTTGCTTTTCTGTTTCTGTTCACTTTTCGACTCGTTCCTTATTTTCTCTATGAAACAAAGTTGCATACCATGTTTGTTTCAGCACGTGTGTGAAGGAACATCTATTTTGAGTGTTTGCATATTTAAACTGCAAGCTCTGAGGTGCTCTGGCTTGTATCAGGTCGGGGATGGGTGGACACCTCCAGCCCACCCACCTTGAACCCACCTGATTTGACTGATTTTCCACCTTAATTCCTCATTAGCTGTTTTCATCTGTAAAGCAGCCGTTCTAGACATGATATTTATCATTGCCAAGTTACTCTGGCCTACGTTTTGTAATGGTTGCCTTCGCAAATTCAAAATAAATGGTGTTGGTTTATTTCACAGACTTTGAGATATACAAAAAGTGCACCTGCAACTTCTCAATCCAGCATGCAAGTGTGTTTAGTCTTTTTCCTTTTCTTCTAGTTTAGTTTTTTAGTACAAATTATATTATTAACAAAAATTAACACTTTTTTTAGTATTAGAGAAAGCAAGAACTGATAAAGCGTGTACCTTGAGGGTAAAGTAAGTCATTTTGGATAAAAGCATCTGCCAAATGCATAAATGTAAATGTAAGAAATTTTTATTTTGCTTACAGCATCAGATGAGCTAACATGAGAAAACCGGATGATCCATTCATGCAGCATGATTCGAAAACGTTAACACGGTCAGTGTCACAAATTTGCTTACATTTGATTGCTGACCTAGAAAAAGTGCAGAACTTAATTTGTATCCTTTTTTAAAACTTTCTGTTTATTTCCAGGTTATGTTAGATTTTAAATGGCATATTTTCAATGTAGTCTCATACCATTGGACTCCACTGTATATAGCGCATTATGAAAATTCCCCTCTACATGCAGTGATCTATGGATCACTGAACACTGAACTTACATAATTGCTGAATTGCTTAGTAATTAATCACTGCTATTAATTCACAAGCTCATGGGAATTGCACTTTAATGTTGCTCAAAGGCATAAAAGAATGGAGTAATCTAATAGTTCATGAATAATAATCTAAATATATTAATATAGTACTACTACTCATCTACATTTGACATGAGATAATGACAGAGATTTTGTACAGCAATACTCAAATTTCAATATTACAAACAGTATCTCACTCATGCTCACACATTGACTGCCTAAAATCCTAAATCCAAAAATAGCTCCTGATTCCGGAACCTTTTTCCCTCATTAACCCTTTTCCTGAGAGCAAATATAGGTGTTTCAAGATGGTGGTTTTGGGCAGGGTCAGGTGGGTGGGCTAAGGGTCTGCTATTAAACTGCCAGAGGCTGTGCCCCCACCGGACTGTCAGTCAGAGTGATAAAGCCCAGACACCCCGTGTGCCCTGTACCATGTGGTCTCTATCCCACCACCCCTATGACTGTGAAATTAAGTCAGGTTATCTCAATGTGTTTAAGAGAAACAGGTTTCTTCTTTCTTGACTTTGCTGACTGGGATCTAATTTCCTGTTTGTTTATGTGGACCTCGGTCTACGGAGTCATTTTTGTTGTTTTCTTTTGTTGTTGCTGTTGTTTTGTTATTTCCTCTAACACAGTTTGATTTTACTGGAGGGCGATGCTTGAAATGTGGCGTGCACATGTACCTACACTATAGACACGGATCCAAGATGCTTTCCCACCAATTCACTCTGCACATTCTCACTTATGTTCCCTATATGTCCTAGACATAATGTTTAGTCAAAAATAGTTTGAACTAGAAAATACTTCATTAAAAATACTTTTGAACAGTTTTGACTACAAAATTTGAATTGTAAAGCCTTCATTAGACGTGCTAAGGATAGCAGCAGACCAATTCCCAGTCTAGGGAGCTACAATTATGATCATGGTGTTATTTTACAGCGCAGTGATTGTATGATTGACAGCTTGGACATCATTAATATCAAATATCATTGGTTCTGGAATACATACATACATATTTGATTTGAGAAACACAGGACTGACAAAGTTTTTCAGTTAATAATGATTTAATGCCGGTCTGCTGTTTTGTAATAATATTTCATGAATGAATCCAAACTTTTGACCGGTAGTGTACAATGCAACATATTATAATATAATAATACCAAATATATTTGGACTTTTGTTGGACTTTAAAAAAAAAAATCCTTTATTGTAAAAAATAAATAAATAAAAGAAGAAATAAATCATCAACACTTGTCAAGAGTTCATTATGATTTTATAAAATCATAGCTTTTTGATTACATCAGGGTAATTTATTTAAAGTGGATGTCACTAATGAGTTTAAATTAGGCTCACCCCTCATATTTACGTAAGGAACAGCTGGAGTGTTTGATAGGAGACTAGCACCCCTCCAGTTTTATAGCTAATCTCCCTGAGAATTCAAGGAGTAGCAAAAACACAAAAATCAGGCGGCTCTTCAGGCATTCCTGATTCCGCAGGGGGCCATGGGTTGGGTTCGAATGACTGGCAGGCCTAGTTCAGAGGCAGCATTGTTTGAGAAGGGGCAGGTACACAGGTGGGCAAGTCCCGGGTTTGTTGTTGTCGTCATTGTTGACGAAGCTCAATAAACATTCCAGCCCTCAATGCTGGAAGGTAACAAGATGGCCGTGCGGGGGAGGAGTGGAAGAAGCAGGAGAAAAAGTCAGGTTTTCAAATCTCAGAAGCTCAAAAACAATAGAGGATGAACCTCCGAGCCATGTGACCCCATGGGCCCTCGCACTCACTGATGCATGACAATGAGAAGGCCACTGTGCAGTCCGTTGCCCCGGGCTAAGCCACCGACTGAGGTCCAGGCCAGGTTTCCGTCAAATATTTGAATGTGCAGTACAAAGATTGGCGAGATGTGTGTCATTCGGGCCTACCGCTGTCCCTGGTGTTACTGGAGCATGGCAAGGCCAGTGTACAAACACCTATGATGTCATGGATGCAAAATGATGGAGGGGTTATGATGCTGAGATTTTAAAGAGTTTATTCGCTTTGGTTGCAGGCTGCGGCAGCCCCACCCTTCCTGACCACAGCTCCGAGGCCCAATGGAGATTTTTCTGTAATCCCTAAAGCCTCGTGCTTTGTATCGGATATTAAGTTGAAGGGGCAGATCAGACCTATTCATGTGCTTTACCTGTAGTAGATGGACTAAAGCCTAACCTGGGGATAGCTGAAGAAAGACGAGCTATAGTTTTTCAAATCTACTGCTTTAACAGCTGTGTACAGTCTGCTGAAAAACACATATCTCAGTTCCTGATTTCAAGTGAAGCAGTTTCATACCTTGTCTTTCAGGGTTTAATAGAAACTTTGAATGAAGTCTGTTCATTTTAATGTTGGCGAGTTGGCTACTTTACTCAATGTTGGCTACTTTACTCAAGCACAACTGAAAAAATTACACTTTTTCCTGCTTCCTTCTATCCATCCATCCACTTATTTACTTACTTATTTCTATCTTACTACACTAAAAAAAAACTGGTGTAAACTTTTTCATTCAGAATTTGCTAGTATTTCATATATAATAGAATTTTCATATGTAATTACAAAGAGTCAGCAAGTAATTTACATTACTTTGATATAAAACCCATTGATTTAAACCTGAAAACTGACTGAAATAGCATTTATTTGTAAATCATCCTCCAGTAAACAATTTTATTTACAACTTTAAAAAAATACGTTTATGCAAATGTTACTTTCATACTCAATAAAATCTAACTCAACATAAAATGTAATGACCTCAACTATTATTATTTATCCTTGTGAATAGTATTCTCATTATTTCATTAATAATGCAACTCATAACACAATATTTAAACTTATTATTAATTATTAATAACTCACCTTCACTAGAAATTTCTGATTCATGTGACTCAAGTGCATTCAAGTGTAAAACAACTAAAAAATCCCATGCTGATGTATTTTAATGCCTACAGTTTCAGTATATTGGATTTAGTATTGTATATAGTCAGGATATAAATAAAAAAATCACCCATTTCATAAGTTGAATCCAGGCATCTGAATTTGAAAGAACAATAAAATACAAAGTTTTAAATCCCAAAAAAGCTTTTAAGTTAAATTAGAGTCTACTTAATAAACACACAAGTAAATTACAAGTAAACTGGGAAACATCACTCTAGTATACAGGCTAAATACAAAGTCTTATCAACATTTCTTCAATTCCAGACTCTCAGGCATTTCCTTTGCTCTGGGATCAGCATTTCTCATCAACAACTTGGTGTTCTTTGAAGGTTTTGCCTTAGTGTGATGATGGAAGTGTTTGAAACACATATGCTTATGTGTATGATAGAAAGCTTCACAATCTCAAAAGAAGCCCTATCTGACTCTTGGCAGTTCATCATTTCTGACAAACCTCAAAGCTGAATTCCTCAGCCTAAATTGCCATGGGCTATACAATGCTCAAGGTTCAAAAACATTGTTCTTATTACTCTCTAGTGTAATTTATGAACTCTCTCATAGCATAGGCCCTTTTTTTTGCATGGGATCTTGAATTGTTAAAACAGACAAACTTGCTAAAACAATATGTTTGCGCAATGTGCGTTGCATTGCAGCACTCATTCTAGAGTACATTATTATGCTTCTCTCTGCAGGGACTTTCTCATTAGGGATGTACAATCACTGTAGAATTGAATTTCGAGAGGTCATAATCACCTGCAATGTGGGGTGAAACAGAACCGTTCTGCATCATTAGCATCACCCTTTTTTTCCACTCTCTGCCAAGTTCAAGGGTTTAATTCATTAAAAAGCCCTCCTCTCAGTTAAGGAACTGCTACAGTAAAGTCAATCAGATAAGAGTTTTTTCCATCTTCCTTGAGAATTACAGACATAGGTTTTCTCCAGCAGATTTTGTTTTTCAAGTTTGGCCCTTGGGAGCCGATAATGGGTAATGGGGCCGTGTTAACGTGACCGAGAGCAGCCGCCATCAAAGGGGAGGCCGAAAGCTTATCAAGCGATCTCGCTGTAGCCCGACTCAGAAAGAGGAAAACGGCTAACCCTCTGGTCACTTCAGGGACATATCTTGATGGTAAACACAGGCAATGTTAGGAAAGGGAGCTAAGACACTGATACCACACACATACTATTGTTTCTTTGCCAATACAAAGATTTCGGTCCACGTGCCTTTTTGTCCTACCCCAAAAAAGTAGAATCAAATGTACATTTGCTCATTGAAATAAACCAGCTTACCTGATAGTACTGCTATGAAAACGTTACATTCGCAGTCCCAGCCATTGCTGATCATCTTTTTCGTTTGCCAGAAGCATCTGTGTTTATTTCTTTGTGCTAACCGCTGAATTAGCCCTCGTGAGATTGAGAGGTGACATATGTCAAGGAGCTAACAGCATACATGTGGGAGAGGAGAGCAGCAAACAGGTGTTGGGTTTGATTGGAATAATTATCACAGGCAGAACACACCTGTCAACTCCTTCAATTGGCGTGTGTGTAGGCAGTGTACTGTATCTTTGTGTTGAAGACGCACAGTTGTAAGGAAATCAAAACTCTTCAATCGAACAAGAGTGGTGTCAGGGTATCTGCGGGGACGAAGGAGCGAAGAGATGGGGAGTTCTTCAGAATACAATCTTTAATTACACAATCAACAAAGGAAGACATTCAACGTAGGAAGACATATAACAGCAGACAAGAAACATGGAGCAGAACACACTATAAATGGGCAGAACTAACGAAGGGATAATGAGACACACCTGGAAACAGATCAGACAGGGCGGGGACTAAATGAACTGAATGGGGACAGCAACAGGAAAAACCAAATAAGGGCAAAACGGAACAAACTCCTGACAAGTGGCAGGTTATTTAAAGGAATATTCTGGATCCAATATGTGTTAAGATCATATAGGCATAATGTTCATTACCGCAACAATTAGACCTTTTTTTTTTCTCTGCTCAAAAAAGAAAATGTGACCAATCTGTAAAAGCTATATTACTCAATGTTTAAATATTATGGCCACAAAAGATGAGCTTGTGTACATGATTTTTCAGTGAATTCTTTCTGTTATATCCAATTTGTTGCCATGATGATGTCTGAAACCCCAAAAAGGCGCAAGAAGAATGAATGTCAGGGATTTTATCAATTTATAGACTTCACATTTCTGCTTTTAAATCCTCCAAAAAAATGCCCACATTCACTTTCATTGTAAGTGCTTCATTCTAAACTTGATATTTCATTTAAACAAAAGGAGGGATGAGTTGAAATTAGTTTTGTGATACTCAATATTACACCACAAGTGCTGTCAGTTGTGCTCATCTTGTATTTAACCCAGAATATTTCTGTCTTTTATATTAGTCTTTATATTCGTATTTCTAAGGATGCAGACCTAGATTTTCCAACCCATTGAAAAAATGTGCCTGTGGCAACATTTCTAAAAAATTATATTACGTTGTTTCCTGCATGTTTTGCCACACTTTCAAAGTGAAATGTCCAGTTAGCACCACTAGGTTTTATCTAGAACAGATTCAAGATTTTTTTATTTGTCACATACACAATTATACAGAGTATAACCAGCAGTGAAATGTAGGATAAACATGAATATGCCACATTTTATTACGTTGGTTGATATACGTCTTGGGTAGGTCTGAAAATTAAATGTCTAATGAGTGGTGCTAAAAGGTTAAAAATCAGCCACACTTAAAATAGCGTAGCACCTACATTAAACCTGACCAATTGTTAACAAAAGCAGATGAGATGTGTGCTTCAAGTCTTTGAGTTCTTACTCTTCATGTGAGCCACATGTACAATGCTGTACCAGGTGCACTACCGAGCAAGTTTACTACTTTAGAACAGCTGTACATATTAAGCTAGTTATGTGACGCAAATGTCAAAATTTGTTAGTTTATAAATCATGCACTATCGTCAGGGGCGTAGTTTGTAGGGGGATGGGGGGTAACAACCCCCCCGCCCCAATAACCAAAACTAGCAAGTACAACCCCCACTCCAAGCCCATATTTTAAGTTTATCATGGTTAATGGAAACCTAGAATCGGGCTATTAATTAATTATTTAAATTGCGCCTTCAGCACTTTTATGAGTGCTAACTTCACGTACGAACTGAAGGACCAGTCAGCACAATATGACTGAAATTCAGGAGCGGCGCATGAATTAATGTGTACTCTGTGCACGTTCACCGGTGCGCTCCAAAAGTGTGGTAAGATTTGCACGAGCAAATGTAGATTTCCCTATAGATTTTCCCTATAGATTTATATCACAACTGTGGCAAGTACAAGTCAGAATCGAGAGCCATGTGTAAAATGGGTTCTAATAATGAGTGATGGAAAATCGTGGCCTTCAGATCTTCCAAAACATGGCATAGATTAAATCATTAAGATATATTGAATTAGAACATTCTGCCAAACTATAGCCTAAATAATATAACTAAGTGCCTAAATAATATAAAATACAGTATATATCTTATGTAAACAAGTAATTAACTATCCTGTTACTTTATTGCAGTTATCAACCAACTTTGCATGTGTGGATGATTGCACAAAAGACCATTTTACAGAAATAAATATTTCAGCAAACAAACAAATAAATAAACCTTATGAGGGAGCATGACCCGGTACTCATCCCCCATACACCCACCCACCCCCACAATGTTCCCACCAAAACTATGACCTTGACTATTTGTTCAAAGAAACAAAAATTGGGTTTTATTTCAGCTACTAGCTACTTAATTCAGCTGGAAAATGCAGTGAATATTTTCTGTATAGGTACTTTTCTGGAGTTTCCAAAAATGTAAGGTACAGTAGGTGCATATTTTTCTTAGTTTTTCTCAGTCCAAAGTTTAAATCAGTGTCTTGCATGATAATTTAGCAGTTTCGGCTTTCCATCGTTTTTTCTTTTTTTAAATGACACCCAGGGGATTTTCTTCACGCTTTTTCTCTTCAATCTGCAGAGGACTCAGGTACCTTGTTAGCTAGCAAACGTATTATCTCATTAGTCTTGCACCACCACATCCTTTTGTGACCTCAACAGATCTTCCCTCTTGGTATATCATTAAGGCTAATCAAAAGCCACAAAGTCTAACCACATTCCTCACATCTTCAGACGTTCAGGATTTGGTTATTGGTGAAGAAAATGAAAGACAACTTCATTTCTTTTGAATATAAACCATTAGATCTATAATCCGAACTCTCCTCACCCATGAGGCTATGTTTATGAATTAAGCACACTATTGTGTGCGATAATGATTTCTTGATCTACCACAAATAATTGTGTGACTCAAGAGGAACAGACAACAACAGGTCCCACAACCCAAGATCATTTGTCTCACAGGTTTCCCCAGTCAGCATCACAGAGAGACCATTCACAAGAACTTGGAAAAACAGGTGTTGGAATGATGTAAACACATCCCAGTTTGCATTGTTTGTATCTCCAAGCTCTTTAAGGGACAGTCCACTTTGTCTGACTAACAGCAGAACTGCGCAATTATGGCATTAACACTCAGTGGTTGCACAGTAAACACAGCGCAACTATTGAGACAGGCAAATATGGATCTCTGATGACTTGCTCCCACAGGAAATTAATCCAGCTCAGTGAGATGAGGTCTCAGTGGCTCTTCTGTATGTATTCTGATGTTTGTTTCATACAGTGGACGTTCTCAGGAGAGCCTCTGTACTATTTAGTGGATTTTCTCAAAGTGGTTCTTTGTTGACTAGGATTATATCCCAGTGCACGTTTGAGGAGCTATTATTCCAAATGAGTGCTTTATCTTTACCCACTGAAAGCTGGTGATTGGCAGGCAATGGCGAAGCACACCAAATTACGTTCGTCAAATTTTTGTTTAGTTAAACGAATTACACAGTGAACTGAATCTTGGCATGATTCCTCAGTCCAACTCCCTTAGCTTTCATATGGTCGAGGTGGCACCAAAAAGGTTTTGCTTATTCTGGCCAAAATTAGAGTGCAAAGGAGATAATCTCTAACTGTGTATCATAAGTGAGGTCCCGTGGAGGGATAAGTAAGAAAATAGGATGTTATTTGTATTTTTTCTTACATTACATAAAAAGAAAAACAGGTAACTTCAGTTTTTGAATATTTGGTATTGGAGTTTAAAGTTTTGTGGGTTTTAGGCCATGTTTTATGACCAAAAACTATTAGCACAGCTTCACTAGCGACTTTTGCACCGCAGGAACCTTTTCATTACCTGAACTAATTGTGGAACTACCCACTTTTTGGCATGTTCGCACCACGGGAACTAGGAGTACTAGGAGTTTAGTTCCAGGAACTCCATTTGGAAGAACTAAATTAGCTCCTACTTCAGAGTAGGGTTTAAAACAGTTCTAGAAACTATCCGTGACGTAAGTGTACGCTGATTGGCTTAACGCATACGAAAACGCCCTCATCCACCATGATTTAAATCATTGTGTAAACATATGCTGTGGAAACATTGTATCATACTGAGAGCATTTATAAACAGCATTTACCTGAAGACTTCGTCTATGGCGTTTTGTGCTTCTATCAGCCTCAATGAAATGTAACACTGCAAATTGTCGTTGGAGATTCTTAGCCCTCCTTTCTATTCTTTCAATCGCTAGACGTATACGTCGAAATTCCATGTCCATTATTGTGAAACCCGCGAGACACAACAAAAACACAGCTCCGATCACAGCATCCTCCATCTTACTGTTGTTAACATTGTTCTTCTTTGTTTACGTTGTTGAATGCCGCGTACAAATTACGTCGCTGTCGACCGGCATACATCACTTCTTAGTACCTAATGTGTTCCTGCTGAAGACAGGATTATTGAATTTGAATGGTTCAATAAAGCACTAGATACATTCCCAGCTTATAAAGCCCAGGCTTTATTTGCAACATCAGACTAAATGTGAAAACACTACAAACAACAACCTTAAAGGGGTCCTCAGATGCTACATGCACTTTTACAAGTAGTTTGAACTGAAATGTGTGTTGGCAGTGTGTGTGTACACCACCCTATAATGATAAAAATCCACCCAGTGTTTTTTTATCTACTAAAATGTTTACCCCTTTCTCAAATCGAGTTGATCTCAGACAGGCCCCTCCCACGATAGTTTGATTGACAGTAGCGTTTCAGCACAGACTGGATTTGTGTCTTACCTTAGACCCGCCCTGAGTGATCTGTCATCAGTCCGCCATTGTTTCACTGCCGGAGCAGATGTAGACAAGAATGGCTCCTAAGCGACTGAGGTGCTTTGTTGTTGGATGTAATAATGAACATAGCAGTTGTCATTTACTACCGACTTCTGAGCCGCTGAAGACGCAGTGGATTATGTTTGTTTGTGAAGGGAATGCACCCCCGATCTACCTAAATGCGTCTATCTTCACGCGAATCATTCGTGATCCAGCTTCACCAACAGAAGTGAGTTTAAGGTTTTTAATGAATCTTTGCAAATCGCCTTTCTAATAATGAGCTAATTAGCAAGTTTCACTATGAATGCAGCTAAAGTAAACAGTCCCTCAGAGAGGCTTGTAAGAGAGGGTGGAGTCAGCAGAGCTCATTTGCATTTAAAGGAAAATGCTACAAAACGGCTTGCTCTGAAAAGAGCTGTTTTTGACAGGGTAAAATAGGTGTTTTTACACTACCATTGAGAAATTTTAACCAAACTATGTTACAGACTTTTCATTAAGACCCTAAAGAATCATATCAACTTGTGAAAAATGGGCATCCGATGACCCCTTTAAAAAAGACACTTCAATAACATAAATGAAACAGACATCTGTGCTACCTCTCATTCACACTGCAACATGTCCAGTTATGGCAAATGGAGGCTTGCTTTCTGGGTCTTTTTTTTCCATGTATGATGCTTCATATGTTCTCACATTAATACAGTCAGGATAATTATTTTCTATATTGTGCCCAAATCAGAACAGAAAACAGGATTTTAAACATTTTTGTATAATTGTACACTTAAGTATTAAGTCGTTTTCAAAAAAAAAATTTTTTTAAAGTCAGCATGAAATGAAAATTCACTCAATGCATGTTATTTATTGTGAATTAAACAACCATGCTTCTACGTTTCATATATTAAAATGTTGCCACTTTGTTGCAATCAACTTAAAACTTTCAGATTTGCAACTATTTATGAGTGCGATGGCTATCTTGTCCCAACACAAGCTGGAGACAAGAGGTCAGTGAGCAAAACAGGTATTTTTTTGATATTAAATATTAAAAACAGTTTAATATTGGGGAAGCTGAGAGGAGGTGAATCCGAACACAAATGTCAGTTTCTTGATGCTTTGCAGTGATGGCTAATGCGGTTTCTTTTGCAGTTTGAGCGAGATGGATCTGGAACGAGGGAGAACGGGATCACTGGAGGAAACAGAAGGTAAGTACAAGCAGGTAAGCAGCAAGGGTGCGTCAAGCTTAGTTCAGGAAGGTGAACGGTAGACCGGACGATGAGACACTGAGAGGAGCGTGTATTTGAAGGAGTGCTGATTGATGACTGCAGGTGCGGGTGATCAGTAATCAGGTGATTGTGATCTGGTGAGTGTTGTGGCCAGTGACTGTGGTGACTGAGGTGGTTGTGACTGCGTGGAATCCCTGACACCGTCATACTTTTTTTCCTCCTTTTTCGATAATCTGTTACACTTTGATGTACGTCACAACTCAGAAGATCCTTCATTTTATTGCAACCTTGTGGTTTTGAAAACTGTGCCATTGTGGGCAACTTATTTTTTGTAAGGTAGGATTTCTAATGCAATCACACTTAAAAGTAATCATTACCTAGCACTCAGATACTAGCTTTTAGTTGTAAGATTATACTTTTTTACTGTAGATGTTATTAATAATTCTATATAATACTTTTTAATTCCAAAGAATAACCAAGCGAATCCTCTCCGGATTAAAGGATCTTTTTTTTTTATTACAGTAGCTTAATGTTTATTTTGACTGCAGCCATTTTTCATAATGACTGATCTCAGTGCATGCATGTAATCATATCTACAGCATTCACTGTGAAACTCTAGAGGGATACGAAGTTCTCTGCATTCCTGGTGATGTGTGGGACAGTGTATCACCCCCACTGACTGCATGCCTCAACTTCACCTGAGGTGCAAGCAATAAGAGAAACATGCTTTGATCTGCTGCCCCACCCATGCACAGCCTCCTCTAATGGACTAATTCATTACTGGACCAGTGCATGGCTCAGGCCCACCTCTTCAAAGCGTGGCCTGTTAGTTCGGCTGAGAAACTCTACATTCTGAGACAGACTTTTAAACGCTTGCCCTCCCTAGGGCTATTGGACTGGTATTTAGCGTGAAAGGTTAAAGTGAAACACCTACAGTTCCTCAGGTTGTGGGGTTATTATTGTAAGAGCAGAGTTTACGTCGTTCCCACAGGTAATAAAGTTCAATCAGCTGACCTTCCAGCTTCAGAACAGCTTTTTTTTTAACTTTTCATTTTCTGTCATTTATTTTTAAGCCTGCCTGGCTTCATATTGTTTGCTCATTGTTTTGTTTTTACCCTACCGTTTTCTTCAGATACTCTGTAGCTTTTTACATCTTGAAGTTAGATTTTATTCAGCAAGCAAATTTGCAACAATACTTGCAAATTTACACTCAATATCTAGTTACAATTGCAATTAACTGTAGGTTTGCTTTGAGTTTTGCCTCCGTTTTTGGGAGGCAAAAGATCTCAATCAATGGACAAAACCAAGTTCTTGCCCTACATGGCTTTTTAAAAACGTATTTTCTATCATTTCCATTAATTTTATTTTTGGGTTTGCATTGCATCACATTGGTGGTTAGTCATTTCCTTTTTTCATTTTTCAAAAGCTCAGTAACTTTTAATATCTTGAATATAATATTGTATAAAAAGACACCTAACAGGGCTTCAGACTGAATAAAAAATGGTTCTAAATTCAACAAAACATAAATTTGCTACAAAAATTTGCCTCCATGTGTGTGTGTGTGTATTCTGCATAAGTCATCCTTTGTTTTTTTTGTTTCTTTTTAATGCTTTTTTCCCTCCAGTTGCTGACTTTTCAGATTTTGAAGTATCTTCGGATTTCATTCAATTCTATAACTAGTTACCGCCTGTCAGTATTTCTCCAAAAAAAGGACACAGGACTCCAGACTATCAACAAAGATTGTTATAAATTTAACAAAACTTACAAATTTGCCACAGTAATAAGAAATTTAGTTATATTTAGCAAATCTCAGAAAAACTTGGTGATTATTGCCAATGTTTCCTGCTAATGACAACAAACACTGAGTCATGAAAAAAAATATTATTTTTTTTTAAAAGAGTCAGTCAAAACAATTCATGAAACAGCACTTGAGTCAGGTTGAATCAGACTCTGTCTGTGACTCATTCAAAGCCATTGCTGACTTCACAACTACAAATCAGGAAGAACAAAAAAACATTATTTAAACATATAATGGTCACACTTTAGTTTTGGGGGAAATTCTTTCTATCAACTAACTATTAACTGTGACTTTTACCTCGATAAATTCCTAATTTGCTGTTTATTAATATTTAGCATGACAGTTGTTAAGTTTAGATATGGAGTAGGAGTAAGAGATCTAAAATATTGTCATGCAAAATTATAAGTACTAATAAACAACCAATATGCCAGTAATATGCATCTTAATAAGCAACTTGTTTACAGAATTGTCCTCAAACTTAAGTGTTACCAATATTATGACAAAGTGCATTGGAACAACCATTTTATAGAACAGTTCTGTAATATGTCAACTGAATACAGTCATATGACTCCTAAATGTTTTTATTACACTCTTAAAAATAAAGGTTCTTTATTGGCGGTTCCATGAAGAACCTTTAACATTTCCACTGCATGAAAGGTTCTTGGAAAAGGTGTAAAAGGTTATTTAGATTTTTAAATGTCCTTCACAATAAGAAAAAAGTGGTTCTTTTAAGAACTGTTGACTGAAATGTTCTGTTGCTGCGAAATCCCTCTTTGGAAACGTTGACTTTTGAGAGCTAGTGGCACCTTAGTCATTCTTTTACTCTGGAGTGTTGCCTAATAGATACTCCTTTTTCATCTCGCAGTACTAATAGATCTTCTACTTTTTTTTGTCCCGATTGCCTTTAGGAAGACACAGAACAAATGGAATTCTTAAACATGGATCAAGTTGTGTGGAATGTCTTGACCCCAGGCTTCTGGACCACAGTTCGGCATTGACATGCACCCCCCTCAGTCTCACCCACGCAGACCCACATCGCCCATAACACTTGCCAAGTCTGATGTCAACCTGCTGCACACAAGTCCCCAGGCTCATGTTCCATTTCTGTTTTGACACCATGCCCTAATTACTGATGTAAATGATTGATCACCTAGATTACGCTGCAAGGGTAGATGGAAGTCTTCTGCTTATCAAGTGAGACTGATCTGTTGAACTAGTACAGAGGTAAACAGATACCTGGCCCATCCTAAGAGATGGGAGATTAGGTTCTGAGCACCTGCAAATTGGACCAAAGGCTTTTCCCATTAGCAGACACTCCACTGGCCACAGTACCCGCACAGGTGTTTGAGAATATCTGTGGCCCTTTGTTCACTCTAATCCCACTCTTTTCTGCTCTCTGGTTCTCTCCTCCAGGTCTAAGCCTTCTTTTTGACACCTGAAGGATTTGACCATTGGCAGGTAAACTCAAGCACTTTTGAAATGTGATTTGGCTAATTGGGTTTGGAGTGGAAGGCCAGAGTGCCTTTGGGGAATTGCGCCAGATGGCTGAATGTCTGCAGACCACAGCGTCTAAAGAAATGTGAGATTTCAAAGTTCACGTCTAAAGTGAAATCGCTACCTTGGCTTTACCTTTATGTTTTCAAGTTGGTTTAAAAATGCAACATCCTTTTGATCATCATGTGCATTTTCATGAAACTCCTGTTTACGAGTGCTCAGATCAACCCAGGCTCATTGGAAATATGTGCCTCTAAATATATTTCTGCAACATCGTTATTACGTACCTTACTGCACGTTTCAAGGCAGCTTCAAAGTAAAACGTCCATTAAATGTCACTAAAATGCAGGTTCAATAGATTTTTGATATAGGCACAAATTGCTGTGCCTTATTACATTCCTTCAGGTACATATTGTGGTGGTTCATAATTCAAATATTCATTACATGCTCTATTGTGTTGGAAATATCCCCTACACCAAACCCAACCCTAAACCTACCCGATAGTGTTAAAACTGGTATAAAAATGGATTTGTTGATGCAACCGTGCCATTTGAACTTCCTTATATGCAGGTTTGAGCTGTTTAGTTTCACGGGATTCGCACCCAAGCTCTTCACCTCTCAAGGCAAGCTCAATACTGTGTGAGCTAAAGAACAAACCTACTGAATATAAAAACCCATACATATGAAGCTGGATATGTGATGCTAACATTCAAAAGTATCAGTTTTCAAATGTTGCAGAATGTTAAAATTGTTTTGAATTCATAACATGATATTTCTCAAGTAACTGTGCGGAAATTAGGCTTTATTAATCGAAACTGAAATCGAAATCAGAGTTTTACTGCCTCTAGTATGTATTTCAACTGGAAACTGCAGTGATTCGTATGCATAGGTATTGTACATTATTAAAATTTTTCCAATGAGCCTATGTTGGCTCAGATGGTTGGGCATGCGACTCATAAAGATTTATGATACCTTGGGATTTATTAAATTATTTAACTTGCTGTAAGAATGACACTCTCAGTATGAATATATCCCAGCAAACACCGAGCATTCCCCTAACATTAGTGTATGGTTCCTTTGGTTATGGTTACTTCTTTTGGAACCAATGCCTAGTGTTTTAGAACCCTTCTTTTTAGGTTTTATTGTAGAATAATAGAGTAACGCTGCAGAATTTGCCTACTGTCATAGTATGTGGAAAACAGTATGCCAAAAGAGTACTAATGTCCCAATTCATTGACAGTAGGCAAAAAGTACCCGGATGACCTACTACATCCATCGAGATTCTGGTGTGCGCATTAGATGGACACTTTACTAACCATGAAGATATGGAAGAGGCAGTGAAGTGACCCATGTCACTTTACATACCGGATATAGTATGTCCAAATTACATTCATACTTTCCATATTCATACTACATCAATCAAACTTTTTTTGAATGGTCGCAAAGTAAGTTTCAAAACAAATGTAGTACTTGCTAGACATTAGGTGATTTTGGACACAACTTAACATTCTCAGAATGCTCTGGTAATCAGAATTGTTAACTGGGTATAACTGTAAAATCCAGTGGTCAATTCAGGTCAGTGCCTGATGATATCTTGCATTTGAACAGATGTTAATCTTAATTGAATTCAATATAATTTTTAAATTTAGAGTTGTAAATATTACAAATTTTAATGGAATGAATTACATGAATTTAAATTGAAAATGAATGAAATGCATTTCTAAGTAATTTACAGAAATTGTCTTTATAGTCGATAGATTTTCAATCTGTGGTATTATTATTTAGCATACCTTCTGCAAACTCTAAAACAAAAGTTTTTGCATAGTTGAGTTATAGCCTTCATCATTTTTTCCAGCGCAGTCAAACATTAATTTGACATTTTTAAGAAAGACAAATTACTTAATTACTGAAACGGATTCAAATTATTTATATAACTGTGTGTTATATAAAGTTATACTTTTAAAAAATGCTTCACAGTTTAATAGTTTAATTTCATTGCATTACGTCATGTACTTGAGAAGGTGGAGAATAGTCAGAAGAATACATATTACAAGGCTTGCAAAAATAATGTCATGTTCTGGATTATGACAAAATATGACAAACTATACTGTATTGACCCACACCCCATTCTTATCCCAACTTCACACACACACACACACCCTTAAGACAGCCGGATTTGAAACCCCCATTCATCTGAAACAGGTATGAAGACAATCTTGCTAGTCTTTCTCCTAGGGGCCAGGCGAGGTTTACCTCAATCTTCTCATTTTCCCAGACACACATGGCCCTTGCAGCTGCAGTCCAATTGATCTAGGTGCTGCGGGGAGGTAAATTGGAGGGGAAATGGCTTAATTGACCTCACTCTCACTGCTGGAATGCAATAGCTCTGTTATCCACCCGTGAGGCCAAATCTTCGCACGTTTAGGTTGCTCCTGTTATGTAGTCAGCAAGAACTCTAATGTATTTGTGGTTTATTGCTTGCTGACAATCTGCTGTACACTAAATAACCATTTTTGGTTCCCCAAAGAATCATTGAGTAAACAATTCGTAAAAGAACCATTTTTTAGAACTTTTTAATAATCTAAATAACATTTTTCCACTATAAAGAAATGGAAAGTTTAAAGGTTCATGGAACCATAAATGCCCATAAAGAACCTTTATTTTTGAGAGTGTTTCCAACAGGTGGATTATCTTCTAAACTGGTTTAATAGCAACCCAAGTAGTTTTTTAGGGTTTTTGTTCATTTCTGTTAAAGAAAGTATGCAGGTGCATCTCTCGGGCTTCCAGCAGTGGGCTGGCTAGATAAACAGGCTCGGGTCGTGACTCCCGGAGCTGTGCGAAGATGAAAGAGTTAAACAGGCAGACGCATGTAACCTGTGTGGCTTTGATCTTCTTCAAAGGTCACTGTTCCATTCACATCAATCTTCACGCGACCCTGAGCCACTGTAGAGGGCGCTGTCTTTCACGTGAACAATAGGTCAGTTCTTTGTGTGGACCTATTAAAATCTGACAGTGGAGACATGGAGATCACAGTGAACACATTCACTCAGACATCAATCAATCAAAATACTGCGGCTCTGTTCCAAAACCTTGTGAGCTGTGATGCTTTTTAAATAGGCAGCTGCCTTCTAAGATAACATCCTAATAAAAACTGAACCACATGAAATGCACCGCAGACTCAAATAGCTAAAATATTGGGTCTAATATTTAAAAATATTGGTTGCTTTTTTAAATAAAAGGTGTGTGTGTGTGTGTGTATACAGTATATATATATATATATATATATATATATATATATTTAATTATAATTATTTACTTTGTATATTAGATTCGTTTCTAAATTGAAAAACATACAAATTATAGAAAAGACAGACAGACAGACAGATAGATAGATAGATAGATAGATAGATAGATAGATAGATAGATAGATAGATAGATAGATAGATAGATAGATAGATAGATAGATAGATAGATAGATAGATAGATAGATAGATAGATAGATTGATTGATTGTTGCTATTTATCTTTGACCTTCACTGTGAAGCATTCAGTACTTCATAATTAGGCTTAAAATGCTGTCTACCTAGGCACCTCACTAGTTTTTGGAACTTCACCTACATATACTGTCAGACTCTAGTGCTTGAAGTTTTAAAAGAGTGAATATTTACAAGTGGAAAGAGACGGATGTGTCTTTAGAGGTTGTCTGAAGCGTGTCTCATGACGTTCAAATATGACAGCAGCAAAACTGCAGATCCTTTGAAGTCAGCGGTTGTCCCTCGAATGGCAGACAATCCGACGCTTAGCAGACACAGAAAGAGGAGTAGAGGGACGGGAATAGCACCACCTCTCTCCTTCCTCCTCTTCTTCCGCCCAGGGCCTGGCAAACAAGCTTTCAAATATGACACTCTATCACAAAGTTACCTGAGGTCATGGAAGACACCTTTAACATTGTAATTTATTTTCATTGTTTATGTCCCTTTTTTTGCCCCTGCAGTTATGGTGCACATGCTGTTCTGTGGTTTGCAGAATGCCTTCCTTTGCTATATAACAAAGCATAATCTGTTTTGTTTTTGTTTGTTTGTTTTTTACTACCGTTGGTTAATTTTATTAAAGATTTTAAATAAATGTAAATGTAGGTACAGCTTCCTTCTTATTCCATTTGTGGGTGTTTTCTCTTGCCTATACCTATACCCTATTTGTCAACACTGTCAGATACAACAAAAATGTATCCTGTGATATGAAAATATCATATGTGAAAATAACCACATTTTGCATATTACACCTGTGTTAAACATAGTAGATTTGGTCATTATTTTGGTGGTATAGGTACTACCGGGAAATCTAAAAATCCCAGATAATTACTTTAATGGATGATGAAACTGATATCACGGTTGTGACATAAAACATGATTACCTAAAGCATGATTATCTAAAATTATATATAAATCTCACCAGAGCCTGTATGACATTATTGAACTCACAGCAGTTTATATATAGAAAAGGGAGCTTTAGAATGAGGTCTCATATTATGTTTCAATAAATAGCGAATGGTGTAAACACAAATTAGGTGCCTAGCTGAAAAATATATTAGTAAGATATATTTTCAAGTCAGTGTTTCCTGAAAAAGAATCCTCAAAATGAAGAAAATGTACTTAATTGTAGCAGAGGAGTAAATGATTGATTAATTAGTAGTCCATTTACAGTCGATTTTGTCATGCTGTTCGAGTCTAATGTTCACACAGAACACAGTCCATCTGTAGTAGCAGCGCATTACACATTGAAGGGATAGTTCACCCAAACATGTCTTATTCGACTTCCTTTACTGAAACAGTCAACAGTACCCATAGTATTTTTTTTCCCATACTATGGAAGTCAGTGGCTACCATCAACTGTTTGGTTACCAACATTCTTCAAAATATCTTCTTTGGTGTTCAACAGAACAAAAAATGTCATACAGGTTTGGAACAACTTGAGGGCGAGTAAATGATGACAGAATTTTCATTTTTGGGTGAACTGTCCCTTTGAATTTCCTTTATTTTGTTAATTGCTCTAAATGAACACATTCAACTGACAGCTCTTTGTATTGATTTATGGGGTTGGATTTATGAGTGATAATATACTATTTTAAGCTTAATAAAATAAAGAGAAAATAATATGAAATTGAACTTTGTGTGAAGAATGTTCTAGTAAGCATCTCTGATTAATTAGTAAAAATGTTGTTCTTTTTAAAACTGGGACAGATCTTTGGTCCCATATCTCAGTGATGTGATAACCTGTCCACATCCAGGGCTCCCGCGTTATTCATCAGGCAGCAGGGACAGCCCGGGTGCTGCGAGGGCCATTGTGTGCTATAGTAGGTCACAATGGAACTTAACACTTGACAGAGCCGGGGACTTCTTGTCAGGAGCTGAACTTGATCCTGGTGGTTTGTTCCTATTGAGGAGCTCTGGAAAGAGGGATTTGACCTTGGGGCAGGTGCTTTCTTAATATTTGATTCGTGGGAGTGAAAGGATGGAAAAATCATATTCGTCATTTGGGTCTCGAGATGTCTAAAGTATCAGTCGTCACAGAGAGGCATTCGTTGTTGAAACTCAAATAAGTGAGAATGTCTTTCTCGTGTTTCCCACGCAGGAAGTGCTCTTGTTTTGCTTAGACAGATGTCAGGTTTGCTGAAGCTGGCCGTACAGATGGACTAAGCCGAGATGGTTAATCATAATGCTCTGGGCAGAGTAGACCACAATGCCATGGGCTAGAAGGAGGTCACGTTACTGAGGGGTTGGGTAACCCCAGAAGGATAATCCCTGGACCTGGTAAACCGGTCTTTAGAAACTCCGTCTATACCTGGAAACCTCAGGCCTTGTCGCATTGTCTGTTGATTGGATGTGCATGTGCTCTGCTCCACTCCCTTGGGATTAGCCTTCAACCTTAGGCTGGACCGTTTCTCCTCCCATATGCCGTCCTCGTGTCCTTCATTCTGCAATGTCAAGTCAAGTCACTATTATTTGTATAGCGCTTTTAACAATGCAAATTGTGTCAAAGCAACTTTACATCAGCTTGATATAAAGCTGGGTGGCTTTATATCAGCTTTACAGTATTTAGACGGGGAAATAGTGTGTCGAAATAGTGTCATTCTCCTCTGGCCACAGACAATCAGCAGTTTAAATCTAGGCTAAAGCAGAGTCAGATTGTGCAAAGGACTCATCTGGTTCCTGTGGTCTTGTCCCGATGGCCGTCTAGGAGACAGGGTCGTCACTGGGGATCAGTCTCTGGGGCTCATCTAGTCTCCTCATCTGGTCTCCGCTGACGTTCAGGGCTGTAGAGGTCATCTTTAGGTGCTGATCCACCATCTGATCTGGATACAGTCTGGATCTGGGTGGCTACGGTGACCTCGGAATAAGAAAGAAACAGACTAATATTAGCATAGATGCCATTCTTCTAACGATGTAACAAGTACATCAGGTGTTTTGGGAAGTGTTCCCGGTTCCGGTTGACCTAATTAATGCAGCCTAACCATTCTTTACCGGATTTGAATGATAGAAATGCGATACATAGTGTATTATGTGTAAACCAGGTTAAAGAGATGGGTCTTTAATCTAGATTTAAACTGACAGAGTGTGTCTGCTTCCCGAACAGCGTTAGGTAGATTGGACAGCACACTGGTTCAAAAAGAGCCTCTTGAAGAGATATTTCACCCCAAAATTCTGTCATCATACTCACCCTCATGTCTGTTCGAAAGCTGTATGACTTTTTCAACCCAGGATCAATGGAAGAATGTGCCTGTGGCGACACTTCTGTGAATTGACGTTTCGCGATACTTTGCAAAGTGAAATGTCCAGTTTCAATCAGCGTGAATGCGTTAATGTTTTATTAAGTTTATTGTAAGGATCGTGGGAGTTTGAAATTGAAATGTCTTGTGAATGGTGCTAATATGCTCTATTACATTTGAAAGTAACATATTAAGTTAATTAAGCCTAAATCTAACCAATATTGTTAACAAAAGCAAACGTGAGATAACACATTTGCTAAAACAAGCATGTCATTTCAGCTTGATTTTATACGTTTTTGAGCTCTTTTGTGACTTGTGTTTTATGAGCACTTCGCATGTCAAGTGCAGTGCCTCCAGGTGTGCTACCAAGCATGTTTACTATGTCAGAAAAGCCATGCATATGCAGCTGATTATGTGAAGCAAACATCACAATGTGTTTGTTAAGAAATCATGCGCTACGGGAAAATTATTTTGAGGTCTTAACATGGTGTTGTGCAAGGAACCAAGTGAAAATCTTTATTAATCGATAATCTGCCCCCATAATCATAATTCATGTGAAAAGGAATAAAAGTTGGTGTTTCATTGTCATTATAGTGTTCATTTGTGTTCACTATAGTGTTCATTTGGAAGCTTATTATCATAGAATAAAAAAATATATTTTAGTCTCTCAATTCTGAATTGAAAGATGCTAATGTTCACTTGCTACTGTGAGGAATAAACTCACAATTCTGAGAAGAAAAGCCGAAATTGTGAGACACAAACTCAGAATTGCAAGAAAAAACATCAGAATTGTGAGATGAAAAGATGCAGTTGTCTTAATTATTTCTTATTCCTTTGTGGAAACATACAATTCTGACGGGGTTTTTTTTCTGTCCGTTGTTATAATAAACTTGCAGTTTTTCTCAGAATTATTTTTAGAAACTAGCAGTTTTTCTCAGAATTGTTTCATCTCAGAACTGAGTTTATATCTCATAATTCTGAATTTAGAAAAAATGTCAGAATTGTGAGATATAAGCTCAGAATTGTCAGAAAAATGGACCCCACTGACATTCACTGTATGAAAAAAAGCACAGACATTTTTTTTTAAATAAGTGTTCCATAAAAGACAAACTATTCATACATACAAATTTGGAATGACATGAAGGTATGACATATAACTTATTTATACCGGAGTGTTTATCACAATGGTTAAAATGAATTATAAATGAATATTTTAATCTGGGTCATATGACATACAGCATATAGCCGGCAGCTCTCACAATGTGCTGTGGCGTTGTGTTTCAATGTAAACTGAAAACTCTGAAAGGCCACCTCTCGTCTCATTACATACCACAACATTCCTGCTGCCCTGTTTTCGGTGACCTCAGCTGAACTGTGCCCATCTCCTCCAGCAGCCGCACCAAAGTGTCCCGGATGCATAGACACCCCCAGCCTCTGCAGCACCCCACCGCAGCGCTTAGCTGATCTGAGCTCATTTCTGAGCACTTTGCTTTTTTTGTGGTCCATGGTGACATTTACAGTGGAAAAAGCCCAAGCCCCCTCCCCTGTGTTGTCTCGTCCTCTGGAATGTGTCTTTTGCTCTGCTTGAGTGTCAGAAAACAGCTCAGTGGTGCTTCTGCGCTCACTCCAGTTCAGTTTTCCTGCCATCCAGATGTGAATGTTTAGCGAGTTGGATAAAACTCGCTCTGTCAATCTCGTTCCACTTCTTTCTCATTTATTTTCTTTATGTTATTTCTCTGCTTTATGCCCTTCAGTTGTATGCTGCCCTGTCATTTGAATTCAGTTTTAAAAAGATTTTATTTTGTTTTGTTTTGTGTTGAAACTATTAAAATATTACATGTAGTGAATGAAAAAGTTCCTTAGATTCATATAGATCTCATAATATATCACATGTTGTTATTGCTAGCTAATGTCATAGACTAGATGTGCTACATAGATTAATATTAATTAACATTTGTGGTGACACTCTGTCCGATTTATCTAATTTACCACGTAGCACTCAAATACAAGTTATACATTACACCTGGTTGTCTTTTTTTTATCAAATCTCGGAAACTGTGGTCACACACATAGACAGTCATTTAACAGTTGGTCAAGTCATTCTTGCAGAGAGATTCCAGCGCCTTCCCTCACATTTCTGTCTGGCAGCAATTACTCTAGTGATGAATTCAGAGCCCAGGCCAAAAAACAGACACACACACATTTGCAATTTGCAAGCAAGTTTTCAATGGCTTCTCAATGCCTGAAAGATGTTACTCTTTTGCCTACTTCTGCAGGTGCCCATTGGCTTTTCTCCACTTGCATTTAAGGAACTTGATATAACTATTAAAATAGTGCAATAATGCAATGTATTCAGGTTTATTCTTTCACATCAGATCATTCGTTTGCCTTTACAGGTCTAAAGTTTGGAATAATTATCCTCACCAGTCTGCATTTATTCGATACAGTAATAATAATATTGTGAAAATATTATGCAGTATTGTGAAATATTATTGCAATTTGGAGGAACTTATTTCTAACTGAATATATTTTTTAAATGTAATTTATTGCTGCGATGCAAAGCTGAATTTTCAGCATCGTTACTCCAGTCTTCAGTGTTACAAACATGATCCTTCAGAAATCAAGCTCAAGAAACATTTCCTATTATTTTTGTTGTTGAAAACAGTTGTGCTGCTTAATAGTTTTGTGGAAATCACATGGAAACATTTTGTCAGGATTCTTTGGTGAATAGAAAGTTCAAAAGAGCAGAATTTTTGTAGCATTGTAAATGTCTTTACTGTCACTTTTGATCAATTTAATGTGTCATCGCTGAATAAAAGTATAGTAACACTTTATTTTAGGGTCTTTTAACTAGTTGCTTATTAGCATGCATATTACTAGAATATTAGCCATTTATTAGTACTAGTTAAACACATATTATTACCTCATTCTACATCCCTAATCCTACCCAATACCTAAACTTAACAACTACCTTATTAACTATTAAATTAGGAATTTATTGAAAGAAAAGTCGTAGTTAAGAGTGAATAAATGTTCCCTATTCTAAAGTGTTACCAAAAGGATTAACTTCTTTAAAAATATGAAACAGTACAACACAGTGTCTGTTTTATTTGTATAGCAAATCCCAAATGCTTTAAGCATTATTTAGAATTTATACCTGAATACATTTCAGAAACAAATGAAAGTAACAGTAGTCTTTTTTTTTACTTTTCAATGGCATATTTGACTGATCATAGTCTTCAAGAGCAAAATAACAACAAAACTGAAATGTATAAGGTTTTCAATAATCAACATACTATTTGGATTAGACAGACTTTACCTTGTCAACAAAACATTTAAAATGTGCTATTATTCTTCCTTCTGTGCATCTCTATTAGCTTCTCCTCATTTCACAAATGTATTAGCATGTTTCATAATTACACTTCAGATTCGTCTCTCTCGTCGTCTCACTGTCATTGTTAGCCATTTAATCCGTTTCAGTCACTTGCATCTCTTGCGTACCCATCAGTGCTGAGTGATGATTGTACGAGGAGTGGCAGCAGACAGTTCTTTGATGATTCCAGCTAATTATCTCAGGGAGTGCTAGCAGCTAAAACTGCATGCTTTGCACAACTCTGAAACATGATTTTTAAATCAGTAATCTTCAAGAGCTCCCTGTGAATGGTCACATATTTATCCAAATCCCATGCAAAGGGCCCTGCCAACATACGAACGCACGCACGCAGGCAGGCACCATCAATGACCGTGGACTGTCTATGCAACAGGAATGAGGGTGGACCACAGAAAACAGTCCCGAGTCTTCCAGTAGCCTGGAGCACAGATTAACAGTCTTTATCCTACAAAGCACACCTACCTCTTCCTCTGACCCAGAATCCCCCCTGGCCAAAACATGAGTGGAAAAAGACAAATCCTGTTGTAAACATTGCTGTTTGCAAGACCCAAGCATCACACTACCTGTCAAACGTTTCCAATAAAGTCTCTTATGCTCGCCAAAAATACAGTAAAGACAGTAATATTGTGAAAATACTTTTATAAAATGTCATTTATTCCTGTGACGGTAAAGCTATTTTTATTGACTCTATTCTTCAATCTCACTTGAGCCTTCAGAAATCATTCTAATATGCTGATTTGCATGCTCAAGAAAGCTGAACACAGTTGGGCTGCTTAATATTTAGTTCAAATCGTTTTTACAGGATTTTTGGATGAATGGGAATTATAAAGAACAGCATTTATTTGAAATAGTACATTTTTGTACCATTATAAATGTTTAACTGTCACTTGATCAATTTAATACAGCCTTGCTAAATAAAAGTAGTATTTTTATATATATATACAATAAATAAAATGTTTTGAATGATAGCGTATCGTGGTTTACACAAAAATATTAAGCAGCAAGATCTGATTATTGATCAAATATTAAACAACAAGATCGTTGATTTTCTTGAGGAATGATTTCTGTAGGATCATGTGACACTCAAGACTGGAGTAACGATGCTGAAAAGGATCAATAATAAAGTACATTTCACAATATATTTTAATATAATCACCTTAAAACTATTTTACTGTATTTTTGATCAAATACATGAAGGTTTAGTGAGCCTAAAAAATAAAAATAGTAATTAATTTCAAACTTTTAAATGGTAGTGTAGAAAGAAATCTTAAAGCAAAAATTCTAATAAAAAAATGTAGTAAAATATAAACACTTTTCTAAATTAAAAAAATAAATACATTTTAAATACTGAAAATTCAGAGCAGAGCAGTCTATTGAAAGTGTAAAAACCCGTTGATGTGATCTAACACGTTTACCAAAAGGTGATGGAGTGAAGATGGAGCTAGAGGAATAACGCACAACTGATTCGAATGGAAAGGAATGCTGTCACTCCACATCACTGGACAATGATGGACTTAACAGGACTTTAGCGCGGTCCAAGATTCACACGCACACTTCCACGCTTACCTAAGGTTTTCCATCTTTTCTAGTCTGACACACGCACGTGTGCAGGGCAGCAGACGCCAGCCAGTCTGGGCCGCGTTCTGGTGTATTGTTATTAACGTTCAATCTCGTGTGTATTAAGGCACGGTGAGGACACATCCCTGCACTATGACTCCAGGGCTCGGCTTTGTTCTTCTCCGTAACACAGGCATAATTACAGCCTTAAAGAGCGTCTACCTTTCCTTCTCACCCTCTCCACTCTATCCCACACCCCAGACCATAACAACAGGTATTCACAGGGATCTGCTCTGGCTACAACTTTGCTCTCAAGTTCACTTTGCTGCATTGTATTCATGCATGTGATTTGTGAAATACAGTCAGTTCACCAAAACCGCATTTGCTTAACTTAGAATATTTCCTATACAGTGCCTATGAAAAGTATTTGGACATTGAAGAAACAAACTAAATGTATGAATGCCATTGCATTAAATAATTAAGTCTCAAGTTTAAATCTAAATCTCAATCTTACATTTGAAAATTAAGATTATTTGGACGTGAGTAAAAGGTGAGGAAAAATCATTTTGTTTTTATATTTTATTGTCAGTGCATAGCGAATTTGTTGATTTTAACTTGTTTTTTTTTTATAAATAACATAACTTTGAAATAATTAAGATTCTTATTGTTTTATGCTCACCAAGGCTGCATTTATTTGATCAAAAATACAGAAAAATTTTAATATTGTTCAATTTCATTACAGTTTGAAACAACTGTTTTCTATTGTAAAATACGGAATCTAATTCTATTTTTATTCCTGTGATAGCAAAGCTGAATTGTCAGCAGCCAATTTAATGCATCTTTGCTAAATGAAAGTATTCATCTCATTTATATATATATATATATATACAGCCTTGGTGAAATTAAGAGACTTATTTCAAAAACATGAAAAAAAATTGTTATTATAATATTATTTGACTGGTAGTTTTTTACAAATTTGACCTGCAACAGAGCTGATAAAACGCTCCTCTCAATGAAATTGTCTTGTCGCATCCTCACTGTAATTTCAGAGAATGTGGTTTAGCCATGACAATAATTTGTGGCTTTGTTTTGGTCCATTGGCCTTGGAGACCACGAGCTGCCATGGCTTGGGTCTCAGCCCACTGTGGTCCCCTACGGCCCCAGAAAACTCAGCTGCGATGAGAAACACGACCAAAATGAACAAGTAGCACACCAGCACTTCAGCAACATACAGAAGGTGCTTTTTAATTAAGGTTATCTTTTTAATGACAAATATTTGAATTAAAGAGAGTAATAACTAGCCTACCCTCCACTACATGCAATTGATTGACTGTGAAGTTGCATTGCATTGAGATATTATTGCTGTAAATATTTTGCCGCTCTCCTTTCTTCCAAATAATTTAAGTAAAGGTCGTGTTTAATTTAAAGATCATGGCTTTGTTTTGGTCCATTGGCCTTGGAGACCACGAACTGCCATGGCTTGGGTCTCAGCCCACTGTGGTCCCCTACGGCCCCAGAAAACTCAGCTGCGATGAGAAACACGACCAAAATGAACAAGTAGCACACCAGCACTTCAGCAACATACAGAAGTTGCTCCGCTTTAATGATCATACTCTGAGACAGCTGAAGAGGGAGGTATAGCTGCAGTCTCTTGCTTGGCTGGGATTTTCAGGGTGTGATTAAAAATACTGCAGGTTTTTCTAGAAAGCTGAGCAATACAGTAATTATCTCAATACTGGAAGGTTTACCAGGCAACAGCAAAGCTTAAAGATTACAGAAAGATTTTGCTCATTTAATCTCTTTTTTGCTTACTCTGCTTTTGCATGCATTTGTGTCAGATCCATCCTTGTGACTGATTTTGGATGGTGCATGTTTTTCCAGACAATTTTTTAATATTGTAAAAATGTATGATTTCCAAACGTTATTTCCAAATAGTTATTTCTATTTAACCCATAAAAATTCGTTTTGGTTGTATGAATTGATGTATTTAGGTCGATTCAGCTATTAAATCATTTTTTACTTGCATAAACCGGTTAACTTATATGTTACCATTTTCAGTTTTCAGGGGGATTGTTTTTGTGCACAATTCACTGCACAAGTCTATATATCTTTTTGATATGAAATTCCTTTATTTGGATGCTAAATGTTAAAGTAAATTTACTGCTTATTGCTAAAGTGTGTACATTTTGCGCATAAGTGTGTTGTGGTAATCAAAGTTTCTTGTTCTGGCAATCACCCACTCTGTTTTGTTTTCATTTTTAATTCAAAATTGCATAGGAAAAGTTTTAATTTGGTAGAGGAAAGAAAATGTGCAACAATTACTAGAGTATGTTTGATATTTGATATTTCTGTTTTTTGTTGTGTGGATGTTTGGCTACATATCGAATTAAACAAAACAAGCAGCAGTTCCCGATAATATGGTCACCAATCCGGGCATGAGATTTGACATTCTTTTTCAATTTAATTTTTACACAGACACCTAAAACATACTGCAATCTCATGTTGCCATAATTATTTGGTTCATTTAAAACGGTTAAGCTGACTCTCTTACAGTCTCCTTGTTCTGCTAAATTACTAGGCCTGAAAAATAATCATGTCATATAAAATGCTATGAATGATTGTGCTATGAATTCTTCAGTGTTGTCGGTGTGTGCGCGCTCATGCGCTCAAAGGCTTGTCAAACTCTGACTGGATTACACAAAGCGCCGAAAACACCAGCTCCACTTTTACTGATCGTTTTACTGAAAAAAAGCAATGAGGGGATTCCTTATAACTATTATAACTATTTTGTTCGTTTTTTAAAACTAGTTCTTGTCTAATTCACAAATAGGCACATCTTAATTGAATTGAACTTGAACATTTCCGCTTGCAATTATAGTATATCCATTATATAACTCTAGATTAATCAAGAATTTTGCCAATTTTACCTTCGTGGTTATCAAATGTGACTCAAATACTTCCATGCTGACATCTTTGATAGCATAAGGGAGATCTGGGCAGGTTGTCACATCTATATCTAGGCCTCATCACTCTTTTTTAACAGCTCTTAAATACATCAGGAACCCAGTAAAAACAGGGGTTAATTTAGGGTTTCCGTTTTTCTTTTCTAATAAACTTTTAATAAACGTGTAATATTTACAGCTTTGTGTCAGTTAAGCGAAATATCAGCGCTTGGTTGCATTTAGTGATTTCAGGGTCAGATGAGCTGCTGTAGGACTGTGGTGGTTCTTCAGATAAGGGAACTTTTTCTGCCTCCTTGGATGATTTTAACATTTTTCGATTAAACCAGTTGGTCTAGTTTTAATTTAGCCTATTGATTATTATGCATTTAAAAAAGTTTGTTATGTCTATTTATTTGAAAGGTGAAATTTGCCGGATTTATTTTTTTATTCTGTTTGATTTATTTCCCAGACCTTTAAACTATGTAAGTATTTAAAACAAAACCTAAATTCTAAATTCTTACGTATGGTATATTTTAAACTTTTGTTTCGATATCTATGTGTAGACCTGTATATATTTCGTATTTTAATGTAGGCTAAATAATCGCTACCCAATAGGCCTACTTTTATTAGGCTACCTATATACATATTTTATCACAGTTCGGAGTTTCTCCTTTTTTTAGCGGGTCCACTTGCTAAAAGCAGCAGGGACGTGTGCGATCTGGAACAAACAAAAACTGGACTGGAGGAATGCAATGGATTAACAAACAAACTTCCAATCATGTTAGTTTTCTGAATGGAAGGTGGTGTCACAACTGACGCAATCCACTCGATTTGTAATAATCAAGCACTGCATACTACAGTCAGTGTACCAAACTGATTGCAATAAACCTCATGAAGAAAGATCACATAATCACAGTTTTCAACAGGACATGCATTAATAGAAGCATGCATAAATATACTGACATGCATTCATATTTTTAATATAAGTGTGTGTGTGTGTGTGTGTGTGTGTGTGTGTGCATGTTTATGTGGTTTATGAGGACACAAATTTGTATAATGACATGGGTATGACAGAGGTATTACAATATGAAGGTGGTTTATGAGGACACTGCCTATGTCCCCGTAAATCAAAAGGCTTTAAAAACATACTAAATTGTGTTTTTTTGAAAATCTAAAAATGCACAAAGTCTCCTGTGAGGGCTAAGTTTAGGTGTAGGGTTGGTGTAGGGCAATAGCACACACAGTTTGTTCAGTATAAAAACCATTACGCCTATGGAGAGTCCCCATAAACCACAAACACCAACGTGTGTGTGTGTGTGTGTGTGTGTGTGTGTGTGTGTGTGTGTGTGTGTGTGTGTGTGTGTGTGTGTGTGTGTGTGTGTGTGTTTATGGTCGTTGCAGATTGAATGTAATTTTAAAAAGTATTCATTTATTTATATTATTACTATAATATTATATAATATAATGGTTAAAAAGGAACCCATACAGTGTGACATCATGCTCTGCTGTTGCAATCATGCTTTCATGTTTTCACAAGTGGTTTTAATCCTTTGCTAATCATTCTAATTACTAATAATTGTGAAAATGTCCAATATCTTTTTAATGACAAATATTTGAATTAAAGAGAGTAATAACTAGCCTACCCTCCACTACATGCAATTGATTGACTGTAAAGTTGCATTGCATTGAGATATTATTGCTGTAAATATTTTGCCGCTCTCCTTTCTTCCAAATAATTTAAATAAAGGTCGTGTTTAATTTGAAGATCATTATTATGTGACATGATCGATATCAGGGCTCAGCATTCGATTGCAAATGCTCATCAACTTAATTTTGCTCTCCCCGGTGTCGCGTGACACACCAATCAGCGCGCGCTCTCGAGGAGCGCGAGTCAGTCAGAAACACGCAGGACCGTGAACCCGAGGTGCCTTAGACTATTGCGCGGTTCTGTCATGATTTAAGAAAGATAAACGCGTGTTCACCTATGAGATTCGCTGCAGTGACTTTGGGAAATAAGTTTTCATAGAATGTGTTTTACCCCGGATTATTTTGGGATGGATCCGGTTCAAGATCTTTTTCGTGCTCAGTGAACGTTCAATGCAGCACTCGAGCTTTATGGACTTGACTGTTAATGATGTCTATGAGTTTCATGTCTGATGCGCGGAATAGTTCAGATCCTTCCAAAACAGCATTTTTAGAGTTCGGCCACGGACTTGCAAGCAACCAGCAGCATTTATCCGGATTCGCACACAATATTTACCCAGTACATGGATTGCACTCAGGCGGACACCTCCAGCACGATGCTCCATACCCTTCCAGCGCGTCCCATTACAGCCGGCCGCTGGGATACGCCTACCCCGGGCCGGTGAGCGCTCCTGCTGCGGGTGCTTACATGCCTTACCAGCCAAACAACCACAGCAGTACTCTGGCGCACACTAGGGCTGAGGAGACGAGTGAGTATCCTCAAGAAACGTCAAAGTGTGAGATTTGTATGATTCTGTATGCGTTTGTTTTGGAATTTGTAATCAAGTTTGCTAATGCACTTTTCAATATATCTACATCAATAATCAATGAGAAAACAACAACAACAAAACCTTTATGCATGCATGTTTCATTATTTGATTAATATCTGTCATGGCTAATACATATTTATTGCATTTGTATCAGTAGCTAATTTAATGCACACTGCATTTTAAATAAATAACAGATTTAGTTGAAGAAAAAAGCACACATGGTCTAATTAATTTGAAAGGTTTCAGTGAACTCGGAGTAAATCAGTTGCAAATGGCAAACACAAAAGTCTGTGTATTGCAAGGTCCTGACCTTTTATTTGAACAACTTTCATTCAAAACAAAAACAAATATTTTTCTTAAGCTTATGGGGATTTGTATTTTAAGCTTAATTAACCTCGTTTTTCCTGGTAGGTCTCAAACTTGATTTAAAAACAACATTAAAACGTTTATTTCTTTATAGGCTGCCATTAATGCAGTCGTCAGAAATGTAATTAAAATCCAGATTGAACATTGTACACACAGTAGCAGTTCATCGACATTAGAGATATACACACAATATTTGTAGGCTGTATCCATTGTTAAAATATATCTGTTATGTAATTACCCATGCAAATATATAAAGCTAGCCTACTAGATTATAGCTGCATATAGCCTAATATTGTGTACGCCCACCTTTGCCACATAGCGAAGAAGTCTTTCAAATAATTTTTCAATAGTAATATAATTGACGTAATTTTCATTTTTCCAAAAATGACGTTGTTATGGCTTTTGCAGAATCTTAGGTTCAAGTTTAGGCTCTGTAGGCCTGTAAACTTTAAAGACTTTAAAGCGACGTTAATTGTGGTTTACTGATCTTAAAACATGATGACCCATTAATGTTCCTCCTAAAACACCTGATAAATCTCCTGTTTGGCTGCTGTAAATCAAACAGACAGTTCCAGCTGCGTCATAATTTATGATTTTTCTCACACAGTGCTCGTTTGCAGATATTTATCCTCAGCGTTTACTGTGTCATAATGCTGTCGTTTTATTTCGTCTGCATGCCTGAAGACCACGAAAAGCCAGCGGTCATTGAGAATGGTGAAATTCGCCTTAATGGCAAGGGGAAGAAGATCCGCAAACCGCGAACCATTTACTCCAGTGTTCAGCTGCAGGCGCTGCACCAGCGTTTCCAGCAGACCCAGTACCTCGCGCTGCCAGAGCGCGCCGACCTCGCTGCGAAACTGGGACTCACGCAAACACAGGTGAATGTCCAGCATCTTCCCTTCTGTTTGGGACCATACAACTGTAGCGTGTTCCTCCTGCTAGCTACGAGGCCTTGTTAATACGGCAGGACGAATTGCAAAAGTTCTGTTGATGAGAGCAGATGTGGAACAAGATTGGGGGTTACAGTAGGCTATATTAGGTCATATACAGTATGATCTGTTGAAGAACCTCATTAGGGTGACGCCGGCATTATGGCGTTTGTAACATTTTTTCAAATTATCTGTATATCATTCATGGATTTATTTATTTTTTTTTCTGGAACGCTTTAGTTGAACGTTCATCTAGCGTTTTTTTTTGTTTGTTTTTTTTTTGTTTTTTAGAGAGCATTCGAATGTAAGTTTCCATAATGTTTGCAAAATGATAACATGGAATATTCACTCAGCCTACAAAAAGCCGTTTTTGGAACATTTTAAGAATTGGCCGTTTTGAATGTTCAGAGAACATTCAGAAATAACATTTTCTAACTTAAGTTAACTGAATGCTCATAGAACATATTTCGTTAGCTGGGTGGGCTCTGTTCGTGAACCACAGGAAAACTATTATTTGCGAAAAAATAAATGTGCATTTTAGCATTTTCCATGTTATATGTTGTTTTAGGGTTGTCTCCAAAACATTTAGACACTTGAGCATGTAAGTCTAAAGTATTATTATTAGTAAATATTGTTTAAAATATCAAATCAAGTGGCATTTATATAGCACTAAGTGACTTTTGTTAGCTTTGCGATTATTTGGAAATTATTTGGTTGTTGAAAAGTGCACTTGGTAGTGCAATATGTTCATAGTTAATGTGATGAGCTGGACTCTGTGTGAACTTGAGAGGGAACTGACTTCATACACACACTAAAAATCACCAGAACACCAGTCATTTTGAAAGTGAAGTTACTTCTGTGATAAAGGTCTAGCTTACTGCAACTGCATGAATGAATGAATGAATGATGCATTTATATATTCATTCATTTGGTTTTATATTCCAATAAAATAATATTCATGCATTTTTAAGTGAGGCTCAAGTGCTCAAATGCCTGCAAATCTGTCTGAAAGTAATTACGCTGAGGTGAGGCTTTAAGTCAGTATCATACTGGATGAACATTCAAATGAGACCATGAAGAGTCAGCACTGGTTTCTGAGCATTTATGTGCTTTGTGTCATGTATACGCAAGTAGGCTGATTTGTTTCACTATTGTTAAAGCTAAGTGAGGATTTTGTTTAATCCGACCTTAACTTTCATTTTTTAGTTAGCACACTAGCTTTTGTGTTCTTAGTCTTTGCATGATTTACTCTTGATTGCTTAAGCCTTATGCTAATTAATATATATTCAACCGCTCACTCATGTGATTGATTTCATGAAATACGGTCATTTCTGGGCCAGTGGAGGAGATGAATGAGCGTTGATAAGTTTTTGGGCCATTTGCTCAGTCAGAACCCTTTCTATGCATTCTCTTAGGGAAAGCTAATTGATTTATAAGTCATATGCCTATGCTTGTTATGTTGATGTCACACCCATTAATGAGTTCCTGTTGGGTGGTGTTATGGACATTGATTTATTTTGATAAAAATCCCTCATGTTGACACATGCAGGATTGAACAGTAAACTATTAAAGCATGCATCAGAAATGTGTATGTGTGTGGAGAAATATGGAAACCAAACATAAGCCTGGGTGCAGTCATATTGCCCATAAGCCTTCCCATTATCCTTGCACTGTTTTTCATTTACAGCTTTCCTTCTTCGTTTCTCTCCCTCCGTCTATAGCTACGTTATACACTTGCCGCCCTTCGTGTGACAGGTTGCACCTCATTTTTGGCCATGGAGAATGAATTCAGTCTGTCTCTCAGCTCTCAGGGGTTTCCTATCTGATTACGCCTCGGTTTTCATCAACGTCTTCCTGTCATCGGTTGACGAATGCTTCTTTCGTTCGCCTCAAAAAGAGCTTGCAAATTCGCTTTGTAGAGTTCAAACCTACTACAGTGATACAGAACGTATGCAATATCGGTGGCAGCGATTTGAAGTCCAGATCAGCGCTGCCAGTTTCCATTTGATCCATAAATGTGATTGAAGGCACATAAACAAGTGCCACACAGCACAAGTCCCTCTTTGCGCTTATAACATAGGTCTGGAATCCATCACCTCACCATAAAAGCTGTTTGGCAAACCGATCTTTGGAAATAAAAAAGAAAATCCTTTTTACACGTGTTTATTAAATCTGTTGACAGCCAAACTAATAACAATGTGTAAAAACCCAGTGCATAGATTTTGATTGTCTGAGGTTATGGAAACTCCATTAGGTGGGCTCTCTGACTCAGCCTTTCAGTGTGGCTGGTGTTTTTCACGCAGACGTTCAGCTGAATTCATCCGAGGGCACAATTTCGGATCTCGTTCTTCAAGGTGTTGCTAAATGGAGTCCACATTCTGGCAAAGGAACCATAAACTCCCACATCATTAAGGACACTTCTCAAACATTGCGTGCGAGTGTATTTGCAGTGAAATACATAGATTTAAAGCTATACGAGATTTTATAATTCCAGAAAACCTTCACCACTATAACCGTCTGGTCATACAATAAAAATAAATAAATAATTAAAACCTCAGGTGAAAGGGGTAAAAAAAAATTAACTAATAGATATAAACATACTTGATTAATAACAGCACATTAAATGGAACGTTATGTTTATGTTTTTATTTCATTAAATCTGCATTTATTTCCAGAAGAGAAATGGGAAATTTTTTTGTTTATTTCATTTTGTTGACATTTGGGATTTGGGTATGAAGTTTTATCACTCCTTATATCAGAAAATACTGTTAACAGCAAGAAAACTGTTGCAGTTTTTATGAATAAAATGTTATATAAATCCAGCAAATGAACAAATCCCTTTGTAAAAACCTTCAGAATATGCTGTTGATAGGAACATTTGGTGTATATGTAAATGCTACCGAAGTGAGTAAATGATGACAGAATTTTCATTTTTGAGCAGTGCATGAAATCAATACAAAAATTCTGTCATCATTTACTCATTCTCAAGTTGTTCCAAACCTGTATGAGTTTCATTGAAAGTATATTGTTACCAAATAGTTGACAGTAACCATTGACTTTTTGACCATTGTATTTTTTGTCAATGGCTACCGGCAACTGTTTGGCCAACATCCTTCAAAATATCTTCTTTTCTACAAGAAAAAAACTCAATACAGGTTTGAGGGTGAATAAATTATGAGAGAATTTGCATTTTTTGAGTTAACCATCCCTTTAACGATTGGTGGGTGGCTTTAGCATCAATATGTACCAACTCTACGCTAAATGTATTCCTGATTCTTTTGTCAAAATCTGCCAAGCAAACTCTCTGGAAGTCATTTCAGTTCAACTAAATCTAAGCATATTTTTCCGCTGTGATTGTTGTTGTCAGACACATGCTTCACTGCCTTCATAAAAATGGCAGGGCGGAACAATTGCTGAGTACGTGTGTAATGAAACGCAGCAATGTCACTGAGTCCATCTCAACAAAGACCGTTCAAGCTGTCTAGCAAATTCTTCAGAATGTCAATATCATCATAAAAAAAAGTGTCGTAAAAATAGACCTCTGATGTCTTGAAAGCTGTTTGATTGAAAAATGTGGCCTGCATGCTTGTTGCAAGTATTGTAATGCTCTTCTTTTTTCTCTCCTCTGTTTGCTGAAGGTGAAAATATGGTTTCAAAACAAGCGCTCCAAGTATAAGAAGATCATGAAGCATGGCTCCAGTGGACCTGAAGGGGAGCTGCTTCACACCACCTCCTCATCTTCTCCATGCTCTCCGGGTCTCTCTCAGCTCTGGGAGTTCTCTATGGCCAACAAAGTGCCACCCATGCATCCCAGCAGTTATATGAACAATTACGGGCACTGGTATCCCCCGCACCACCAGGATCCTGTGCCCAGACCTCAGATGATGTGATTGAAATCGGAAACACAGAGCCAAAGAGACTCCATTCCGTGTTGACACCTGCCTAACCTGTGAAGGTTTTTTCCTTTACGATGTTCACATGTGTTTTATTGCTTCGTGTGACTGTGTTTTACTCCCCCTGACTCCCCTATTACACTTAGCTTTTCAACCTTTTCGGATCTTTTACAATGTGCTTGAAATAAAGGATTTATGAAAGTGTTACTGTGTTAAGAATGATTTATAGGAATGTTGATATTTAAATTGTCTGTAGAATGAAGGTTTGTTTTCATTTAAGAAAAAAAAGGCCTGGTGCATTCACATGGTATGTAGCTTATTCAAAACAATATGAGCTTAGTATAATAATGTCAATCATTTTTCACAGCGGTTTTAATAATATTGTCAATAATAAACGCGACTGAAATAGATCTATGTAGACCTATAAATTAGCCTTGTGAAATAAATAGCAAAAATAGCACAGAACTAATGAGACTTTTGAGATTAAAGGAAGCTGCCAAAATATGAAATTACACCAATTATATCAATACATCACTTATAAATTCACAGATGTTCAGGCAGCGTCTGTATAGATTTTCGTTTTCCCGCAGGTGAGGGAAAACTAGAGGTTGAGATTTATGAATTATTTATGATCAAGGCAGATGAATGTAAGACGATCAGTTTTTATTCGGCTCTGACTGGGATTTTTTTTTTTTTATATCTAAAGAGATTTTTTTTTTAATTATCGTGTCACGTAATTTTTCGAGTTCTGAGCTCGTTTAGCCTACTTGTGACTTGTTTTAAATGATCCTATGGTTTTGTATAGACATTTCTGATATTATCTAGCTACTACAAAATAGCAAAAATGTCAGTACGTTAAACGCTGCATCCAGAAGCACACACACAAAAATCCTTCAAGTCCAGAGGGTCCGATTTAAATCAATTTCATTTTGGAAATATTTGGAGATATTGCCAGTGTAATTGTTCTGCTTTTTTGCAGACAGAAATTGCGCGAACAGCTGGATAGATGAGCTAACAGCTGAATTATGAATAACCAATAACAATATAGATGCTCAATGCAGCAGAAAAGTTGGATTTTGAAGTTTCTATTCAAATAGGCTATACCTTAATATCTTATTTAGTCAGAATCATAGAAATACAATTTGATCAATTCAGTGATAAATATGCGGCTAGTTATCGAATTTCAAGACGCGTGGAACACATCTGGTTTTCCACAGCTTGTTTTCTTCCTTTCTTACTAAAGTAAAAATAATTTAAGGTACTGATTGAATTGACGTCGTGATGCCACCATGATAAATCACCACAACAGAGAGAAAACCGTAAACGTGCATTTCAGTGCTTAAACTATATAAATACCGCTTATAAGATATTTGTGTTAGTTACGCATCCCTATACGCTGATGCTCATTCAATGTGATTCACCGTGATTTATGGGGTGCTTTTTCCTGTCGTGATTGTTTACGGGAGATAGGTTTAGTATCCATTCATTTTGCTTCTAAAGTGGTAGAAAAACGCGACGCGACTTTTAGTTATTTAGGGTCCTCGGATAGAAGTTTAATTTTTGGTTCCTCAAAGAACCGTTAGATCAAAAGTTTTTAAAAATAACCATTTTTGTAGGATACATGTGTATATATATGTATATATAAGTACAGGTTTTAGACCTTTGCAAAGCAAAAATGCTTTGATAAAGATCATGAACCATCACAAAATAAAGGGTGCAGATTTTGCTCTGTTCCACTGTAACAATATGCTGCCTGGAGGAATGCGGGTCCACCTGACCTGACTTTGACCCGGCTCACTCAACAGGATCTTGTCTAAACAACCTTATTTAAACAGGCATATTACAAAGCATCTCTGTCATTTCAAGCTCTTCAGATCCAATACAATTCTGCATGGTATGGGACTTTTTTCAGCTTGGAATAAATCTGTTTTAATCAATCACAAACTGCAAATAACGTCAATTAAATTGCTGAGGGGATTTTATTATATGGCCTGTTATAAGATAAAATAATGCCTGCCACATGCAACTCTCATGCACAGAACAATAAGGACAAAATTCTTCCAAAACCTTTTACTGCATGAAACTCTTAATATCATGTACAACAATACACATTTATGGGCCTCCGCAACATCTGTGGGAGATTTACTGCGATGACTCTACAGTCCCACAATCAGTATTTTCTTGCTTACTTCCACAGTCCTAATCATAATCACTAGAGCAGAGTCACTTACCGGCTCTCCCTCGATAGGTGACAAACCATGCTTAAAAATCCAGCACGCTTCTGTAAATAGAAACCGTCTCTCTGCACTTAAAGTATGAAACGATTTTAACATGCACCCCTTTATATACTCCCATCCCAAAGTATGATTTGTGGAGTTTATGTTGCTCCGTTTAGATGACAGTCATGGGAAGAGAAGACAAGTGTTTTTGAATGAAGCAGCGAGCCCTCACAAGGGAAATTATGGGCAATTTTACATCTCGAGATTAGAATAATGGGTGCCCATGTCGGACAAGCAGAGAAAAGGGGCTTTCAAAGAGGGCAATTACTTGGGAAGCTGATTTGGGAGAGCACTAAAGGGTGATGCGATGGACTGATAGTGGTTTAAAGACATTTCCAGCACTTCGAGGTGCCTGGCGAGGTCTAATTGTGGTGCATCAGCGTTTGCGGAAATTAATCTTCGGCGAATGGATTTTGAGGCCTGGAGGAGATTTGAAGGACAACGAAACCGGTTCCCGAAATCTTCCCCGGTTTGTGGGGTGAAAGAGAGTTCAGTGGTTCACAGCTGTCAAGAAAACCTCTCTCATTTGATCTTATTTACATTTGGAGCAGAACGATGCTGCTGAGTGAAGCCTGCGGACCCGGGCTTTGAGCGGGTGTCAGGCAGCTGCCCTCTGTCTTTACATGGCAACACATGCATGTCCCAACTGCAGCTGACCTCCAGTTCAACCACCCCAGAGCCTCCGGTGCCATTTTTTGGATACGGTTTCTCGTCAAACACGTAAAGATTGGCCCTGCCTATCTTTATTTAGGTGTTGCGGTGCACTGAATCATAGTATCATGTTCAAGTTCAACAGTTCAGGCACGGACGGAGCACACGGGGCCGAGGTGACCATGTCAGCCCACACACCCTGCTTGGCTACGGGTTTCTCTGAGTGAGCGATGCGTCCCAAGACGACGCCACCTAGATCATAGCCTGTAATTGAAGGCCACACACCACGAACAAGCCCAACCGAAAACAGATACATTACATATGGCCCAACTACAACTGCAAATATTGTATCAAACAGATAGCAGCCGTTTCTTTATGGACCCTATGGCATAACTACCTCACATGAAAGTGGTAAACACATTAGAGGAGATAAAATGTCTTAGGGTTTGAGCTATGGCCATTGTACACAGATGACGGGATTATCATGTTTTAAGGAGAACTAAGTGGCCTGACAGGTTTTAGGTGTGAATATGACTCTTTCTTCTCTATTGGAGGTAGGAGAGTAACTCAATCGCATGCAACAGCGAGGCGGGTATTATAAGACCTTCATGACTAATTCCATAGCTATGAAATGCCCAAAAATGACTAACAGTTAATCAACCAACCATCTTAACCATCTCGATCTATTATGCTATTAATCTAACTACAGTGGCATCTCACGTTTTTTCTTTTCATCCCTGTCAGCATCAGCATCTACATCCACCTATGCTTTGGATATCACAGCGATATTTTTGGATGCAAGATCTACAGTGCTGGTCACGCAGATGGACTGTTTATGCTTCTTGTTACTAAAGCTACAACAGTTGCTGTTAAACAGAACGAAGATTTCCGTGTGAAACTTCTCTGAATATTTGGAAGTATTCAAATTTCAATACAATTCCAAATGGGGGTTTTCGAACCATTTTTGATTCCTTTTGGTAACCTTTCAGTGAAAAGTTCTTAAAAGAACCATTTTTCCTAGTGTGAAGAACATTTTAGAAAATAACCTAAATAAACTTTTCCCCTAGGAACTGCCAATGCAATAAAGAATCTTTATTTTTAAGAGAATATTTCGCTTTTCCCAACTTTGTGTCCTAAAGAAGCACTAGTGCTGTGTTTGCCATGAGGTCCATGTGAGTGCCCACAAACTACTCATCTCCATATTCATATTCCCAAGAGGATGGTGGATACATTGATATTCCAATATCACAGCCTACTTTATGAGATATTGAAAATACATTGCCATAAACACGTAGAACCAATCTTGGAAAAAAGTCTGTTCTAAAATACATCACTTATTAATAAAACTAATATAGCCTAATATAGGCGACAGGCCTATATTTGAATATACCAATAGATCTATTTAGGATTCCAGTCATGAAAATTCAACTTATTTTCATATTGGATCATGTTTTAGTCACAGTCCGCGTAAGGGGGTTGAATCATGAACCGCATTAGCGGTTAGTCGTATGATTTCTGCATGAAACCAGATTATTGATGGTTTCTGTGGTTCAAATTATGGTTTTGCGCCCATTCCACGTAAAACCAAAGGGCATGTTGCACGACCTACAAACTTGAATGAAGTCTGTTCTCAGTCATTATACAAGAATCCGAGATTTTTAATGTCTTGCATCATACCATCCATTTTCTGTGAATTGGCAGATTGGTTAATTAATTAAATTACAGTAAGCACAAGGTGTTCAGACAACACCGAACAATTAAAATTTTCTGAAGGTCTGATATGCGTACCGTCTTGTTTTTTATTATATTTAATTGACAGTTGTAATTAAAAACACAAAAAAGTGTAAACGCTCTCTGAGTCTATGAGATGAATGATAGCTATAATAATAATAATAGCTATAGATTCTTACACTATGTTAAAATAGCAAGATTTTCTGCTATTTATACTACTTATTGCAAATAGTGGCAATTATCTGCACCTCAGTATTGTAGTACATTATAAAACAGTACGCAATAATAACGTACTGAGTGTAAATTATCATTTTAATTCAAATTTATTAAATGGATGCCACCTTATTGGGACAATAAAGCCCTCCCTACACCTACCCTAACCCTACCCGATACTTTATTTTCAACTTTTTGATTATTTCCTTCATTTTTATTGAAAATAAATGCCTTTCTGATGCGATATGAGATTTGAAAAGGGAGAAAAAAATGTTTGGCAAAAGGTGGGCTCGAACTCGGGTCGATCGCGTCAAAATGCATGCGCTTTATCTACGCCACTGAAACTAATGTTGAATTAACTTCTTTTTTATCAGTAGGCGGACTTAGTGTAAATAGCCTTTGCCAACAAGATGGGCTATTTGAACTTATTGTAAATAGACACTCCGTTTAAAGGGCTACAGGCATAACGTTTAAGTAATGCATGACATCATTTCGATTTTTGTCAGGATAATACTTTACATAATAATATAATTTAAACATTAACCGATTTTCCATTAGCCTATACGATTATTAACCGATCACTAACGTACACTAAAATAATTAGAAAAGTCATAAAACCAATTTCATAAATGAATGTAGCCTTATAGGCTAACGTCTTTAAGTTAGTCTACTATAAATTGTTACCCAAAACTTTAATGGTCAGTTATGAGTAAATCAAAAAGCCACGACCATTGTCTTTTTCTCTCTCTCTCTCTCTCTCTCTCTCTCTCTCTCTCTCTCACACTTTTTCATTGTATTTATTCCATCTGATTTTTGGCACCTAAAAAGCCTTTGTATTAAACCCTCATGACGGATAATATATTTTTTCACACCTAATTTCTGCTTGATGCTTTGGCATCGGCTGGACGATTTCTACCCAACTTCCTTGAATAAACATCAACAACACATGTTTTCAGTAGGACTTACAGGAAATCAATTCTTCCAGAAAACATCTGATGCTGGTAAACTCCAGACCACTAGAAACACACCAACACAGCAGACCGCGCAAACCTTTTCACATTCTTACTGAAGACCTTTATATTTTGTTGTTGTAGAGACAAAAGCGTAAAATAAACTAAACGTAACAATATACGGACGCATTCTATTGCTTCGTTTGTCACGTGAAAGTCGAGTTCTAAAATTCTCTAAAATCGAATAGACGGGAACTTTAAATGCGTATTGATGTGAATATTATACTGCATTATTACATAAAGTCATTACGCGGTCTTAAAGACCAATAATAGGCCTATGTATCGGTATGAAAAAGAAACCAAAACCTTGGAAGGGTGGAATCTGGTATGGGAACATGTTAAATGCCTGCTTTGAAATACCATCGCTCTGTAATTTGCATATACCTGTAGGAACCTCTTGGGATTTTTCTTGGCCTGCGTCTGATGCCTTTGTTTGCCCTGTGGATTCTTGTTGTGACCGACTATCCCTAAAGCTCAAGGCTTTATTTCAGTAGTAACCCCCTCCTTCGCTGTAGTCTCTCTTGTTATCTGCCAACAGAATACTAATAAAATCCATTGACTCCAACGTGTCTGCTCGCCTGTCGCCTCCTATAGCCTCTTTGCACGCAGCCCTACCAGGCTTATGCATGCAAACACATCACAAAATAACATCTGTCTGACTTAACCCTTTCCTAAGAGTCCAAACAGTGCGATATCACTGCAAACCTTAGATTTGTAAATCATTTCAAACGGAATTGTGCAACTCATAAAGACAGGCTGTGGCAGAAAGCAAACAGAGCAAACGAGGAAATATTTTCAATTCGCATTTATTCAGTTTGACAGAATAACAATAAAACTACTTACAAGAATATAAAATGGTTCGAGCACCAGTCTCTGTCTCTCGACGTAACACGAATTTAGTGGTTCTGCTTTATTTAAACACATTATGTACAGCTTTCATCATTTTCTACAAGTCTATATAACTTATGTCCTGAGTCTCTGATGCACGCAACACCAGCCCACATTTTGGGTGGTGAGGCTGATAACGACACAAATTGGGGTTCAATCGTTCTTTAAAACATTTTTAATATTCACCTGTTAATGAACAAAACGTGAAAATAAAGGAAGTCATAAAACATAATAATTTAAAACCACTCTAAACTTCCTTTACATTGTTTAACCTACACCTATATACATTGTTATTATTAATATTACACTACTGTTATTTCAACACAAAGCATTCATCTCCACATATATGCGTTTAAACAGTATACAAAATGCCAACACAGGTGTGATACTCGCGGAGCATCTCTCAGCTTATTTATATTGAGTTTTTCAAAAGTCCTTTCCCTCTTATTTTAAACTCTTCCATCGGTGTCTATTAATACACGGCCCCCACGCTCTGTGGTGGTCCTGGGTGGTGAACTGGATGCTGTAAATGTGATCCCTGCTGGTACCAGTGATTGCTGTAATCTTCCATGTAGGGGGGTGTGGAACTGAGGGGTGGCTGCGGGATCTGTCCCCGGTTGACCTGGCTAGAGTGCGCGTTACTGTCCCAAACAGCCGGGGATGGAGGCGAGTTGCAGGCCATGGAGTCGCTGGCGTTCGGGCTGTGCTCCAGCGGAACCTCGCCGTTCTTGTAAAGTTTCTTGAACTTGGATCTCCGGTTCTGGAACCAGATTTTGACCTGTTCAAAAAAAAAAAAAAACGATTCACGTCAGTCTTGTTTTGGGCATTGAAAATAATATTAACTCAAATGAATCGCTTAAATTTAATTGCTGCCTTACATTTTTACAAGAAAACTGTAAACTGGTGCAAAAGTATTTCACTTTGAACTGGTTAAGAAAGGTTTGGGGGATCGGGGGCTTAAACCAACCCCGCAAAGAAACAAAACGATGGGAGGTCTTGGTACATGTAGACTTATGTGCTATTATTTATTTGTACATATATCTACACAAAACAATATGGTTTGATCATTTCAGTAGTATTTCGAAAATATAGGTTACAAGTTTTTCACCTTTCCATAAATAGGGTAGACAATAATGATAAGACGTTCAAGGAGGTAACCATTTAACAACAGCTAACTTCTGAAGTTTTTATTTTTTTACCATTTATTATGTATTTAACATAATTATACTTGTATCACTAATACATGAGAACATGTTCGTGTTTAAAATTATTTTAGACAGACTGCGTCACGAAAATACCTTTAAGCTACATTCATATCATTTTAAAATCCTTAACAAAGCCGAAATGACTTTAAATTAAATAATTTATGTAGACAACTGATATGAAAATATTCTTAAATTTTATTAGAACTATAATGATGACTTTTTTTTTTACAATGCACATAGGCCTATTGCCAATATGTCCAGACAAAAATAAATTGTCGATTTGTCATATCTTGTTTATAACACTTTGCATGGCGATATTTTTTGAAAGCATAACAAAATAAAGTGATTTCCACATATTTTTGTTGCAAACACTGCAAATAAATAACAATTATTCATTTAATAATTACGATGGTAAAAATATGAGCAATAACATTTCAACACATCTGACATGAGCAATGTTTTATGACCTGATAAGCTTGCTACTTCTCTTTATCTCAGTGTGCTCAGTGTCAGCGATAGAAGTTTAACAAATCACTCAAAGCTGTTAACGCAATGTCAAGTGGCAGCCTAGTAATGAATTATGTTAACAGAACTGTAGATGAATTTGAGCTCCAGTATTACCTGTGTCTGCGTGAGCCCCAGCTGTGCGGCGAGCTCGGCTCTCTCCGGCAGCGCCAGATACTGCGCCTTCTGGAAGCGGCGCTGCAGCGCGGCGAGCTGGTAACTCGAGTAGATGGTGCGCGGCTTGCGGATTTTCTTGGGTTTTCCGTTTACCATCCGAACTTCAGTCTCTGGTTCCTCTTTGACTGGAAAGAATAAAATTATAGATCACGTTAAGGCAGAGTAAGATTGTTACAGAACCTAAAAGAACACCGAAAGCCGACTGGTTTCATTTTGGGATTGTGACCAAATTAAAAAAAGTCACTGAAATTCATGCATTAAACAAATCTGCTTCTTAAAAATTTGACAAGCGACTTTATATGAGTACAATAAAATGTATGTCAGTTGTGGCAGGCAGTATCAGATAAAGAAATGTCAATTTGATACGCTATAGTTAAATCATTTTTAAGTTTGTAGGAATGGCTGTACATTTGTAGGCCTACTTCAACAATGAAATATACCGTGACATCTAGCCTAGACTCAGCACCGAGTAATAATGATTAATCGGGTTGCAATAAAAATGTCATAATTGTTTTACAGCGACCGCAAGCCTCGTCATAAAGTAGAGCAACTTTCTACCCTGCTTAATATATTTTATGTACATCAATCCTTCAAATAAATAATAATAATACAGAGTAGCATGCTCAAAACAAATTAAAGAACCTAAATAATTCATAGTTTTTTGAGAAACGCGAAGGCTTCTCAGAAATCGAGCCGCTCAAAACTATTTTTATCATCTTTAGAAAATGCCTATTTTACACCGATATTAAGAAGAAAAATGCATATAGACCACCTCTGGCATATTTAAAAAATAAAATAAATATTTCAAACTCTCACCTGCGCTTTGTGGTGGCGTCTGCAGGTCTCTGTTGTAATGTCCGTATTGTCTGTAAGTATTGTAAGGGTACTCTGTCTTGGTGGGGTAAGGTCCGACTGATGCCCCCATCCCAGACAGATTAAACTGATGATATGAATTCATCTGTTGATGGTATGGAGGACTCTGGTAGTATTCGTGATGGCTGCTGTAATAACCCATGTCTGTGGCCGATGACTCTGGAAGAGTCGGAGAGTCCTTAGAAGTCGGATGGCAACTCATAGAGCCTGAAAGATCGGTTGAAATACCGGGTATCTTCCTTTCGTATGTCGATCCACTCATCCTTTAGAGGGGAAAACAAAACAACAACGATCGTCCACTTTATTTCCAGGGCAGACTTGAACAAAACATGCAGACATTTAGTTCAGGACGCAGCTTGTAACACAAAATCCTCGATGAGCTGCTTTCTCTAACTCCCTCGGTTGAAGCACTGAAGGTAATGGCAGGGATCTAGTATGAGAAACTCTGAATTATAGGGAACATGGGTGGACGCTTTGCTCCTATTGGCTCCTCGCTTCTCTGTTTTTTCTCTCTCCAGCCCTGAGGGCGAAGCAAAAACTGTTCTCCGCCTCGCGCCTTAACGTCTCCAAACTTCAGCATTTGGGGATTTCGGCTGTTATAGTGATAATGAAGATGCGAAATGTTGCAGATATATTAGTAGAGCTGCAGTGAAGTAGGTTGAGCGTCTGTGCAAGTTAGTAGGCTACAACAGAATTATGTTTTCTCGTTGCATAAAAAAAGACTAGCTACATTAAAAAAGCGTAAGCACGGACCTTTAAACCTACATTTGAAATAGCCTTCATCGTTAAATGCTAATAAATGTCCCTTTCGAATGCATTATTTAATACGACTGAATCAACATTAGACTACATCCCATACAGTTTTATTTATTTATTTATTATTATTTTTTTGAGTCTTATAAGTTAGAAGTTGAGCTATAAGTTAGAATGTTTAAGGTAGCCTAACAACTGCATGCTTTTTAAGTGAATGACACTTCAGATTAGAACAGTTTTACGTTTCTTTCCTGAACCAGGGCTGCTGCAAAGAAACATTCAATAATATTTTAATATATAATCATGTATGTGGAAGGCCAGACGTGGCTGTTTAAAATCTTCAGTAGGCTACAAACAATAATTGATTTGTAAATGTAACGAATGTTCACTGTACTGCTGGAAACATTCTAATCTCATCAGTTCGCTCTTTTCTGATTGAGAATGGCTTTGGTGAAAGAGGTTGGATGAGTTTATCTGCCTCACTGATCACCCCTGCGGCTCTCACTTGTGTGTCCTCTTTATTAGGGCAAGGCGTGGTACCAGAAGTAACCTCTAGCACCCAAATAACCTTTATCAGCCACTGGCCTATAAATGTAAACGAGGAATAGAGGATGAGCCGACCTGTTTACTGCTGCTCGTTGTTTTATTGTGAGTAGCGTATGCAAATGCTGTGCACCTGAACGCACTGTTTGACGGTAAACGTGCTCCTCCATGTGTGAACTTCATCGGTTTCAGTCGTGGCTTGTAGTCAAATTCCATAAAGTCTTTTGAGAGACATGCAAACCATTCTTGAGCTCCGGGACATTCTGTCCGATGTCAGTGTCTGGTCTGGTAGTTTTATTAAAATAAAATAATTAAATTGTGAATAAATAAATGTGTTTTATTTAGTCAGTCAAGCATAAAATCGGCTTTGCGGAGCTAATGCATCAAAATCACCATCATTAGCCTACTGTTTTTATTTCAAATTGGTAGCTTTTGCATACATTCTCGTTTAACAGTAACATCTAAATTTATTGGACACGTAATGTGACATTAATATTGCTTTGTAGCAGCTGTCTTTTAAATTCCAAATCCTACGGGTCCAGGCATGTTACAGCTGTGGTAGTTTTTGGTGTGATACTGCCTCCTTGTGGCTGTAGTGCAATAAGTCATTGCTGTTCCAGATGGTAATTCGTTAGAACTATATTCCTCCTCAAGTAAAGGAGACTGAATGCTTGTATGACAGATCCCATTTCTGCTAAAGGCCTTTCTGTGCAGGAGAGACTATAGGCATAGTCTTTTATGAGGGCGCTCTCTCCACCCTCAATACCACGACTGAGGTGCCCTTGAGCAAGGCACCGAACCCCCAACTGCTCCCCGGGCGCTGCAGCATTGGCTGCCCACTGCTCCGGGTGTGTGTTCACCGTGTGTGTGTGTGTTCACTGCTGTGTGTGTGCACTTGGATGGGTTAAAAGCAGAGCACAAATTTCGAGTATGGGTCACCATACTTGGCCACATGTCACTTCCTTTCCTTTCCTTTAATTACTGTCATATTTTTATTTATTACATTTAATTATTATTTTAATATTATAGCCTATTTATTATTGTTTATTAAGAATGATCTTCAATCAATAGTTAATGATGTCCTAAGTATTCACTGGTTGGTTTAAAATGTATTATTATTATTATTATTATTATTATTTTATTAAACTGGATCTACCTTACTACACAGTGAAAACCAGGGTTATCGTGGTAAAACTAAAACTAAAAATATATATTTTTGTTACTTGAAATACAATAAATGTTAAGTAAATTATAATAAAAACGTATTTTATTTTAGATTTTTCATTTTCATTTAGTTCAACTTTTATGTAAAATAAGTACAAATTTAAATTATATACATGTTATAAACTAACAATAACTAATAAAAATGACAAAAATGCACAACAAAATTACTAAAGCTAACTAAAATGAAAATGGATAATACAAAAATAAAACTAATTCAAAATCTTAACAAAAACTATAATATTTCTCGATGCAAAAATAACACTGGCAGAAACAGATTGCTTTTCAAGCAGTAAAAAAAACATTAGAGTTCATTATTGGAAAAATGCATGTCAAAATGTAATGTGTAATTTAATGTAGGCTGTCGTTTTTCTTTGTAATTATTTGTGAAATTTACAAATGTTTAAATTAAATCTTACACCAAACTGTTTTCAGTGTACACTGTTACACCAAAAAAAAGTAAATGAATAATTTAAGTAATGTAAGGTTAGATCAAATAGAATTTATTTAATATGATTTTTAATTAGCTATTTATTTAAGCTGGGTCTCAAAGGGGGGGGGGGGGGGGGGGGGGGGGGTTGCTAGTTTCTATATGTAGATTGTAAAAAAATGTGTGATGTAATACTCTAATCAGCAGGTGGCGCCAGTAACGCAGTTTCTCTGTAATCTCACCTGCATTGTTTTATTGTAAGCGTTTTTCAGTTTTAATTCAGGAATTATAAATTATGCTTTAATTAATAAATCATGATTAATGACCACTATAATAATAAATAATGATGCTTTTTTGTTGTTGTTTTTTGCTTTGCTCTTAACCTCTTAAAACCCGAGAAAAAAGTCTTAGGAATTTGTTTTTTTTTTAAATATCTTAAACGGGTTTTCTCATTATATACAATGTATCTATAAACTAAATCTAATTTGCATATCAATGTGTTTTGGGGGCAACATGTAATGGAAAAAAGAAGTGTAATAATGGGAGTAATAATTGACCAGATTTTCATAACAATATATGATATTTCATAGAATATTGAAATATCATTTCTTTCCCTATTAATTTGTCTCCCAAAATGCGTAATAAACATGCTTTTAGTCCCGGTGTACTCATATGAGGACATGTATGAAATCAACATCCTGTTTCATAACAGACAGACATATTTTGATTTGAAACCCCATAACATTTTCCTGAGATGTTGATTTATGACACACAGTTTAAAAATTAGACAGATTTAAATGATAACTACAAAATATGATCATATTTCCATAAGAATGTCACTAAATTAATTTCAGACATATTTGAAGACCAATGAGAGGGAGTGGTCGTGGTGAAACATCCAATCATTTGGTATCTCTGAAAAGCCCTGAATGTGCTCTGTACAGGACATCCAGACTTCAAACTGTGGCATGTATTGTCTCAGAGAAATTAACTAAAATATAATGTCCTCATATGAGGGTCTTAAGAGGTTAAGAGTGCAAGTTATTTGTCTTTTTTTGTATTATAAGGACATTTGTGCTATTAATACATAATGGTTATTTCTGTTGTTGACTTATTTGTTCCATTACATGTAAGAACATGAGTAAAATAGTTTTACTTCCTTCTTCACATAGGTTCATTGTGGCTGTTATCTGAGTATAGTCAAGAACACACACACACACACACACACACACACACAGTGCCTGGAATGTGACTGGCAGAGGATTAAAGATACATTGTTCACACTTTCTCTTTCCTATGAAATCAACTCTGGGCATTTCTCTGATAGATCATGAGTTATGACAGTCAGGGGCTTCAGCATGTTAAAAATGACACGGGCTCCTTTGAAAGTTCTCTTGTAGACCTTCTTTGTTTGATGTTGGAAGTGTTTAAACCTCTCATTTGTGGCCTGGTCAAAGCATTGAAGTTCTTCGGGGAAGCCTGCAATTACAGGATGAGTGTACAGTTCCACTGGTCAGCCAGGTTGAGCGCAGTCTTTTGTTGTGACGAATACAAATGGTTCCGTCTTTCCTCCAAGTGCGTAATTTCCATTAAGCGCTGGCAAATCCGCCGGAAAATGCACGCAGCTGCGGCTTAACACACTGCCTTTGGCGGGTAATGGGTGTTAAATTGTTGGTGAATTAAGCAGTGATGTTCAGATGAAAACATTGGAACGGTGTCTGGGTGTTTTAGCAATATAAAACTTCCTCCGAAGTACATAATACGTGCATGAAATATATTAGTTTACAATACGCTTTAATACAACTGTGTATGTATGGCTTTTCGAAATTTCCCTATATGATGCGTTAAAAACGTGTGTAAAAGGTAGAAGTGCGTAGCCTACTGTTCTTCCTTACATCGCTCACAAACACTAACTAATGAAGGGAGGATGAGAGGAAGTTTGGAACTTCATTAAGGTTGGAGAGACGGGCAACAATAGCCCTCCCACTTGTGTTTTTCTCTCTTTTTGTGCGCTGCACAACCAAGTCCGTTTCTTTGAGGAAAACATCAGAGAGCACTCTGGGATAATGAAGGTTCTCTACTGAACATCAGGAGCTCTGCATGTCATTCATGAGTCATGAGGGAGGCATCTTTCAATCTCTGAGCTGAATTCAGCTATGAACAAAACTGGCACATAAAATAAAAAAAACATAAAATGTGTTATATCTTTGAAATTAATTAACCCAATTAGCATACAACATTGATAATATTGAATGTTTACATTTTTGTCTAATGTTTAATTGATTTTGAATGAATTATTCAGTCTCTCAATATATATATATATATATATATATATATATATATATATATATATATGAGTTAATTTGCAAAACAGATAACTCTGTTTTTAAAAATCATGGTTTTTTTTTTTTTTTTTTTTTTTATCCTGCATTCCAATTAATATCAGTCAAACTGCAGTTGGGTTGTTTTGATTAAACAATAATAAAAAAAAAACAAAACAAAAAAAACATGATAACACAATAAAAAACACGATTTATGAGCATTAATAAAAACAAGTTATCTGTTTTTGCAAATAAACTGTGTGTGTGTGTGGAACATAAAATGGTGAAATTGTGGACCATTGGTCAGTTAAAAGAGATTGGATGGCAAATACTCTATTTCACATAATATTTGCTATTAACCAACAATAAAATAATTACATGTTCAAATTACTGATCACTCAAAATGTATACAGCACTCACACACAAATATATATTATAACATTTTATATTATATTTTTGAGGTCATATTCACTCATTATTACATTATTATTAAATGTACAAATATTTGATGTTTGCTTAGGAATGAGCATGAAAATATAACATGCATGTATGCACATACTTCAATATTTTATATTACACATTCATGCTAGTGAACCTATTCACCCTTGCATTAGAAACATCCAAAAAAAAAAAAAAAAAAAAAAAAACGAGAACTTTATATTATTATGTCTTTATTAAAGGGACAAACTTAATGTGGGAGCAGAATTTTTCAGTGTTTGACATGGACATCTCAGCTGTGCTTCCAAATACAAATAATATCTGTGTGTTTTCTGTTTCCTTTTACTGAGATCTTTGTTTCATTCATGCTGTAAGGTAGAGTCTTCCCAGCGTGTTGCAAGGCTGCTGTGGGAGGCAGTGTTGGGGTTATAAGCTCAGTGCATGGGGTGTTAAAGGAAAAGCCCCCAGTAATTCACTCCCAGAGGACCACAGCTGTCAAAGGAGTCAGTTAGCAAATGACTGCCAGCTGTGGCTGGATGTTGTGAATGAAGCCTTTGCTTGATGCCGCAAAAATTGATTCCAACTTTCTATCTTAACCCTCTTTTACCCACAAGCACGTATATGAAGAAAAACTCTAGCGTTTACCATCTGTTTACAGTAAGCTAATGATTTCTGAGGATATTTCTGCATCTCATGCGTTAATCTTTACCCCCTTCATAAGTACAGCTGACCTCTGACCTTTAGCCTTACATCCTCTGCACCGAAGGACCCCAGATCACAGCAGGTGCAACTCCTTTCTGCTGCATGTGCTTCTGCAATAATAAATCACTCTGCTAGATTCACTTCTTTAAGATCATAAACAGATTTTTCTTTTTAAAATTCTCATTTTTGGTGCTGTAAAACATAATTTCCATTAAGCTTTAGAAACAATGTGCTTCTTTGGTTGCTCTTTCCAGGGACTGTTTTGTTTCATTTAAAGGAATGGTTCACCCCCAATAAATGACAATTAGCTGAAAATTAACTCACATTCAAGTCATCCAAGATGTAGATGATTTTGTTTCGTCATCAGAACAGATTTGTTTAAATGTTGCCTTACATCACTTGCTCACCGATGGATCCTCTACAGTGAATGGGTGCCGTCAGAATGAGAGTCCAAACAGCTGATAAAAACATTACAACAATCCACAAGTAATCCACACCACTCCAGTCCATCAATTAACATCTTGTGAAGTGAAAAGCTGCATGTTTGTAAACAAATCCATCAAGACGTTTTTAACTTCAACCCATTGCTTCCAAGCTAAAATATAAGTCCTCTATCCATAATATTGCTCCATTCTCAAATGGTCTCATCTGAATCAGGAGAGAAATATGCACAGAGCAAGCACTGTTTATAAAAAAGTAAAAAATAAACAAGTAAGTAAATAAATAAAAAATTGGGTGAACTATTTCTTTGAGCATCAAGTTTGTCTCAGGTGTTTCTCTTAAAAATGTATAACTGTTGACAGAATTACAAAGCTATAAAATGAATGTAGCTAGATAACATAGCTCAGATAATGAATTCAGCTCAAATTAAAAAGTCAAGAATGTTGTATATAAACAAAAATATGAGCAGAGTTTGGAAGATTGTTGTGAGATTACATGCACTATTAGCTAAAAAAATAAAATTTAAGAAACAGAAGACCTCTTCATTTGCTTCCCATTACTGTCCAGGAGAAACAAATGACATGTTAAGGAGGTTATATATATGGTATTTCTTTTCTTAAAAAAAAAAAAAAAAAAAAAAAAAGCTGGCTTTTATAACTACGGAGCTAAAAATGCCCACTCGAGGGTGTTCCACATGCCTTCAAAATTGTATTTAAAGATATTTAATATGCATCTAATCTGAGAGTCTATTTATTAATAAATATCACATTGCCTCTCTTCAGCAAAAATAGGATCTGTTGTGTTTTCTCTGAAGGAAAGTCTGTTCTATTCTTTGGTTTTCCAGCTGGTGTCTGTAGGAATAAGCGGCACAGAGGCAGCTGGTTTCTCTGGGTGACGGGAGCGGGCTTCACAGGAATGTGTTAATTTCGCAGGACAGACTTATTCTGAACTGCTGGACAGAACAGCTGTGGTGGGAGTGAAGCGGTCCCTCTTCTCTTAATGAACTCCATCATCTCTTCTCATTCTTCAGCACCTCTCAAGCCCTCAGCAGCTACCATGGTGGCATTTTGTGCAGCAACTGCTATATTGTTCAAATATTTTTTATTAATTATTTACCAAAACCAATGTGAGTGAATCAATAGCTAGTCTCTAGAATAACAATGAAATAGATATTAATAATGGAAATATCTGTTTTTATACCTGAACAGGAGTTACAATACCAAACAAATAAATAAATAAAATAAAACTATAGAAATAAAAAAGTGCCAGTTAAAAATATATGAATAATAATTTTTGTAAGGTTAATAATAATAATAATAAATCGATTAATTAATGTGTTTATTTGTTGATTTTGTTAATGAAATTATAATAAAAACAAAATAAATGTTAAAGGTAAATATTAATGTTAATAATAACAGAATATGTCCCTAAACTGAAGTGCTACCGATTTTTTCTTTCTTTCTTTCTTTCTTTCTTTCTTTCTTTCTTTCTTTCTTTCTTTCTTTCTTTCTTTCTTTCTTTCTTTTTTTTTTTTGAGCACATTTAGATATTTATGGACATATAATTTGCCCTGTAATAGAATCAGCTGTAGATGGGAAAGTATTGCATACAGTCTAAAGAATTGTCCGTTTCCTGCTAAAGATAATAAAATGTGTTATTTGTAGAGTGTAAGGTCTGGCCTCCCAGACTGTTCTGTTGTGTTTGCTTTTGTGCCAGGCTTTGGCCTGTTCTCCCGTGCTAATGAATGGACATAATGATCTGAATGAGAGATTCAACTGAGTGTGAAACATGCAGGTTTGTGGAGCGCTGTTCTTTCTGTTCAAAGAGAACAAAGACCCGTTCTAATACTCAACTCTTTCCTTCCTTCTTTGTTAGAAGCACTTTAAAATCCTTGGGATTTCTCAGACTTTTTATCAATCTTTTGTTGAAATTCTACCTCAAGCATTACATCAACGAATATGGAATTGTCCCACTTCAAAACAAAGCCAAATACCTGCTTTTACATCCCACAGACATTCTTTAAACTCCCACCTATGACACTTTCTATTCAGCACAAACAAGCAGAAGATAAGTTGAGATCTACAGTAACCTTCCCATGTAAATGATAAATAACATAGGCTACTGCTATGGACCTGCAGCTGTTGCTTCACGAGTTCACACTTACATATAATAATAACGGAGCAAATTTGCGTATTTGGCGTGCTGGGGGAGGGCTCCGAGCTCGGAAATCATTCCCGAGCCCGGGGTACTCCCCTCGACCGGGGAGAGGATACGAGCTCGGCATTTAGCCCAGACCCAAAGTGCTCCCCCAAAACGCTATTATTGCAGGACAGCAGCTGAAGAGGGGCTTGATAAGCCCCCAAAAACTTGCATGGCTTAGGCTGAAGGGATGCTGGATACTGCTGTGGTAGTGGTACTTCTGTGGAATCTGGAATAAGAGATGAGAGGGAGGTAGAGATGCAGGCTCCTGCGGGAGCAGTCACTGCTGCGGCAGTGGAGGAATATAGAAAAGGCTCCTGCGGGAGCATTCACTGCTGCGTCAGTGGAGAAATATAGAAAAGGCTCCTGCGGGAGCGGTCACTGCAGCGGCAGTGGGGACATACATATAGGGCTCCTGCGGGAGCAGTCACTGCTGCGGCAGTGGAGAAATATAGAAAAGGCTCCTGCGGGAGCAGTCACTGCTGCGGCAGTGAAGAAATATAGAAAAGGCTCCTGCGGGAGCAGTCACTGCTGCGGCAGTGAAGAAATATAGAAAAGGCTCCTGCGGGAGCAGTCACTGCTGCAGCAGTGGAGAAATATAGAAAAGGCTCCTGCGGGAGCAGTCACTGCAGCGGCAGTGGGGAAATACAAATAGGGCTCCTGCGGGAGCAGTCACTGCAGCTGCAGTGGGGAAATACAGATAGGGCTCCTACGGGAGCAGTCACTGCTGCGGCAGTGGAGAAATATAGAAAAGGCTCCTGCGGGAGCAGTCACTGCTGCAGCAGTGGGGAAATACAGATAGGGCTCCTGCGGGAGCAGTCACTGCTGTAGCAGTGGAGAAATATAGAAAAGGCTTCTGCGGGAGCAGTCACTGCCGCGGCAGTGGGGAAATACAGATAGGCTCCTGCGGGAGCAGTCACTGCAGCGGCAGTGGGGAAATACAGATAGGGCTCCTGCGGGAGCAGTCACTGCTGCGGCAATGGAGATATATAGAAAAGGCTCCTGCGGGAGCAGTCACTGCAGCGGCAGTGAGGAAATACAGATAGGGCTCCTGCAGGAGCAGTCACTGCTGCGGCAGTGGAGGAATATAGAAAAGGCTCCTGCGGGAGCAGTCACTGCAGCGGCAGTGGAGAAATATAGAAAAGGCTCCTGCGGGAGCAGACACTGCAGCGGCAGTGGAGGAATATAGAAAAGGCTCCTGCGGGAGCAGACACTGCAGCGGCAGTGGAGGAATATAGAAAAGGCTCCTGCGGGAGCAGACACTGCAGTGGCAGTGGAGAAAATACAGATAGGGCTCCTGCGGGAACAGTCACTGCTGCGGCAGTGGTTGAGTACAGACAAGGCTGAATGTAGTGCTGTTGGAATGAATGGAGTGGGGATGGGCCGTTGAAGGTGGATATAGGTGATGTTAAGAGGGGTTGGCTATGAAGGGTCTGAAGTTCGGGTTCCCAGGGATGTATATCATTAGAGGGGTTGGCCGATTAATGTTTGGTGAGCTTCCTTGATGTGGGAGCGGTCTGATCGAATATAGCTTTTGAAAGCTTCTGACGACCAGCGACCAAGCGCTTGAATGCTGCTGGGAAAGGCCTTTATGGGCCGCTGTGGTTGCTGCGCCTATTCGGAAAGAATGGCTGGAAAAGTTTTCGGCTGGGGTACCAGATAGGAGCAGGACTGACTTAAGGTGCTTTTGGAACCAAAAGCGAGTGACGGGGCAGTTGGAGTCGTCTGTAAACAGGGGGTCGGATGGGAGTTTGGCCTGTGATTTCCTGAGGTGGAGGAAAGCTAGGAGGGCTTGGTATGGTAATATGGGCGATAGGAGGTTGAAGATGTAAACAAAGTGGCCTTCTTTGACTGGCCTGTTTTACTTTGCTTAATGAAGTAAGAGATAGTTTGATCGTCCAGCACCGCTAGATCAGAAATAGTGGAATGACTTTTTTTTTTTTTTTTTTTTTAACTGGACAAATCAAGCGGGCGTGAGCACCGCCACAAAAGTCACGAATATGCATAAACCGGCAGCGCTGTCTTGAGCATCTACCCGTATTGAAACTGATGCAGATCTGGCTGTCGGAGAAAAAATGGGCGGTGGCGAAGTAAAGGAAATGGGTTGGATGAGACATTTGGAATGCTTGGCACGTAGCTGGTGCATTTGGGCGGAGATGATTCTGGGCATGGGGGAATAGATGGGTTGATGAAGAGGCATAAGGTGGTGGAGTGGGAAATGGATCGGCAGACCACGCATGTAATGTTACGGCAGCCTAAAATATTCTGTTATGGAGTTCGGTGTCCAGGGCTCCCCAGTAAGGGGCTTGATTCCACTGGGCCACTCGAATGGCGCATTTAGCTGCAAATAGTTTGTGGTACGTATAGAAGTGGGAGCCTCCGTATGATAATGCGAGTTTGGCAACTATCGCGAGATAGTCACCGAGCTCGCGTTTTCTGTGGGGAAATTCGGTGCAAATAACTTCCGTGTAGCGGTTGAAAGCAATCGTGAATTCGGTGAATGATAAGATATGTGACAGGTTGATAGCTGTGTTCTTTAAAGTGACGGAAAATTCGCCGCAGTCAATTTGGCGATCAGCGGATGGAGGTGAAATTGGTGACAAAAAGGGAAAAAAGGTCTATATCCGCACCTGACAAGATCTGTGTCCTGATAGAGTTGGCTACGGGGGCTGGTTCCAGTGCGAGCACATTTGGCGGGATGGGTAGGGGTGTGGCTGAAGAAAGTGAGAATGGACCTCGGGAGGAGGTAAGGGGAAAGTTAGTCGCCGAGGCAGCTAGCGGAGCCATGCTTGTGCTTGGAAAATTTAGAGGATCAGAGGAAAGGGAGGGGAAGAGAGGGGGAATGGTGGGCGCTGGGGCTTGCGCTGTTAGCGGCTGCGTGCTCGCGCTTGGGTAAGCTCGGTGAGCAGAGGAAAGGGAGGGGTGGAGAGGGGGAATGGCGGGCGCCGGGGCTTGCACCGTGGTTAGCGGAGGCATGCTCGTGCTTGGGTAATCTCGGTGAGCAGAGGAAAGGGAGGGGAAGAGAGGGGGAATGGTGGGCGCCGGGGTTTGCGCCGATGGCGGAGGCATGCTCGCACTATGCGTGTGTGGTGGGGCTGCTCAGTGTTGCCAAATTCTTTCGATGGAAAGTAGCTAAAGCCAGTTTGAAAAAGTCCTCGCCGCTAGCGGAGGTGTGCTCGCTCTGACGCGGCGGCTTGTGGAGGCGAAGGCCAGCTCTTCGCCAGGATGGGTTACTAGCTCGGTGGCTCGAGGTGGAGGGTGGGGGCTGGTGGCAGCAGCATCCGAGGTGCAGCCGAAACTTGCTGAAGGTCTTCTGGTGCGGCCTAATGGCCGGAGGCCCGTCCCCGAGGGAGTGGTGAATTGTTCTGGTCATGAATAAGGAACAAGCCCTGGCTTGTTTTAGTCACTGCTTTGGACGGAGGTGAAGAGTTTGAAGGCTCCCCAGACTGGAGAGAAGCGTAGAGGGCGAGGAGATCCGGCTTTGTAGAAAGACTTGAAATGATGATGCTGGCGCTGGTGAGTACCTGGCGAAGTCCTGCCACGGTCCAATTTTCCGCGGCTGGGGCGTAAGAAATGGCTGACGTGAAGGAGGACGCTGGAGAAGGTGGCTGACGCCTTGAAGATGCAGGTGATGGCGTGCCTCGACGCCTGGATGTATGAACGGGTGCTGCGCGGGAAAGCCGGCGGCCCCGTGTTGCAGCCGTGGGCTCGAATGTGATGTCCTGCGGAGCACTGGTGCAGAGGACAGCTGCTGGTGATGCAGGAGGATCCGTGGTTTCAAAGGAATTTTTGTTTACGAAAAGTTCTGTCTCTGACATGGTTCTGCGATTGGGTGTGTCAATGTTGGAAGACGAGAGATAATGATGGTAAGACTGCTTGGTTATTTATAGGGATTCTCTCTCGTGCTGATTGGATAGGTGGTGTAATTGCTGATGATTAATTGGCCGTGTTAATTATCTGCGCGTGCTCCTCTCGAAATTTGTTAATAAAACATTACTTATTTTGAGTCAGTCAGGGAAGAATAAATTGTTTAGCTGGTGAACTGAACAGAGAGTTTTATACGGAAGAATGAATAATTGCACATTTTTACCTCACAATTCAGACTTTTTCCTCAGGACTGTAAGATGTAAACTCAGCATTCTGAAAGAATTCAGAATCGTGAGGAAGCCTATAAATTCAGAATCTTACAATTCTTTTTTTCCGCAATTCTGAGTTCAGTTACTTCTCACAATTCAGATTTTTTTTTCTCTGAATATACATCTCGTAATTTTTGGTTGTTTGTTTCTGCCACGATTTAAAATAAAAAAGGTCATTGAGACTTTTTCACAATTCTGACATTGTTTTCCCCTCACAACTACAAGTTTATATCTCACAATTCTGACATTTCTTCTCTTAATGGCACAATGTTTGTTTAAATAAACAATATGCGTTACGACAAGGCACGGCACGGCACGTTTCTCAATTTGCAGCCGGTTCGCGACACAATCCAGTTCGCCTGGCCAAGAACTCTGCTCCAAAATGTGAACTATTCTGCTTGAGAAGAGGATACCTGGAGACAATACACAGAAAGAAACCCTGGAAACATAAAGACAGCTGTTGATAATGCAGGAGAGCTAGCAGAAGTCAGAAGAAAGCAGTTTTGAACTCTTTTCAGGGAATTGGGCTTAATGTTGAAAACATGTTTCTGCTTTTATTTCACCAGTACTATCACTGGAGTTGTTCCTAAATCACTTTTTTCCATTACAGGAAATGAGCATATCATCCTTTACCAGTGTTGGGCAGTAACTAATTACTAGTAATTTAGTTACTGTAATAATATTAGTTTTTGCAGTAACTAACTAATTGCTAATACGATTTCATTAATAATATTACAGTTACTATCCATAAAGTTAGTTTTACTTAGTTACTTAATTACTTTTGATGCCTCGACCCCGCTGATTTAAAATCCATCAATCAAATAATTCCTCGGTTTATTTTCATAGTTTTCTTGACTCACACATGCATGTGATGTCCCTAGTGCTGCAGGCAAGCTTGGAATATAGAACAACTTACATTCAGCAGATAGAAATATTGCATTATATTGATTTTGTCAGGAAAAAAGATGATCTGAACACTGTTGTGTAAATTGTGGCTTTACTTTACTCTGGCATTACATCCCACCCACATCCCTCTGATCAGCATGCACATTATATTACTATAATTAAAAATCTTTGTGGAAAATTAAACAGTTTCTTACAAACTTATGTGATTTGATAAAATACATAATGAAATATAATCGTATATATGGGTAACGGAAAAATTACTTCAAGCTACACATGACAATTAATGAGATTAATACAACACTTCCACTTGAATGTTACAATCAATCACTATGGAGTGTTTGTAATACCTGTGATCCAATGTGGATTTTGGTCAAATGATGAGGAAAAAATATGTTATTATTAACACTCTAGAAGAATTTTATGTGGAAGATACACAGTTACAACTTCTGTGGGGCGTGAAGAAAAAGTAATGTAACTAGTAGTGTAACTAATTACTGTTGCCAGAAAGTAATAAGTAAAGTAACAATATTACTTTTGAAAGGAGTAACTAGTAATGAGTAATATATTACATTATTTGAGTAACTAGCCCAACACTGTCCTTTACTGTCCCAGCAGTCAAAGAGCCTGTTTTCAGCTCTTCTATGAAGTGAAGCATGCAGTGATGTCACGCTGTGGTGGGACTCCATCACTCCATTGAGAAACTGCAGTTTGATTTATTACAGGACAAGCACATGGATTGGAAAGACTGATCTACATCAGTGATTCTTAACTCATTTTTCTTTAGGACACAGCTTTCACATTATACTACAAGTCCATGTGAATTTTCATTATTGATTTTAACAGGTGTTTTACTCATATTTCGAATTATGCATTGCATGTTAAGTAAATATCTGTAAACTTAACGGATAATGACCTGGCAGAAAATTACCTGTACCTTTTACAATTTTTTTTTTCTTTTAAAATGTAAGCCTATATTGAGAGAACATAAGTCAAATGAAATTAAAGCACAAAATTTAAAGTCAAAACAAACTGTGCTAGTAACTAGAGTCTCAAAAAAGCGTTTTTATAAATCTGAGACTCCAAAGACACCACCACTTCAGTTTTGCACTTAATCTTTGTTTTTTGTATATGAAGGTCAGACAAAGTCGTCTTTGTTATCAACACAATAGAATGTGCACAACATGAGATAACCTAGCTCAAGATTATATTATTTTGCCCCAGTACTGACACTGTGAAATATGCTAATATGCGATTGTTATTATAAAGTGCTATTTTTACCCGATCAGACACATAAAATGTTTTTTTTTTTGTATAAAAGAATAAATTTATGTTGATTCAGTACTGTTAAATAATATAGTAAACTTGAATATAACCAGGTAATTTAGATGTGAATTTAGATTTAATCGTATTTAATAAATAATGATGTGTAATTTTAAATGCAATTAAAATCTTTTGTACATGACTAAAATAAAGAGAATGAGTCAATTCTCATTCAGTCCATATTAAATGATAATGACTACAATTCATTGTTAATGTACAAAAAATAATAATTCTGAAAAAAAAACTATGGTTTTCGAGGCTTTAGCAGATTACATCAAATTATGTATGAGATCATGTCTTTCATAGTGCCTGCATTCCTCTCTGAGCGAAGACCCATGCACTGATTACACAGAGAGGGGGGTTGAGTCGTAAATGTACAGAAAGTGGGCTGAAACAGTGTGATGTGATTTTCTCACACAGTTCTTACAACATGCATCACATAACAAGCCCCTATTGTCCAATATCTGATATGTTAAACACATGTAGCACACACCCAGAGCTGAGAGCCGGTGGGAAACAGCTATACAGCCTCGGCTTCTAGCCCAAGTTACCACCAAAAACATCAATACATACATGTGACTATAAGATTAACTTGATTTATGATTTTTATGATTTTATAAATGCATATATATTAATACTATGGGGCTGTTAAATGCTTGATCCTGATTGGTTGACAAGCCTTTTAGGGTGTGCAATTTATTTTTAATTACAGCTTTGAAGTAGTTCCACATTACAGTTACAAATCAAATTATTTCAGTTATTTCAAATGTTTATTTCAAGCGAACATATATGACCAACAATACGATAAAAAAAGACAATTTCCATGTTTTCCTGACTAAATTACCATTTATTTTTTATGCAAAACGTACTTTCTTTCTCTTGCACTCTCTGCACACACACACACATACAGTGCAGACACACACAAGCACAGAAACTTCTTGTCAGTACTGCCCTGGCCTTTTTTGCTTATATAGTTCACAACTGTAAAGCTAAATGTTTTTTTTCTCAATATATGAATATGGCAATGTTGCTGTTCTTGAAGCAGTTAAACTTACAGTTTCACTATTACTAGAGATGCATAGACTCAGGCAATTCATAACTGCATATCAATGGCTCAAGCCTCTAATACACACTAAAATCACATTATCAGTAAAAAATTAGTTAGCAAGGTTGTATTAAAATTATTTTTAAAAAGTCATAGTAAAGACTTATATTGTTAGAAAAGATTTATATTGTGAATAAATATCAGTCAAAATCAGCATATTGTTATTAAAACATTCTATTTGTGTATTTTGATTTTTTTTTCCTTTTGTAGGAAACACAGCTGGTCAAGGAGGAACACTGAGGAACAAAACTGTCTGATAAAGACAGTTTGAACCAAAACACAAACTATTTTCCAAATAGACTATTATCTTCCCCATGCAGAGCCTTGAAAGCCTCTAAGCTCTGAAAACCCTGCTGACATTTTTGTGGTCTGTATTTTGCCATTGTTTCACTGCCTTTTTTGTTCACAAAAAAAAATGCATGAATTAAACCGGAAGACATGGATTAGACATGTCAGAACAAGAGCTATACCATCAACAAAACCTTGTGTGTGCATAATAAATGATGGTTGTGCACTTGGATTAATTGTGAGGTATCAAATTCTCAGTTCCTATAAAGTTGCTCAAACAGTCAAGCATGGCACTAACTACTGCACAATGACAATCAATGACTCAAACAATGACATATGTTTGGGAAAGGTCTGTCTGACTGGCTGACCCGTAGCCGTAGCAGACCGAGTGAATATTCAGGAAACCAATAATAATAAGGAGAAGAAGAATCAAGGAACAAGCGTATTTGAGAGCTATTTAACTTATTAATTACTTATTTTGATTTAAAAAAATGAATAAAAACTTTTCTCTCCTCGTATGTGTAATTGTAAGTGTAATTGGTCCTTCAGTTCATTAATATTTGTTTAAACTAATTTGCATTGAAAAAATTCTTTGATGTTATAATTTACTGAGATTAAACTGACACTATCAAAAGTGAGAATTAATCTCTTAATTTAGAGCAGTGGTGGAGGGCCACATTTCTGCAGAGTTTAGCTCCAAATCACACCCGCTCAGAAGTTTCTAGTGATCCTGAAGACCTTGATTAGCTGGATCAGGTGTGTTTGATTGGGGTTGGAGCAAAACTATGCAGAGCTGTGGCCCCCCAGGAACTGAGTTTGAGACCAATGATTTAGAATAAAATGCAACTGTTTGGTTTTTATAGCATTTCTACATTGTCTATATGCATATCAGTCAAAAGTCTTTGTCTTTAATTCATTGTACTTATTAGATTTGATGCCACTTTTAGACTTAAAGAGTCACCATTTCTTTGCAACAATCTTAATGTAACGAATTTAGGCCACAAAAACTATTACTAACAGATGATACTGTGTATCATATTAACAAGAACATATTATATATTCTTATATATTATCCAGAAATTGCCATACTGTTTCTGTGATACAGCAAAATGAAGCAGTAAAGGTCACACTAGAGCTGGAAAACTTGGCAGGGCTTTAAAAGAACTCAGTGTCGTCCTCCACTGACACACATTTGGAGAGCATTGCGCACATAGCAACCAGGGTCTCCATGACAACGGCAGGCCTTGTCATCTAGGTGCGGACAGGAGTGAAGCCACTGACCGAAATCCTGAAAGCGTTACGCACTGCAGATCTGCTCAGTGAATCTGCAGTAATAGATTATAGCCTCTCCAGCACTTCATCACTGATTTCCTTTTGAAAGATCTGGACTAAAGTCAAGCAGATTCAAAGCACGTTGTTTGCTCTTCAGCCGATCCAGACTATGTTTGAGTTATTATTGTTTGAGGAAGCCGCAATCTGTCTTTCTTTTACTAGACATTATATATCGTTCTATTAAATATTTACTGTGGCAATGAATAATTGCTCAGTCTCAAGTGCTTTTGTCAGTATTCATACTCTTTTGTTTGGACAATGTTTGCTCAGCCTGTTTACGCCAACTGACAAAGTCTGAAACGGATTTACAACTGATAACCCTTAAAGACCTGAAGAAATAATCAGAGGCTGTGGGGTTCAAGAGTTAACAGCACTGTGCCGTTTAAGAACAACGTACCAAGCGTTGAAGTGAACCGAGATCAGATTTCTCCCTCTCACGTTCATTTATCTTAAGTGCCTGAGCTGATCTGATTGAGAAAAGCAATGAGCATTGCAAATGAATATTTATTTTGGGTGGACTATCCCTTAAGCCCAAAGTATACTTTGGCTTTTATGCATACATAAGCGTCATCGTACTGTGCACATTACGTAAATGTTGTCACCAGAATAGTACGCCCATATTGTACACACACCATTTGATTTTGCTGGAAGTGCTGGATGGCACTTCACACTCCAGTCCAGTAGGCGGCGAGAGTGTCTTCCTCAAACACCGCAATCATATAATATCAGAAGTCTCAGGTCTGTACACACAAACATGAATGTTCGGAAAATTTGGTCTGATTTCTTCAAAGCAGTTTGTCTATTCAGAGCAAAAAATGTCAGATGGGCTCAATGAAAATTCAGTTTTACTCGCTAACAGTAGGTGGCACTTATTGAAAAGCAAAATATCATGGTTACACAGTCTGTTTTTTTGAGCACCAACAGCAGCTCTCTGGCCATGACTAAAAGCGCAAATCTTATTGGGTGGACAGAATTTTTTGCAGTGGAAAATAAATTCTGAGATTCATTCATTAAAAAAAAATGTTTATTGCTCTAAATTTGCAACTGGACATTCGTCTTGGAGTGAACATGCCTGTGTTGTTTTGTCACTTTTATATTGTTGTTGTGCATGAAATTATTTCAAAATTGACTTTTGTGCTCCTTTTGCTGGTATATAATGACAATATTTTTATTTTAGGTGTAAAGTTTATTTGTTGGCAAATAGCACTGTTCTATTGCATTTGCATAGTTTTTGAGTTAAAAGAGAAGTTAAACAAGGAATAAGGGCACTTTAGGGTATACTGTATCACATATTACATGTGAGTATGTACTATGGTTGGACTAAGGTCTTCCTGTGGTGAACCTCAGGGCACTAGGGGGCTTTGTTTTCCTTGAGAAGTCAGGCTGGTGTTGGTTTACTCAGGGTCTCGGCCTGAAACAAATACAACTGACACATCTATTGCTACAGCACTGTTAATATACACTGAATAAAGGCGAGATACAGATCTACATAATTAATTCACGAGTCATTTGTGTCGCTAGGTCTCATTTGCTGTGTAATATTCACACTCACGGATCCAGCTCAGCGTTCCCTTCATGCATATGTAAAAATGTTCTTGTCATGTACAAGACTTATATCTGTGTCCATTGAGAGAACAGATCCCGACTAGATTTACAGAGCTCACGGTATCATCTGTCAGGCTGAATAGATGCAGATATAAATGTGTGGTTGCTTCAGGTGCGCTGAGGAGCCGGAGGGGGTGTACTGAGAGCATTTTACAAGCCTGGATGCTTTACTGACAAAAACACTGGAAATGCAAAGCCAAAGGATCCAGTATGGGGGAAATCCCACCTGGAGGAAAACAGTCATTAAAACAAGATTTAAATGTGATTTCTGAGGAAAATGTTTGTTACCAGCAAAATGATACGATGGCTGCCAAGGCATTGCTTGGGTGTTCTGGGTGGTTTCTAGGGTGTTGCTAGGTGGTGCCTTCCAAGTCTCTAGGCTATTCCCATCTCTAGTTATAGCTCATGTGCAATCTTTTGGATATTTACAACTATTACTATTTCTTTACAATTTCAATTCATAACTATTTTATATTTTGGCAAATTGGTGGCTAATTTAAATCTAATTTGTTTGATCTACTAAAGTATAGCCTAGTTTGGTAAACTATTAACTATGGCTTTTGTCTCAGTAAACTCCTAATTTGATGCTTATTAATAGTTAGTAAGGTAGTTGTTAAGTTTTTTAATTTGGGTATCATTTAAGTCTGTAGAAAGAAATGGGTATGCAATAATAGAGATGTTTGTCTTAACAAGCACCACTAATCTACAGACTATATTTAAATCTGGTTTTGAAAGCTGTTGGATATGAAAATCTTTACCCCAGATATATTTCCTGTAGAGTATCTCATAGTGTGATTGACTCTGCCTTTGCCATTTCCATTGTTGCCCAAAATATTTTTAGTGTTTTCATTGGAATGCCTTAAATGGATCATTCTAAAACAGTCTAATGATTTTCATGGGCAAGGCTTAAGGAAAACCCAGAAACGTCCCAAAAGCACATCTATAGGGAATATGAATTTAGTAGCAAATAAAAAAAACAAACAAACCTTTCCAAGCCTTTTTAATAGATTGAGATCTACTTGGAGACTCGTATCTGCTTCTGTGTTTTCCCATGAGCTGGAGTCTTCCTCCCTCTTACAGAAGCTGGGGCAGTCTGTCATTTTCCTGTGATCTGCTATCTACAAAGCTATTATTTTAGTTCAGTGGGTGCCCCCACTGAAAAACTCAAGGCATGACAAGGCAGATCAGAGAGGGAGGGTGGTGGTGTTAAGGTTCCATGACACAAGTGGAATCAAGCCTTGACCCAAATACACAAACAGGCCAAATGAAAACTAATATAAATCTCTGGTAATGTTATTTGAAAGTTAGAAAGACTTCATGTGAGGTCACTGATTCATTCCAGTCTGTTTCCTTCCCCAGTATTTGTTAAGTCGATTCATGCTGTGATGACCTGGGGTCAGTCGTTTGTTGGTGATCTGTTTTGAGTACCGTTCTTATCAGGACTCTTGTGTGATGGCAGTTCTGCTCCAATCAGCTCATCTGAGGGAGTCAAGAGTCTTGATTCTCATGAGGAGCTGAACAAAGACTTTCTCAGACTGATAATTAATGAGAATTTGCATACGGCTTTCCAAAACAAAGCTTTTCAGACCGTTTTAAAAAGGTGGTTTTTAGGGGGGAATGGATACATTTTTGTCGAGTTTATCAGTAAATGGGTAAATCACAAAAACCTGTCAAAAAACATCATTCTACATTTGTATTATTACCTCTCTTTTGCACTTGCAGTGCTGTAGTGATGTCCGACTTGTGAATCATTTGCACCAATTCTGTTTAATTATTCAGCTAGTTGAGAACTGTTTGTAGTGTATTTCACTTTTTTTATTTGAAAATACAGTTTTGCTTAAAAACAAAACTTAATTAGGAGCATTCCATTGTGATATTTTATTGGCAATTAAGCACATTTTTACCCAATTCAGAAAAAATAAATACTTATTGTAATTACAAAAATAGCCTAATTACATTACTATACATATTTAAATTCAAAAGTGTTTATGCATCATGATAGCATTTGTTGTACTCACTTTATACTGATTTTATTGTAAAAAAAAAATATATATTATTACTAAAGGACACTAAAAGGGTAATGTAATCATTAATGTTTGATTTTGTTGTGAAATGTGACCTGAACATGTTTTCTCAGGATTCACCCATGCACACCATGTTAAAATTTGAATAACAAAACCTTGAAAAATGAAATCTTATGTGCGTGAAGGCTTGTGTGTAACAGTGTGTGTGTGTGTGCGCGCGCGCACTACTGCCTTTAAGGGCTCTTTCTCTCTCTTATCAGACTTGTGGGCCATATCTAGTCCTCTATTTGGAGAAGCAGGGCTGAGGTTTGGTGAAGTGTTGCGGACAGCGGCAGGTTGTGTGGAGACGGAGATCCGAGAACAGCAAGAAACACCTTACTGCTCAGTGCCAGAGAGTGAAAGAAGACGCTTTCCTATGGCGTGTGATTGATCTATTCAATCTCATTGGCTTTGGTTGTGCAAGTGGCAGAGAGAGGGAGAGAGAGGGGAATATTAAATATGGCTGGAAAGTCTCTGCACTTGTGCGTCTTGGTGATTTGCGCGATTCAAACAAACACTGGATTTAACATTGACGTGCAGTTCCCGGTTATCAAAGAAGGAAAAACCCAGGGCAGCTTATTTGGATTTTCTGTTGCATTGCACAAACAGACCGAAAAGACAAAGAAGAACTTGTAAGTACCAGGATGACATTACATATGTAGAAAGTTGCTTGTTTTGCTTCTGCGCTAGTCTAAAACGAGGAATACAAATGACATATTCGACATCACAAACCTTTAGATATTTATGCTCCTTGAACGGATTCATCCACATGCATTAATATCTAGTTTTGAGCATCCAGATAAACTAAAACAACCTCTCTTTCGCACCTGCAGCGCTGTGGTGTCTGATTCGCGAATCATTTAGACTATTGAACCGATTCTGTTGAATGATTGAACTGATTTGAGAAGCGTTTGTAGTCTAGTCACTACATTATAAAGAATGATTCAACAACATTATAAAATGTCTAGAGTAGGCTACTAAATATTATCACATGATTATTAAGTTCTAGCTTGTCATTAGCTAGTGCAAGCTTTGAAACGAACCGAATGGTTAAAACGAATCGCCTGTTCATTGCGAGTCCTTAACTTTCACAAACTGCGCAGACGCCATAATTTAGCTACTCATCTGCAGTTTTTGTTTTTATTTTTTATCTGAGTTGTTCTGCTTTATATTATAGCCTAACTGAAGTTCTCTTGAAGTAAATATGCTATAAACAAAATATAGGCCACCAAGCTTGATACTGCCATGGTAAAATCACCAATTTTTGGGCAATGTCATGTTTTTCATAAATATGATAGTCATTCAGCATTATGCTACAGTATACGTCACAATACTGACATCTGATGCCATCACTGAACCATCACAATACCTTTTTTGATCTGCTATGTTTACTTTTAATTTAAGTACAGTTGTATACTTGAACATGAATATAAATGGCACCGTTTGATAGTACTGTAAACGGTGTGCAAGCTGTTTTTATGGTCTATATCGCTTTTCAATTTCTACAGTCTTCTAGTTACCCTCTGAGGACATTTGAATACAAATCCGGTGAAATAGGACGGGTGTTAACACGCCAACAGACGCCAGGAACAGTCAAAACAATAAGACTGTGTTCAAACCGTGTAGCCAAAGACAGGACAGTAGAATGCTGCAACTTTGAGATCATTGCATTATCTTTCTCCCTGTTATGAGAAATGAGACATAGGTCCAGATGAACCTGTATATATTTGCCGCTGGCTATGCCAAAATAAATTACACCTCGGACATGGATTTATAGCTGAATGTGGGCAGTGCTTTCATTTCAAAGAAGGAAACAATCGGATATAAACATAATCCTTTCTTTAGGCTTTTAAAGCTGTTATAAGATAAAGTCTGATATCAAAAGTGCACAGATTTATTTTCTTGCTTTAAAGTAGATTTCTTCAAAGATATGCAGGTTTTGTACGACAGAGCTTTGTCATGCCTTCATATCCTGTGCCGGTATAACCTGTTGCCTGCAGACTGTTTATGCTCCTGATAAACCTATTACCCTCTCGGTGGCTGCTTTCAAAAGGAAAACTCTCAGCAATGGCCCCCTGCTATATTTCAAAGCATGTAGCACCAGAATTAGCAGCACAAATATGGGTCAGCAGCACCTCGCTTTAGTGAGAAGATGGATTGCATGTGCTGTATATCATTGTTGCTGATGTATTTTGTGAAGCTGTCAGCTATGCCTCTGTTGTGGGATGGTAGGGAGTTCCCCTAAATTGCTCTTTCCTTATTTGTGATTTCCTGATAATTTAAGAGCCTATCGTCTAGTTTCATCTACAGACCCTGATGCACTTCAAAGAACAGAGGAATCTCCTTGGCGCATGTTTTAGTGATGACGCTGCTTTGAAAGTAATCACCTAAATCACTTCACCTCTCTGCTGCATCAGGCTGTTATAAATTTGCCACTTAACGCAGTGTTATTATTAAGGACTGGATGGATGCTGTGCCCTCTGGGGAGCGTGATATTGTCCAGGCACTGAAACCTGAGACGGTGAGTGTGTCCATCTCTCATAGGCGGATGGGGACACTGGTACAGAAATGACATTTAGGATCTGTGTCAAGGATGGCTAGATGGGCAGATGCGCGGTTAAAGAAGACCCATCTGTGTTCACTTTAACAATCTGCCACTTAAAGAGATGCTTTATATGCTGTAAATCTGTACATGCCAGCTTGTGAAAGGCCAGCTAATAAAGTCAGCACTGTACCTGTATATAATATATATATATATATATATATATATATATATATATATATATATATATATGATGTCTATAATGTTATTTTGTAAAATTTCTAAAATAAAGTGCTTATATTTGTTTACAATTAACTGTGAAATTGATTTTAATTATGCTGATTTGGATTTTTTTGCTAAAGATTCTTTAAAATTATTGAAATTAATAAAGTTACAATTACATTTCTAAATTCTGACTTCATGCATGTCACTATTTAAAATAATTAAATTATATAATAATTAATTAATATAAATATGACATATTATTATAATAATACTATTTAATTTAAATGAATAATTATAGACAGATTGCTTGTAAAATAGATTAAAATTGATTCTGGTTAATCCGTTATTATTTTAGTTTAATTTAGTTTAATTTAATTTAGTTTAGATTTTTAGTTTTATTTATTTTATTTTTTATTGTGCCCAAACAGGATGATTTTCATTAGAGAAGAGTATCAGATTTGTTTATTAATTTATTAATGTACTTATTTTCTGCAGTATTGTAGTTCAAGTTTGGGATAAAAATGTTCTTATGGAGGAAAATGAAGTTGTAATAAGAAAGGCTATATAATATATCTAAATATGATATTTTGATTTAAAAAAAAAATATGCAACTAAAACCATTTTTGACATCAGTATTTCATCGTTGGGAAGAAAACCTAGTTTTCTTTATGGTTGACTTTTCTCACTTTTCTTTAGAGCTGAATTTTATTGATGCATCTTATGAGAGAGATCTAATCAAATCTCTCTTTAGGCCATGTTTGTCTAAGCAGGACACTGTGCAGACCCCTCTTTTAACTCTGCATATCCTGAGAGATGGACTGTGCTGGCTCAAACTGAAGCGTTTTCAATGAAAAGAGAGAAATAAATAAATTTCTACTGTATGTTTTCACTGCTTTTCTGCATTTGTCAACCAAAAACAAAATGTCTGCATGTTCTCACTTCAGAGACAAGAATTTAGCTGAGCATGAGGAGAACTTTTAAGTAATGCAGAAGTGCAAGCCATTGCCCATTTACAACATGCATTTAACACTGCTTTAGTGTGCAAAATGAAGACGTGTAAGTTTGAAAAAGACAAGGGAGGTGAAGGATGAACGTTTATAGTTTTTGAGGGAATACAATGCAGTTTCATTAACTAAAACTAAAAAAATGTTACTTGGAAAAAAAAAACTTTAACATTACTAATTTTTCTTTGACATTTTAAAAAAACTAAAATCAAATAAAATGACATATTATTAACTTATTACTGGTAGCTAAAACCTTAAAAAACATTTTTGTTAATTGCAAACAAAACAAAAAACTTTTGTACATTATTCTACAGTACTAAAATAATGTACTAAAATAATGAAATAAAATAATAAAAACTATATAGACATTTTAAAAAAAATAATAAAATGACAAAAACACAACAAAATAATTAAAACTTGAACTAAAAATAAAGTGAAAATCTAAAAATATCTCATTTAAATATTGACAAAAACATATAATTATTAATTTATTATCATTAACTAAAACTAAAAAACATTACAAATAAAACACTAATACTAAAAATGTAAAAAAATAAAAAATACTTAAAGTAAAACTTAAAAAAAATAAAATAAGGCATTTAAAAAAATAGCACTTTACCAACTTATCTGATCCTTTTGAGTAATGGAGAATCATCTTCATATCACAATTGTTACAAAATATAAGGAAATGGGACCAAACGAGAAAATGAAAAGGAAAAGCTGTTTGCAGCTCATTTTGCTTTCATAATCTGTTGTATTTTATTCATTTAGATCGTTTGGATGATGAGAAGTCATCTCTGACAGGTGCTGGAGAAACTAGGTTACAGAAAGTCAGAGAAATGTATTATTCTTCAATAAAAGCACAGACAAATACTTTATCTTTGGAATAAAGCGCACCGATGAATCATGCACAATAAGACCAAGAATATGCTTTAAGGGCTAAAAGGGATCAAAGCCAATTTTAAGCCTCCCAGAATGAACTGTTCATATCCCGACTTGATCCCTTTGCAGAGATGGCAGCCTTTCAGAGCACAAAACAAATATATAGCCCCCTTACAACCTCTTTAAACAGCTCGTTCAGCATGGAGTGCCCAGTGCTGCTTTATCTTCTCATTCTGTGCAGGAGCTTGTGGCTCTTTGATTGGTTCTTCCTGTCCTCCGACCCTGTGGAATGCTGAGAATTCCTCATCCTGCCCTGCTCAAGTGGGCCTGCCATGGTTGCAGGTTGGGACAGGACCGAAAGAGAGGAAGAGGCATTTGGGAACCTCTCAAACAGAGGAGGATTACAGCGCTATTAGAGGCCTGCGAACCAGACATGCACAGTCATTTTCTGCCTCAGAGAGAGAGTTTATTAAATGCTGCGCTTTTGTTTTGTGATGGAGAGTAAGATCAGATCAATGGGTCTGATTCCTCTGAGTCACGCATTTAATTAAAAGAAGGAAAATGTGTTGCTGAGCCAGACCATACTGTAACTGTCTGCGATCTATAGCTCAAGGCAATGTTTTTTAATTTGACAGGCATGATCTTCGCTCTCAAAATAAATCTGTTAATGAGAGTTGAAACTCTTAAACATTCCATCTCCCTCTTATAAAACATCACTGTTGCTCCATAAATAGTTCAAATAGTCTTTAATAGTCACAATCCTCGCTGGCGTACCTCCCTCTTTCTGATTGTTTAAAAAAAAAGAATGATCTCTAGAGTAAATGTTTGCTTGGACTTTCACATTCCCAAGATTAATTTCATGTCACTATATTTAAACGAGAAAAATGCGTTTGTTTATGCATGAATAAACAGAGAATGAGCTGTTCAGTGCATGGCATGAATACGTGAGGTTTGGCAAGCCTCCAGCCTTCTCGTTTTTCATCCCAGCAGTTCCTCTGTTTGATTCATATGTGGGTCTTTGAAGGCTCCAGCTGTGTACTGTGATGATACCCTGTAGGATTCTGTGCTGACTTGTTGACTGATGATAATGGTTTATTGATGAAATGTCAAATTTGAATGCAGCGACAATGGCATTTATCATTTAGACATTTGAGACATCAGCAGTATCTAACTAAATTTAAGTGGTAAGTCTGTGCCAATTCTATTTTTACAAAATGGAAAATGCCTTCAGGGACCTATTTTAAAGCAAGTTTGTCCAGAAATGATCACTTGCTCATCCTCACATGATTCCAGACCAGTAGGATATTTTTTCTTCCTTGGAAAACACTAAAAGTGAATTTTTGATGAAAATCCTGGCTGCACTGTTACATATAATGTAAGTGAATGAGGATGTGTGCTGTCAAGATATTGAGTTGTCATTTTTGTGTGAGCTATCAGTTGTACAGGATTTGGACTGGCATAGACCCTGAAGTTATTAATTGCTGATTCAGACTCACTTTGTGATTCTTTTACACAACCGGAATGTAAAATGTCATAGATGTTCCTGAACAAAAATAAAATATAATAAATATTAAATATAATAAAAAATCAGATGTTCGTCTTACATAATTACCATGACAAAATCAGTAGTTATTTTAATATCATTGATATATAATTTCTTATTATTTTGTATTTGATTTTTAAAAATATATTTTCCTTTTTCACTTTGATTTTAAATTTGAAAGTTATTTATTTATTTTTGTTTGTTTTTTGTTATTTGTTGTGTGTTATGTTATTTTTATATGTTTATATGTGTTACTTTTTATTTCATTCATTTTTAGTTTTAGTTATTTTAGAAACTACACACAAATATGAAATGTTGCCCAAATTATCTGGGGGAAAAAACACATTTTTTTTACAGAGCAATATCACAAAAATCACTTTTAGAGTGATTTTTTTCCACCTTATGAACAGCAAAAATTTCGACAGCCAATCAAAATCTACACTGTAAAAAATCTAAAGTTGAGAAAACTTAAAAGTTTAAGTCAACCAGCTTCAGCAGATTTGAATTTTTTCAACTTGTTTTTAGTTTATACCACAACAAAAAAAAAATCTACAAAAATAAGTTGAGAACTCAAAAAAATCGGCTGAAGCTGGTTGCCTTAAACTTTTAAGTTTTCTCAAATTTTGATTTTTAACAGTGTACACACTTAGAACAACTAGCAGTGAGCTCAGAATAGGCATAGCGTTATAGTATGTTGGTGTGGATGTAAATATAGTTACTGTTATACTTTTCATTCTTGGTGTGAACAGCTGTTTTTTTAATTAATCTTATTCAGAATGATGTCAGTTCTCTAAGAGATGATACATTATTTTGTGTTACAAAATAACAAAAATCACCAGACACGAATCTGTTGCCATATGAGGAATTATGAATTTTCTGATACAGGAGTTGTGCTTGTCCATTAAGAATTTGTCAGCATGCTCCTATATTGTTGCTAGGGTGCTCAGGATTGTGATAGGATGTTGCTGGTTTTGTAATTGTCCTAACAGCATTAAGTGGCTCATAACATTTGGGGCTGAAGTCTGTTTTGCAGATAATCTTAAACTGAGCTGTAAAATATCTGGCCATCAAAAGACCCCTGTTGGGAACACCATGAAGTCCACACAGGGAACTGGCTTCAATATCTCATCCTGAGCAGATTATATCAGATGAGAAGCAGTGAAGGTGTCTCACGCATAAGTGAAAATAGTCACCCAGGGAGCTGGATACGTCTGGTTCCTCGCTCATCATTACTTAGTGCTCTCAGCAAACGTTATACAAAAGGCACACTTTTCAACACGTACAGGAGAATGCAGATGAAATGATGGTGAATAAAATTGAATTTAAGATAAAAGAAAAGAAAAGAAAGAATTACAGTATCTTTGAATAAAGAATTACAGTATCTTTGGTTTTTGTACATTTTTAGGATAAGTTTTGCAAATCACACATTGACATATGCCACTATCCTGTAATGGCTGAGCTTAAAAATAAAATGCTAATGAACCATGATTATTTTTTCTTCTCAGTCATTTTATTTATGATTGGACTTGTAAACTTTTGTATATTCTTTGCTGCCTTGTAAACACTGCTGTTTCCTTCAAGAAATTTCCATCATGAAAATCTAGCTGTTTTTTGATCCACCTTGCATATCTAAGGTCAGCGGTCACAGTGAAGTCAAGAATGCACTATAAGACTCAAGCGTGGCATCTTTGATGGTTTCACACGATGGCTGGTCTGCTACAGGAAGTCTCCTCAAGCACTGTCGCAAATGTGCAAATCAACACAAAGGCAACCTTGCAATCTGCAGTTCCCTTTCAGTCGGTCACTCCGAGTCACGTCGGATGACCGACGAAATTGGGATCTCGCCAGAGAGACCAATCCACTTCGAGTGTAACTAAACGAGCCAATGAACATTGGCATGCGATCATTGCATCCAGCTGCCGCTGATCACAGCGTGAGCATAAGAGGCAGCAGGTGCACCGTATGAGGAGCTTACAAGATTGTGGAAGGCACCTTTTACTGCCCCGAAACAAATCTTGTGGCTCCTCCTCCCTCACCACCCTCGATGGTGGGGCCGCTTTGGGGTACGCGGGCATCCCCTCGGTGGAGCGGTCTGTGGCCATGCAACTATGTCCAACAGCCGCTACCACCCTGCGGGGTGACCCGCGTCTCCCCTCACGGGCCTGTAAGTATTCGTCAGGTCTAACTGGCAGTGCTTATAGAGCCTGTGGGGAGGCGGCTTCTGCCCTCCACGCCATGGCGTTATTGCAGGTCCACCAGGCCAAACCTCGCTGCCCCTCCGCGGGTACGTCGGTGGCCCCGCTGGTCACGCTGTCTCTCGGAGCCTGGCTAGCGCTCCCCAGTCCGTCTCGGTGGCTCCTGCGGACCATCAGACTCGGCTATGTGATTCAGTCCGCCCGGCGTCCCCCCAAGTTCAGGGGCATACGGTTCACTTCAGTCAAGGCCGTCGATGCCCCTGTCTTGCGTGTGCGGAAATCACAGTCCTGCTGGCGAAGGACGCGATAGAGCCGGTCCCTCCAGCCAATATGAGGTCGGGGTTTCACAGCCCTTACTTCATTGTGCCCAAGAAAAGCGGTGGGTTACGACCGATCTTGAATCTGCGAGTTTTGAACCGTGCACTTCACAAGATTCCATTCAAGATGTTGACGCAGAAACGCATTTTCGGGTGCGTCCGTCCCCTAGATTGGTTTGCAGCAATCGAGCTGAAGGACGCGTACTTTCATGTCTCGATTCTCCCGCGGCACAGGCCATTCCTGCGGTTCGCGTTCGAGGGTCGGGCATATCAGTACAAGGTCCTGCCGTTCGGGCTGTCCCTTTCGCCTCGCGTCTTCACGTCTTCAAGTCGCAGAGGCGGCCCTTGTTCCCCTGAGAGAACGGGGTGTGCGCATCCTCAACTATCTCGACGACTGGCTCATACTTGCACAGTCTCGAGAGCAGTTGTGCGCACACAGAGACCTGGTGCTCAGGCACCTCAGCCAGTTGGGCCTTCGGGTCAACTGGGAAAAGAGCAAACTCGTGCCAACGCAGAGGATCTCTTTTGTCGGCATGGAGTTGGATTCGGTCAACCAGACAGCACGCCTCACCCAGGAACGTGCTCAGTCGGTGCTAAACTGCCTCAAGACTTTATCAGGCAGGACGCCGGTCCCACTGAAACACTTTCAGAGGCTTCTGGGGCATATGGCTGCAGCTGCGGCTATAGTTCCGCTCGGTCTGCTCCATATGAGACCGCTTCAGCACTGGCTCCATGGCCGAATCCCGAGGTGGGCGTGGAAATGCGGTACTCTCCGGGTTCAGATTACACCGGCCTGCCGCAAAACCTTCAGCTCGTGGTCAGATCCCTCATTCCTTCGGGCAGGAGTGCCCCTGGAGCAGGTATCCAGGCATGCTGTGGTATTCACAGATGCCTCGGCCACCGGCTGGGGAGCCATGTACAACGGGCACGCAGTGTCAGGGGTTTGGACGGGTCCCCAACTGCGTTGACATATCAATTGCCTCGAGCTGCTGGCAGTACGCCTTGCCTTGAGTCGCCTCAGAGGGCGCCTTCAGGGCAAGGATGTTCTGGTCCATACGGACAACACTGCGACCGTTGCGTATATCAACCGGCAAGGCGGTTTACGCTCCCGTCGCATGTCGCAACTCGCCCGCCACCTCCTCCTCTGGAGTCAGAAGCATCTGAGGTCCCTTCGTGCCATCCACATCCCGGGAGTGTTCAATCGGGCAGCCGACGAGCTGTCTCGAGCAGCACTTTCAGGGGAGTGGAGACTCCATCCCCAGGTGGTCCAGCTGATTTGGAGTCGGTTCAGAGTTGCTCAGGTAGACCTGTTTGCATCTCCGGAAACCACCCACTGCCAGTGGTTCTACTTCCTAACCGAGGCAACGCTCGGCACAGATGCACTGGCGCACAGCTTGCCCCAGGGTCTGCGCAAATATGCGTTCCCCCCAGTGAGCCTACTAGCACAGACACTGTGCAAGATCAGGGAGGACGCAGAGGAGAGCAGGTCTTGTTAGTGGCTCCATATTGGCCCAACAGGACCTGGTTCCCGGAACTCATGCTCCTCGCGACAGCCCCTCCCTGGCCGATTCCTCTGAGGAAGGATCTGCTTTCTCAGAGACAGGGCACCCTCTGGCACCCGCGTCCGGACTTGTGGAAACCCCACGTATGGTCCCTGGATGGGACACGGAGGTTCTAGGTGACCTACCCCAGGAGGTAGCACTCACTATCGCTTCAGCATGTGCACCGTCCACAAGACGGGCCTATGCTCTGAAGTGGAACCTGTTCGTCGAATGGTGTTCCTCTCACCATGAGGACCCCCGGAGATGTTCGATCAGAGCCGTGCTTTCCTTTCTGCAACAAGGGTTGGAGCGTAGGCTGTTCCCCTTCACCCTTAAGGTTTATGTTGCTGCCATTTCCGCTCACCACGACCCCGTAGAGGGGAAGTCGGTGGGGAAGCACGATCTGGTTGTCAGGTTTCTTAGGGGGGCCAGGAGGTTAAATCCTCCTAGGCCTCCCTCCCTACCCTCTTGGGATTTGGCATTGGTGCTAAGAGCCATACAAACTGCCCCCTTTGAGCCTTTGCAGTCAGTCGAGTTGAAGTTTCTCTCTATGAAAACCCTACTCCTGACTGCATTGGCCTCGATCGAGAGGGTAGGGGACCTGCAGGCATTTTCAGTCGACGAATTGTGCCTCGAGTTTGGGCCGGCTGACTCCAGTGCAACACTGAGGCCCCGGCCCGGCTATGTGCCTAAGGTTCCTACCACTCACCAGGTAGTGAACTTGCAAGCGCTGCCCCTGGAGGAGGCAGACCTAGCCCTAGCCTTGCTCTGTCCTGTACGCGCACTGTGACAGTACGTGGATAGAACTCAGAGCTTCAGGACCTCAGAACAGCTCTTTGTCTGTTACGGAGGACAGCAGAAGGGGAAGGCTGTTTCCAAGCAGAGGATGGCCCACTGGATAGTGGATGCCGTCACCTTGGCCTATGAAGCACAAGGTGTGCCCTGCCCACTCAGGTTGCGTGCTCACTCCACTAGGGGTGTCGCATCGTCCTGGGCGCTGGCTCGTGGTGCCTCACTAGCAGACATCTGTAGAGCTGTGGGTTGGGCGACTCCCAACACATTCGCTAGGTTTTATAGCCTACGTGTCGAACCGGTTTCCTCCTGTGTTCTCACCTCAAACGGGTAGTGGCACTGAGAGGCCCGGCTCAGAGTCGGCTTGCGGCGTCCTTACGCCTAATTCTCCAGAGAGTTCCTTAACCAGGCAAACCCTGTCGAGTCCTCCAGCACTCTGGCGTCCGGACGTGGCAGAGCGTCGGCGCCAGGCCTTTCAGCCAATGAATTCTTGAAATCTGGTGTGAGGCTAGTGCCCATATGAGAGACCCTGTCGGGATCCCAATTTCGTCAGGTCATCCGACGTGACTCGGAGTAACCGACTGAAAGGGAACGTCTCGGTTATGTATGTAACCCTCGTTCCCTGAAGGAGGGAACGGAGACGTCACGTCCCGTCGCCACAGTCGCTGTACCTCCGCTGAGCTGCCATGAATTAATGCGGTGCACCTGCTGCCTCTTATGCTCACGCTGTGATCAGCGGCAGCTGGATGCAATGATCGCATGCCAATGTCCATTGGCTCGTTTAGTTACACTCGAAGTGGATTGGTCTCTCTGGCGAGATCCCAATTTCGTCGGTCATCCGACGTGACGTCTCCGTTTCCTCCTTCAGGGAACGAGGGTTAAATACGTAACCGAGACGTTACTTGTGTTGAGTGCTCACCAGCATGGCAGAAGAAAAAATAGGGTTTTAAGTGTGGGCTGAGGTCTTTAGTTGGCTTAATTCAGCATATTCATCTGAGCACTCCCAAATGAGCAATGATACATCCGACACGAATTAGCTAAACAAGTTTCAGGTCAGCAGCTATTTTAGTCTCCTACAGAGGAAGCGAGAGGTGCTGGATGTGCTTTTCTGGGCCCTTCAGCATGAGCGTTTGATCTGTACGGATTAGAGAACTGCAGCTGAACATGTTCAGGTCACCATGAAATGTGTTTTGCTCAGGTCATTGTGGTCAGGTCACGGTCTCGCACAGCCAGACTTCTGACTTGTTGGCATAGAGTCTGGTCCACATTGAATATTCCGGCCAAGAATTGACCTAACACTGACAATTTTTATGAATGCTTGTGTTTATTTATTTATATTTTTATGAAGTAGGAAATAGCAATAATAACCTGACTAATGACTTTTATTAGGGCTGCATATTGCTAATTGCATTTTAATAGCATTTTGCTTTTCTATTAAGCATAATTGTCTGCAATATTGTCCCAGCAGTTATTTATCCTGAAATCAGTTCTTGCATTTCAGTTAACTTGCATTGGTAACATGTATAAATGAGGCCTCCATGTATAAAGTTATTTGTTTGTCATATAAATATCAGGTATCGTTCAAAGAACTAATGCTTAAATATGGAAAACTTTGGAAAATCCAGTGATTATCTTTTCATTAAAAGCTTTCATTATGGAATCTAGCTACTTCAGCATACATATTTTCCAAGTTACAGGACTTTTTGGATTGCAAATACTAAGAAATGTGAATTATTTAAAACTCTAAAATAACAACCCATGTTAAACCAAAAGAATTTGCCCAAAAATTGTCCCAACTAGTCAAACTGTTGTCTGAAATATTAAGGGTTTGTGAGTTACCAGCATGCATTGCAGCATGAATAAATTATGCGGTTACTTTTTTTTATATATAATGTTTTATAAACTCATCATTTTGCATTTGTTGATTCATTGTATCATAAGTATTGTATTCATTCGATTTTGTGGGAAAAAAATGTAATCTTCTGTTATGAAAATGTTATGGAAATGATGTAAATATGTGACATTTTCACACCAGTTATATTTCTCTGCCTAGGGGAAACCTGCACTTTTGCTGAGTGGTACTATTGAACTTTTTCTGAATTTATGAACAGTTGAATGACAGTAATGTTGATAGATGCTTCATAATCAGGTTGTGATTCTCCTGCTCAGAGTAGTAATTATGCCATTTACCAAAATCTAAATAGATTAAAGAGCTTGTTCCCGGCTTGAGTTGTCATATTCAATATGCCATCTGAGTGGCTGTATTACCCTGTTTACGATATTTGCACTGAAATGATTATCTAGTCAGCAGGGAACTTCACTGAATAATCCAATCACCAATAATCTAATCCATTGAACAATCTATTTATAGAAAAGAATCGACATCAGAGAGGAGTGGAGAAGAAGCCCTGGCGTGACGGTGCTTTTTAGTCTTGTCTGATTCTTTTTGTGCCAGTAAATTTGTCTTCAATCAGGGCTGTTAAATAATATCTTAAATATTATAATATAAATAATATGAAATATATTATTTCATATATTTTATATTATATATAATATAATATTTAATTTAAAAAAATTCAATGTGTGAAATGTAAAAGCAAATATACAAAAATATAAAATAATGCAAATACATTAAAAAAATTGAACGTTAAACAAAATAAATCAAGCCACATTAATGTGAAATTTTGGATGTCATAAAAATATTGCATATAACCAAAAAAAAATTGTATTAGACTATTTTATATTATACTATATATAGGCGGCTTTAATTTTCTCACTGACATGCGTTGTGTGAATGACCTGATATCAGTTCAATCATATCTCCATACAGGCGTAAAGATCCCAGGTTCATCTCGATCAATCGTCTGTCCTCCATTCTACACAGGTTAAAGTGAGCGTAACTATGGTGGAATCGGTGATTTTGAGCCATACGGGTTGTTTGGATGTTCAGTCTCAAACAATGTCTGAGTATCTGCTCTGATTAGTTTAGTTAGGATCAGCATGAACCTAAAAGTTGTCACTTTATCACAGGACTGCAATATTGCATTCCCAAACAGCACATGCACATGGAGTATCAATATTTATTGAAAAATCTGTATTTTTGACAATATTCCAACCTACTGATACCTAGTTGCTACTAACAAAAAAACCTAACATTGTCCTACAAAGCGAACATTTTTACATCGGGTCTGTAAAGTCACACTATATCGTGAAGCTGAAGCTTGTCACAGTCTTGCCAGTTCTTAATGCCAGTCTCACAGTTCACTAAACAGGCCTGTTCTCAGACATGCCCTAATTCCTCACAGCATTACTGGGACAAACTGAGGTCATGTTTTTGTTTAATTTTTCCACAGACTACTGTGGTTGATGGCCAAAGTTGCAGGAGTTTCCATTGATGTTACATGTTGCATGATTACTTTAAAGGGATAGTTCACCCAAAATTATCAGTCTGTCATCATTTACTGTTGTTCCAAACCTGTACAACATACTTTGTTCTGGGGAACACAAAAGAAAATATTCTGCAAAATTGATCTTATTTTGTCTGTAAAATAAAAGTCAATATAGTCCAGTTTTTTTTTGAACCCCAGAAAATAAAATACAGGTTTTGAATGACATGTTCAAGTGCTTTGTTGTCAGAGAGAGTAGGAATCATGAAGACAGCAGGTTTATTCTTTCATATTTCTTGCATGGGGAAATCTTAATAAAGCTGAAATGTAGTGAAGATTAAAATACAGAATCCCATTCGTTGGCAACCATGTAAACATTACCTGCACTATTGTATTCATAATGTGGCGGCAACATTACGTGTGCTAAAACATTCATGATGACTAAGAAGGGTCAAAATGTAAAATAGCATCAGGTATGAAGTGTATAATAAGTGATTTTATCCTTTGGTTACACCCAGATTCTCTGCTTTTGTTAATACAGGAGGCTTTTAAGCTGTGTTTCAGTAGATGAACCAGATATACAGGAAGTGTTGAGGAAACCTGTGAGAAAACAGTCGTTATTATCACAGTTTTGTTTGGTATTGCTAGTGATGCAGAAATTATCCACTTTTCTTTCAACGTGTGTTAGTTGTCCATTTAATCTCATTGCTGTCCAAGAGAAACAACTGAGATATTAAAGATACATAATTTGTGCTTTTTTTCTGTATGGACCAGTCATCTCATCGTTCCCTTTTCTCTCACACACTTACACACACACATAGCTGTGATGCCCATATCTGTGATTGTCTCCTGCTCTGGGAGTGTCTGTGGAATCTCAGATAAAGCTGGTAGTGAGTGATCCTGAGAGCCAAGGCCTCTCTCTCGTTCACAGGATGAGATCAGACTCTTACTGCTGTGAGCTATGCTTTTTATTGTTACTGCAGTACCATATACAGTTTTGGTCTGATGTGTGTCCAAGGTACCTCAAAGATACAGTCATGGCCAAAAATATCGGTACCCTTCGCAAATATGATCAAAGAAGTCTGTGAAAATTAATCTGCATTGTTAATCCTTTTGATCTTTTATTTAAAAAATTCACAAAAATCTAACCTTTCAATGCAGATTAATTTTCACAGCCTTCTTTGATGCCGATATTTTTGGCCATGACGGTATATACCATGGTTAAAAACATCTTTTTGGTACTTTTCTATTAGTGATATTGTCTGTTAGTGAAATATTGCATACTTATAGTTCTTTCTGTTAACTTAACTCACACAACACAATTTTCAGTATTAAATAATATAAAAAATTTATTTCACCCAAAAATGAAGATTCTGTCAACATTTACTCACTCTCATGTCATTCCAAACCTGTTGAACTTACATTCTTCTGTGGACCACAAGTGTCCCATTGGTTTCCAATGTAGTCCGATTTAGTTTGGACACCAGCATTTTTCTAAATATTATCTTTTGTGTTCATACAGTCTTAAGTCATAAAGGTTTGTGACTATTTGAAGGTAAATGTAATTTTTGAGTGAGCTATCCCTTTATGTAAAGAATAATGTAACAGGAGCTTATCAGGTCGTTCATTGTCTCTTTGTTTTGGCTACTCTGTAGTGTCTGAATTGAATGTGTGACGTGTCATAGCGAGCCAGGAACCTACTAGCTCCATTTGAAGGCTGCATTTGTTTTATGGAAGCAGCACCACACGTTACCATGTTTTTTGTTATGTAACTTTTTTATCAGGTGACTTACATTGTTCAATATGGCGCCTTGATTTAACACTGCAATCAGGCAGGAGAAAGGTCACTTGTAACTGAAATGCACACTTTAAAATCTTACCAATATTTTACATTAGTGGTGTATATTTTCTTACAACAGTAGTGTGTTTGGATTTTTGTGAACTACAAACCATAATCAGTTTTTGGCCTTTTGATATAGGCGCAGTGAGTTTTTGATGGTTTTCATAGTTATGTAGCAAAAACTATTTACAATTTTACTGTCTGCATACCAATAACTTAATATGAAAAATAAAGCATGTTTTTGTATGTTGCAATATTTTGCAATATGATGTTGCCTTTTTATTGGATGTTACAGATGTATTGGAAGCAGGTAAATTTGAATATGGCATTGTTTTATTATGTTGATTGTTGTATATCTGGATGGCAATAAAAGGTTAATGCTCTACTGCATTTAAAAAAGTAGCCTACCACCTAAACTACACTAAACCTAACCATTGTGACTTGTGTTTCACTGGACTCGAACCCGAGTTTAGTGGTGTACCAGGTGTGCTACCAAGCAAGTTGACTTCGTCACAAAAGGCAAAAATATGGAGCTGTTATGTGATGCAAATATATATATATATATTTGCATCAAAATATATTAATTTACAAATCATGTTCTGCGATAAAAGTCTTTATTGATCGATAATCTGCACTGTGTTAAAATGAATAAACATTTTGTTGCTTTACCACCACTATTTTATACACTTTTGGAATGTTGCCAAATGTAGTAGCCAGCATTTCTGCCGTTATTTTAGTTCTTTTCTGTAAGTGTTTCTCCCACTCCGCTGTGGTTTGCTCAGTGTAAACACTAAGCAGCAGGGTATCGGTGCTAGTATGAGACAGGTACTCTAAGTTTGGGGAGGAGAGTCATTCCTGCAAAAACCACTGACAAATATTAGTCATGACTGATTGCAGGTTTGGTTCAGCACTCTCACCGGAGAAAAATTCCTGTAATGCCATTTGACTGTGGGGGTCTTGTCTGAACATGAGTAAACTGCACTCCTTTAAGACCCGCAGTCCATTATAGTGGCTTTATTCACTATATGAGTGATACTCAGAATGGAATGTCTTCCACTGATGTCCACTAGAAGATCACTCAACACTACTACTGCTCTTCTAACAAAAGTTTTAGCAAAGAACAATCTCAGACAGTAGATATCGCACCTCTGATAGTCTAAGGAAAGCTTTGTCCTCTGCTATCAGTGAGGAATGGGCTCGAGTTTAATAACTTTGCAAGTCCAAACTATTCTTGCTAAGATCACTGCACTGACATCTGGTGATAGAGCGTGTCCCCTGGGCTCAGAAATAGCTCCCGTCTTTCATGACATCATTCACGCTCTCAGAGAAGCTGAATTTCATAGCTCCAAGGTCTAATACGTTGTGATTAGAAGCACTGAAGAAGAAGGTTAATATGAAAAAAATTTAGGGAAAATTTACACTTTTTTTTTTAGCTGATGAATGATACAGACAGCCAATCGTGGTGTTCAGTCTTTACAGAACACAAACAAGACAGACACATAAATAGCACTTATAATAAACAGAACACTTTCATGCATTGGTGTGAACGTTAATATAGTTATCGTTTAAATCATCTTTATAATTATCGTTTTTGCTGTGAATGGGTTTAGTATTTAATCGTTGTAAAACGTAGAGTAGCACATTAGTTTTCTTTGTTTCTTCCCATTTGTTTACTATTTTTTTAGAGCTAGGTTTTGACAATTCTGATTCACAAGCTCTTGATTTGACTCTGATCTCAATTTGATTTGATATACTGTAAATTCATTTTTATCAGTAGGTCCAAAAGTCCATACTTTTAAATTCAATTGTTATTTATTTTAGATATAGGCCTACCAATCAGCACTCAAAAGTTGTATACAAACATTTAAAGGTTTTTATTTTTTATATGATATAATTGTTTATTTATGATTATGAAGTTTAATACTGAATTTTGAAAAACTTTTAATGGTGACCCAGTTGCTAGACTAATTTTCATTAAGTTTCATGAGCTTTTTTTTCTGTTCTAGCTCAAGTACATGTTTTCACTGTTTAGTATTTATGCTTCCACTTACTTGCTACCTAACAACCTCATAAAAGTCTCCCTTCTGTGACGCCATCTGCCTCTAAAGGCCAAAGCAGCACATGACTCTGAAGCCCTGGGTCATGTGACAGAGCCTTAAATGCCATTAATAAATCTTACATTCAGTTGCATATAAATTTGCTTTTTTCTATACATGTGTGTGTCCAAAAAGGGGTGCAGCTCTAGTAAGTTATTAGATCAAATGCCATGGTGGCATACCCTCTTACTTATTCTCATGTATAATAAAACGTGCAAGAGGAGAGGAGAGAAAATAAAAGGACAAACTGCACCTTTCCTTTCAGGTTTGGGCTTGTTTTCTTTCTCTGGTCCTCTTCTCCTTCATTCTTTTTCTATACTACGACCATACACTTACAAATTTACTCTCTACGTTCATTTTTAATACATGGTACTTGTGCTGGATTTGATCAATTGTTTGATCCAAATCAGGAACTAAATTAAACATCTTGCCACTTTTGTTTATTCCAATATAAGACCTTTAAGACCAGTTTTTTGTATAGACTACTCTCTATCCAAAAATCACTTGAGATTTGGCACTCTGGGTTCTCATCACCCACATTTTGTTTATTCTACAACCGAATGAAATGAAAAAAAAATTGATTAGCAATTGTGAGGACAAGCTGACCAATTTTACATTCATATCATTTACAGTTAAGGCTCATATTTTGGTTAAAAGTCATGTTGAAACGAAAGTAGTAACAGATATTTTCTTGAAATGAAAAAAGAACAAATGTGGTTCTATGCATCGGTTGCTGATTGGATGTTGAGTGGAATCAGATGAACACACGCTTGTAGAGCTGTGGTTTAAACCGAGTAAATGACTGAGGATTCCTGGTCAGTTTTTGTTTAAATTAAACACATACACTGGTGAATTGTTCACACTATTATATACATTTAGAAAATAGATTAATTGTATTCAGAAAAATTGTAATTTTATCGATTTGTATTGAGTGTTTGCTGCTCTTCTGTAGGCTCTTAGTCGGAGCGCCCCAAGAAAAAGCCCAGCCCCAACTCAGCAAATTTAACATTAATGAAACCGGAGCCGTGTATTACTGTCCCATCTCCATCGACCAGCATGACTGCAGGAGGATGGACCTCATCAGTCCACGTAGGTATTCATATGACTTATCAGAAATATATGCTTAAAGCAGGAAAAATAACTTGATAAAAACGAATTTATTCTCTGAAAATGTATGAAGACTTATTACATGTTACATTTTTTATTCACAAGTAAATGTATTGTGTAATGGATGTTTAGATGGTGTTTTTTTTCTTGAAAGCAAGACAAAAATACTGATTAAGAAATAGTTTTGCATTGTATACCTGTTTGACCTCTGGATGGTATTGTGATTTATACAATACACTACTGTTCAAGACCAAAGAAATCAAACAAATATTGTGAAATATTATTGCAATGTTTTCTATTTGAATATATTCTATGCTGATTTTATCAATGTTAGAAACAATTTTGCTGGAAACCATGATACATTTTAAAGGATTCTTTGATGAACAAAGAACAAGTATTTTAATTAGAAATATTTTGTAACATCATGAATGTATTTAATTTAATGTGTCCTTGCTGAATAAAAGTATGCATGCTTTAGAAGCTAAATGTCATTGAAAGTGTTGCCTTAGATTGAAGGACTAAGGTAAATTTAGGGCATTGAGTTCACAGATGAGCTAATGTGTCTCACATCCACATATCAGCACTCAGACAGTCCTATCTATTTCCCAAAATTACCTGCTCCTGTGTTAGACTTAAGTGAAAGTTAAAACAAGCCTCAACACAGCAACCATAAAATGCATCTGTCTGAGTGCTGTCTCACTCCGTGTTATTCAAAAGACCTTCATCTTCACATTTCTAGCCTGCCTTTCTCCCTCTTCTGTCAGGTCGGCTTGACTGGCTCATATTGCAGACAGGTATTTGCTTCAGAATTAACATGATACGTTCAGCACAGGAAGTGTTTGAGTCTGCAACATAAAAGTTACTTTGAGCAGACACAGAGCATGTCTGTTCTGGTTTACAGCATTTTACTAAGACTTTAAAAGTATGGACATTTCTTAGCTTAGTACTTGTTAGCTTTTTATGTAGTACTTGGTGTGGTGGATAAGTATACTAAAATAAAACATTAAATACCTTATAAACCATACAGCAACACTCTAGCATCCACAAACAAAACTTTAGCATTGTGGTGTCGACTTTAGCAGTAGTCAAAATTTTGTTTCAGCAAAAGCACTCAGAATATGATCATTTTTGAATTCATGGGAAATATAGACTGCTATTTACATTTTCAATGCAAGTGTCACAGTCTTTAAGTGTGCTTAATAGTATTGCACTCTTAAAAATATATATTTTTAAAAACGATATTTGCCGATAATATAATATTAATGAAATAAAGGGCCAATTAAGTGTACAAAAAGATAATGCAATTTCATGAATGTATGTCTAAAAACACTTTTTTACTTCAAAGTACATTTGAAAGAACATTTATTTTGGTCTGCTTACTAATAAACCACAATGTACAACCCGAATTCTGGAAATGTTGGGACGTTTTTTTAAATTTGAATAAAAAGAAAACTAAAAGACTTTCAAATCACATGAGCCAATATTTTATTCACAAGAGAACATGGATAACAAATGTTTAAACTGAGAAATTGTAAAATTTTATGCACAAAATGAGCTCATTTCAAATTTGATGAAAAATTGACACTTAAGACTGGTTTTGTGGGCCAGGGTCACATATTATAGTATAGTATTATAGTGTATTTTATAGTATATTTTATAATAAAGTATATTTTATTTTACCATAAATGTTTGTCAATGCATTCAGCATAACCATATCTGAAAGACAGCAGAAGTAATTATGAAATTACATGTAAAGATGCAATTTAATTCTACTTAAGTGGGCCAAAAAACATTTGTATTTAATATAAATTTAAACCACAATGCATTTTCATTTCATTGTTTCATTGTTCTTTTGAAGTATATGAGTTCCATTACAAATACTCTTTTTAAAAGCATGCGTATGTTACTATTTCTGTTCGAGAATCTCTCTCAAGCCAACAATTGAGCATGCTGCTACCTCATCATTCAGATTCAGATATAGAGAAATGCTCTTTTTGGACAGATTGAGGTATAACGTATCTGCTGTCTGATGGAGTGTGTTTCTCCTCCAGCGCAGTCAACAGAGATGGTGGAGGGCATGTGGCTGGGAGTGACCGTGGCCAGTCAGAGGAATGGAGGACGTGTTCTGGTGAGATCAGATGCATCTTTGGTTCCTTTTTTATAATAAACTGTTTATTTGCAAAGGCTAGAGCATCATTTAAAATGATGAGAGGGTCAGTGAGAGAGTCAGATGCACTCAGGCCACTGTTATAATAATTTAGATCTTTTATGTTTTTGAAAGAAGTATCTTATGATCACCAAGGCTGCATTTATTTTAATGAAACGTACAGTAAAACTTCTTGTAATATTGTGAAATATTATAATAACAGTTTTCTTTTTGAATATATTTTAAAATGTCAAAATGGACCACAAAACCAGTCTTAAGTCGCTGGGGTATATTTGTAGCAATAGCCAAAAATACATTGTATGGGTCAAAATTATCCATTTTTCTTTTATGCCAAGAATCATTAGGATATTAAGTAAAGATCATATTCCATGAAGATATTTTGTAAGTTTCCTACCATAAATATATCAAATCTTAATTTTTGATTAGTAATGTGCATTGATAAGAACTTAATTTGGACAATTTTATAAGCGATTTTCTCAATATTTAGATTTTTTTTTTTTCATACCCTCAGATTCCAGATTTTCAAGTAGTTGTCTCTCAGCCACATATTTCCCTATACTAACAAACCATACATAAATGGAAAGATTATTTATTCAGCTTATTATTTATTCTTATTTATTCATGTATAAATCTCAATTTCACAAATTGACCCTTATGACTGGTTTTGTGGTCCAGGGTCACATTTATTCTTGTGAATTTTAAGCACACCAGTCTTCACATAATCCTTCATAAATAATTCTAAAATACTGATTCGATGCTCAGGAAACAGTTTTGATAATTATGAATGTTGAAAACAGTTTTACTGCTTGATAATTTTGTGGAAACTGTGATACACTCCATTCAAATGTTTGGGGTAAACACAGGTCTTTTTTTCTGCTGTTTTCCTGTATTTATGATCAAATAAATGCAGCCTTGGTGAGGATAAGAGACTTCTTTTAAAAACATTGAAAATCTTTAATTATTCCAAACTTTTGAACTTATAATTTTTAATGCACAGGCCTTATAATTTGGACTCAAATAATAATTTTAAAAATTAAAATTAAAACAGACGTTAATCAGAATTCCTTATGTTCATCTCTTATTTCATGTTGGCAGGCATGTGGTCATCGCTATGTAAAGAAACTGCTGGGTGCTGAAGAGCAGCAGCGTATGGTTGGCAAATGTTACGTGCGGAGCAACGACCTGACCTACGACCCGTCTGATTACTGGCAGTCTGACACTTACGAGCTCTGCGACTTCAACTATGACCAGAACCTGGAGGGCATGTGTAACATGGGCATCTCAGGGGGCATGACGGAGAATGACGTGTACTTTGGGACGCCCGGCAGCTTTGTGTGGCAGGGTGAGTACGGGAAAACCAACAAAATCTGGTGTGTCAGATCATCCTTCAGTGTCATATAGTTAATAAAAGGGGTTCTTCTGTTCATATAGGAACTGTCCATATGAAAGAGAGAGACCCCAACTCAGATTTTGCTGGAGATGCCAATGAAATAACCTTCGGAAAGCTAGGCGAGGACAGACTCAACATCTATATAGGTATGTACTTTATTTTGGTTTTTATGAGGGGCTGTACAAACCGTAATTCATTGTGGCGCTCTCACACACTTACACTCTCCTTTCACATACATATATTTCTGCTCTCACACACCTACATTCACTTTTCACATTACACATTACATTCACTTACTCTTTCCTTTCACATGCATATATTTTTACTTTCACACATACATTCATTCTTCTTCTCTCTCTCTCTCTCTCTCTCTCTCTCTCTATATATATCATACACACTTTACTTTTCAACACATGCATGTTTTCTGACATTCTTGCACACATATTTACATGCACATATATTTACACCGTGTTCTAACTACACGCGGCGCGATGCCGCAACACGTGATAAAAGGTATCTTTTCCATGTTAATCAGAGTTCCCCTTCAGGAACTCCATCTGCGTTGAAACGCTATGGCAATGACTCCAGTGTGACCGCGCGCTGAATCGCGTGTGTAATCTGTCCAAAGGAAGGGCGAGACGTCACGGGCGGGTGACGTAATCGGCCAGGAAGCATAAAAGCACGTGCGGTGGAACAGGTGTCAGCATTTTGTCATTCAGCAACCGCTACTCTGTGTGTGTCTGTCAATCTGTGTTGTGAGTCTTATTTAGTGTTGTTTGTTCCTACACAATCACTTAAAATAAGCTCCAATATGTCTTTAAGTGCTGCTAAAACTAAGCACTTAGGCGAGAGCAGATCACATTATAGGCTGTGTGTTCCTCCCTGCAAACGTTACATCTCTGCTGGGGATACACACACAGTCTTTGCTGAGGGAGCCCTCGGTAGCCGAGGCGGAGCGGCGGCTGCATTCGTGGGGTTCGCAGGTGGATCTGGTGAAGGGAATGGAGACGGGCGAGTCCCTATCATCTTCCTCACCTACCAGATTCAGCGGACACTCTCGGGGTCAGAAGCCCGCGCTAGAGAAGTGCCCCTCCCTCCCCCTTTGAGTGAGAGACCACTGCGGCAGCACGCGTTGCCAAGACAACGCGTGCATTACATCATTCTCGGTTCATTATATGAATCCCTTTATCAGACCATGTTACTTGTCTGTTGGTTTGAAGCATTTGATTCTAAGGAGTTAAATGATGTATTTTCATCTAACTATTTGAAGTTAGATATATATACACACACACACACACACACACACACACATACATATATATATATATATATATATATATATATATATATATATTAGGGCAGCGACTTTAACACGTTAATTTAGATTAATTAATTACACAAAAATAACGCGTTAAATTTTTTTTACGCATTTTAATCGCACTTATTTTTGCACCGCGGAACGTTTCTCACTGGGTGAGTTTCGGCGGACCGATTATACTGGAGCACCAACTAGCGTTCAGACAAAAACAAACCACAGTGAACATGGACAAAGAAGCTGATGAGACCGCTTTGGTTGGCCCTGTGGATGGGAAATTTTGTTATAAAAAACGAATGGATGGAAGCGTCGATAAGAGCATGGTTGTGTGCAAGCTATGCAACAAGGAATTCGCATATCACCGCAGCACATCGAGCCTCAAGTATCACCTCATGTTCTGAATGTACTTGAAAGTATTGTGTTTTACTTAAAAAAACAGTTTACAGAAGGTATACCTACCTATAGGGTACCTGAATTTCTGAAATGTAGGCTACTATATTTCTAAATATCCTATTGCTACACTTAATGGAAATATTGCACTGGTCTGTTGGACTTGGTTGAACAAAAATAAACAATATTTTGTTGCTTAAGCTTATGTATTCAGTCATTATTCAATGGTATACTAAAAATCCATATGAAAAAACTTACTTCTCACTGTTCTCAGGTCAAATATTTATATGTGATTAAAATGCGATTAATTTCGATTAATTAATTACAAAGCCTCTAATTAATTAGATTATTTTTTTTAATCGAGTCCCGGCCCTAATATATATATATATATATATATATATATATATATATATATATATATATATATATATATATATATACAGGAGCCTCTTAGGGATATTAGGGTATTTCTCATGTGAGAGGGGGCTGCTGGGTGGAGCAGCCCAAACCCTTTTTCAGCTCCCGGGCCGAAGGCTTCTAGCAGAAGGTGGATCTGCGGACCGTCATTCTCGCCGGATAGTCTTCGGCTAAGACGTTTTGAGAGCTGGCCCCTCTGGGGAAGAGCGGCGTACACCGCATTACTCAGTGCCTGTCTCTCCTCAGTGCCCTCAGGAGATCGGTCTGCCAACCCTGCCAATGTTCCAGGGCGCAGCGGTCTCCAGTGAGCGCTTCTCTCAGTTGTTTCCGCCTGTAGAACATAGCAGAGCTCATAGGCTCGCCGCCCCTTCGGGGGTCCCCAGAGCAGCTGGTTCGGTCATCTCCTGCCGGTCCTCCGCTTCAGGGCACCGAGCTAGCAGCTCTAGGCACACCAGAGGCCAGTTTCGGGAGACTGGTTCCCTTAGCAGGGGGGTTCATGAGGTTTGCTTTGGGGGCAAAGCATGCCAATATAGTTCTTCCCCTCGAAAAGGTCACTGCAAGCTTTGTAGGCCTCCTCTCGCTGCTGAGAGTTTTTGAGGCCTCTGCTTGCTAGAGCTCCGCTGGGACAGTCTGTGAGTGGAAGGCCCTAGGTGAGCCTCCTTACAAAATCCCAGCATGTGGAGTATAGTTGGCATCCTCTCGATCCAGAGAGTCCTCATGCTAAGGCCTAGAGCCCTAGAGCCCGACCGTTTCAGCAAGTGTCGTCAGGCCTCCTCTCGCTACAGAGAGTTTTCGGAGCTTCCGCTCACCAGAGCTCCGCTGGGGCAGTTATGTGAGTGGTAGCTGCACCTCCTCACAGGATGCCTAGTGTACGAAGTGTAATAGACCTCCTCTCGATTTAGAGAGTCGGTATACAGAGGTCTCTGCTCTGAGTGCTTGACTGTTTAGGCGAGTGTCGTCAGGTCTCCTCTCGCTTAGAGAGTCTTAGAGATCTCCGCTTGTCAGAGCTCCGCTAGGACAGTTATGTGAGTGGTAGGCTCTAGGTGAGTCTCCTTACAGGATGTCCAGCATGTGGAGCGTAGTAGACCTCCTCTCGATAAGGGAGTCGGTATGCAGAGGTCTCCTCTCTGAGAGCTCGACTGTTTCGGCGAATATCGTCAGGTCTCCTCTCGCTTAGAGAGTTTTAGAGAACTCCGCTCGCCAGAGCTCCGCTAGGACAGTTATGTGAGTGGTAGGCCCTAGGCGAGTCTCCTTAGAGCATGTTCAGCGTTTTAGAGTTTTAGAGGCCTCCACTCTCCGGAGCACGAGGCCAGAGAGCTTATGCCTGTGGTGGATGAGGATGCTTTTTTTTTTTTTTTTTTTTTTTTTTTTTAATAAAGAGAGAACAACAGAAGAGAAAACAACAGAAGACACATCAGAGAAACTGCAGCAACAACCAACATCTGTATGAATCACAATAAATTCTAAATGTTAAATGTTATTGAGCAGCACACATAACTAATATTACAAAATAAGTTTTGAAGCAACAGCAGATTAAGACAATGTGAGTCTGTGAGCACCTGTTTTTACACCAATGTAAATACTTGAGTGTACACCTGTGTGTGTGAGCGCGCTTGTGTTCATAAGGTTCCTCCATGTAAATGTTTAATAGTGTGTGTGGGGAACAACAGCCCCAACCCGCAAGGCATGAAGCAGGCATGGAAAAGATCCGGGCCCCAAACATCCGGAGGCCCCCCTGGGCACGGGACCCCCAGGAGAACCACCCCAGAAAAAAAGGGCAGAGGAGAGCCCGAAGGTGGGACATCCGACAGCCACAGTGTAGACGCCCCAGGGTGCTGTGGCGGCAAGCCCGCAGGCTCCGCCGGCAGCCGACCACACCAGGGCAGACCGGTCCCTGGGCCCGGAGATCCAAGGGCCCCCCACCCCCCAACCGGGGCCCAGCAAAGCCAGTAGGGACAGGCCCCGCCAAGCGACCGCCGAAAGTGGGCCAGCGCTCACCCGAGCACCCTGACCCGGCGCGAGAAATCACCAATGCACCGGCGGCAACCTCCACCGGCAGGGCATGGTGGTGGGGTGGGGGTTGATTGAGATGAGGAGTGAGGTGGAGTCTAAGGCCCGACCTGACACATAGACGTAGACGAACAAGCACACATATACACAAGCATACTTTCCCACCCTCATACACGCAAATAAATATTCACACCCTCGCCCCACATATAGACACACAAAAATGGACACGGTACCCACACTCACACTCCCCATATGCACTCTATACTCCTAGATCCAGGCACCACCACCCCCAAAGGGGTAATCAGTGCCCGATCCCGGAGCTGAACCCCCTTCGCTCCGGCGTGGGGACAGGAAGACCACCCCGGTCCCCGCAGCAGCAGAGAAGACCACCAGCCTAGACCCTTTGAGGATGCTTTCAATAGCCTCGAGTCCTCTGCTCTCCCCTCTCTTGGGGACCAAGACTCACTTCTCAGAAGTTGGCCTTCAGGATGCAGGCCCCACCCACTTAGCCACTCGTGGCCCCTTTTTTTCTCTCGCCCTAGCTGTGCTCCATCCACACTGGGCAGGGATTTGGAAGTCCGGCGGCGTGGGCATCTCGTTCCCATAGCGTTTTGATGCAGTTCGAGTTCCTGAAGGGGAATGTCTCAGGTTACGCATGTAACCATGGTTCCCCAAAGGGAACGAGACGCTGCGTCTCAGGGCCATACTTCCGGCATCCCTGCAAGCGGTTGCTTCATTCCTGAAGCTGACACAGGTTCCACCGCACATGCTTTTATGCTTCCCGGCCAATTACGTCACCCGCCCGTGACGTCTCGCCCATCCTTTGGACAGATTACACATGTGATTCAGAGTGCAGTCACGC